>NC_136061.1:1589576839-1589912245 GCF_964261635.1 Lissotriton helveticus | reverse complement strand
AAGGGAGGGAGAGAGAGAAAGAAAGAAAGACAAAAAGAGAGGGAGAGGGAGTGAGAAAAACAGAAAGAGAGGGAGAGAGAGAAAGTCGGAAAGAGAGGGGGGAGAGAGAGAGAGAGAGAGAGAGAGAAGGAAAGAGAGGGGGAGAGAGAAAGACGGAAAGAGAGGGGGAGAGAGAAAGACGGAAAGAGAGGGAAAAAGAGGAAGACAGTAAGAGAGGGAGAGAGAGAATGTCGGAAAGAGAGGAAGAGAGAAAAAGACAGAAAGAGAGGGAGAGACAGAAGGATTGAAAGAGAGGGAGAGAGAGAAATATGGAAAGAGAGGGAGAGAGAGAAAGACGGAATGAGAGGGAGAGAGAGAAAGACGGAAAGAGAGGGCGAGAGAGAAAGGCGGAAAGAGAGGGAGAGAGGCATAGAGGGAGCAAGACGGAAAGAGAGGGAGAGAGAGACATAGTGAAAAGAAGAGAGGGATAGGGAGAGAGAGTGCCAACACTGCTCCCCAGGACTCACTGCTCACCTGCTGGCACCGGTGTGTCTCCAACCACGTGCCGGTATGCACTGCAGTTCCCCAGGACCTTCATCTGAAGCAGATCCCTCATCTGAAACAGAGTCCAAATACATGAATGGCAGAGTACATACAATTGCATATGCCATCATCGCCTGTCCGCCCCTGCGTACCCAGGCAGCTGCACCCCAGCTGCTTTGTGCGCACATATATTCTACTTAGTTGTGCATGTGTGCCATTGTACCCATCTCCACCCGTCCCCCCAGTTCCTGGTCGTTACTCACCCTGGTGCTGTTGTGTCCAGTCATGTTGAGCAGTGTCCAGTGCCCCATTATCCCGCCACCGTCGACCCACTGATGACTGTGGACACCATTTCCTCCATCTCGTCCAGGTCCTCCTGTGGCACTGGACTTCCACCTCCAGTCTGCATTGCTTGCTGCCTTCCGATTGTTGGGGAGTTTCTGCTTGGTTTTGCACTTCACATCATTCCAGCGCCTCTTGACTTCTTCCATTGTCCTCTTCAGCACTCTGACTGCATTTGCCTTGTGCATGATGGATTGCCATATTCCAATTTTTGTTGCCAATGACACAGTGGAGGAGGCGAACAGTATTTGATAGTGTTCTACCACCTATGTTATCAGGATCCTATTTTCCTCCAGACTGAACCGCTTCTTCCTACTCTTCTTCTCCTTGGCCTTCCCTGACCCGAGGTCCCAGGCTGGTCTTCAGGGGGGCTTGTGGGGTTCTGGTTGTCCTCTGTACTTGCTCCAGCAACATCCATTGAGCTTCACTGTTGTTTTGCTTTTGTTTGTGTGTTTTTTCTACTTTTATGGTGATTTATCCCGATTGACGTGTGTGAATTGCAGGCCTGTCACTGGATTTCAAGATTTTTGTATCAAACTTTTTTTACATTCATGTTCCGCATTTTTGCAGCATCGCGTTGACTTTTTCGCGGACATTTAACGCGTTATTGTGGGCCTATCGCATGGTACCACCGTGTTGTGAATACAATGTTAACACATGGAGAGGTGTGGTGCAGTGGCCAGGCCAGCTGACTTCGGAGCACAGGGTTCATGGTTTGATCCCTGGCGCCAGCTCAGCTCAGCACCATATGACTCTGGGCAATAGCTCACTTAATTTCCACGACAACCCCCAGCGCCTTGAGCCCCGTAAGGGTGAGTAGTTTGCGCTTTACAAATACAGATTTACATTTACACTGCGCTGTTTTCCCGCGATAGACTGCGATGTGAAGAGTTGCGTTAAGCTAATTTTGTGGTAATTATCATACGTTCTTGAGAATATCCCTCTCAGTTTCCTTTCCTTGTGTTGAGAAGATGCCCCTCCCCCCACCGAAACTTACACGAGCATCCTTTTTACTGGAATACCGAATTCAATCCGTCATCTTGGTTCCTTTGCGCTATTATTCTTCAGGGAGGCCATCTACAGGTCTAACAACGTGCCAACTGACTCACTGCATGAATCACCATTTAATAGAAAACTCAGGAACATACATACGACAAGGAGAAAAGTAATAAAAGATACAATGGAAGATTAATCAAATAGCACATATTATTTGTCCCTGTTGATCTTTAAAAGTTCTGCAAAAGCCTGCCGCAGACATATGCGCTTCTAAACATTCTGAGAAATGCAAATTATTCTGAAGGACCCTACTTAAAGGCAGCTGCCTTCTCCCTTGTGCCTATGTTGTCAACAAACGAAAGGCTACTTGGAATGGAATTCATTTATGTTTTACAGAATTCTAATTTATATTGCATTAACTGCTAATTGCATATCAACAAATTAGGAGATGTGAATGGTAATTTTTAAATTTACAAGTGCTTTAGTTTGTCATTACCACAAGTGAGCCCCCATCTTAATATGTTTATTCAGATTAGTTTGCCTTCTTTTCAGACGTTGAGTGCAAATACACTAGAGCATCGTACTGACTAACAAAAAATGAAAACACAATTACTTAAAATTCAGAGGATATTCACAAATGTAGGAGAGCTTCCAGTTGTCGAGTAGTCAAACCCAGGAACATATTTTTTTCTTTCAGCATATTACCTTTTCAGGTGCACATGAGGAAAATGCCCCCTCCCTCTCGCACCGCCTACCTCAACACCATGCCCCCTCCCTCTCGCACGGCCTACCTCAACACCATGCTACTACACAGAACTTGTGAGCTCAGTTACAACTGATTTTAAAGCAGAGAATCTGTATCAGGGGCATACCCATCAGGCTTCACTAATCCAGTGCTCAAATAAAAGATGTTCAGAGGAATAATATAAAAATACATGGCACAATAGCATAAAGATAAATTCCTCACAGTGATCATTGAAAAGGTGACTCCGTTGGTGTCCCAAAAAGAGGAGGAATCCTGTTTCAGCAGTTTTCAAACAAAATTATCGGTTTGCCACATAATCCATCATCTGCTGATTAATTTGCATCTCTTAACAAAAGAAAGTCTAACTCAAAGGTTACTAAATATACTGCTACATGTTTTTCTGCGAAATGGAAGGTCCTTCGCAAAGACGGACTGGTCACTTTTCAGTAGGTTATTGGTGTTAGGACTTGGACCGCCAGATTGGACTTTGACCCCTCCCACACACCACCGAGTCAATAACAAACAGATACTCAAGTGTTTGCTTGGGCAACAGGTAATGTTTATTCACATCAAACCATAAACACAACTTTCATCAGCTTAACAAAAACAGTTCCAAGTCACACAATAGTAGGAGGATTATCTGATGGAAATTACACAGAATATATTGCTTTTACACACATCTAAATGCTTGTATGGAGAGTCATTTTTTGCTGTCTGTCACTCCACCGCCATGAGAGCAACCGGGGAAATGAGGTCCTTGGCCCTTTCCGCCCATAAAAAAATGGATTGTGTGACGGCCCAAATGCCCTCAACAAAGAGATTAGCGCCCACATCAGACAGGTGGATGCCATTACAAGGAAACATGTTTCCCCCTAGTCAGTTTGTGTTGAAAGTTCCTTAATTGCCCTGGCCCAGCACACAAATTAGCACTTTCTGAGTTCAAGCAGCTGACTAAATGACTCAACTTAATTCCAGATCCCTGGTTGAGGTAAGGTATCATTTGTGACCATTCAATTACGGCGTATGGGAAAGCCCGTCCCAACTATGAAAATTCTTGCAGTATATACTCACTCAAAGCCTTCCATCCCAGTTTTACAAATTAATTGCGGCCCAGATGGATTATTATAAGATAAGGGCACTGGAGTCCCTCATGACCATTAGTCTCTTCCACCAATTCACGTAATTGCAAAATCTTGAGTTCTCCTTTTCCACACCATCTGAAGAGTATGTTCTTCAGTGCAGCCGGCATTGGCCTTTGGAGCTGTTGCAACCAATATGCCACCCGCCACATAAAGGAGTGACCGATGACCCATTCGACCTTTGATGGCATGACTACTAGAATAAACCAGAGAGCGAAAAGTAAGGAGACAAAAAGGCAATATCAACAAAATCAGTAATAGCTCAGGCTGAATGTAACACTTGAGGCATGGTGAGGGCCATCGGCCTATGTGCTTCTCTTCTTGCATAGAGACCCACCTCTGATGCGAATTTGCAGCACCTATTCTACAGGAGTAAGGTGAATAACCACCTGGATCCACTCCTATTGACTTGAGGGCTGCAGTAAAATTCAGTGAGAATTGATAGTATGAGTGGGACTCAAAGTTGAGATGAATAAAAAGTGCAGACACACTCACGTTCAGTCGCTAAGCCAAATAAGCCTGCATATGGGCTACCAGTCAGATAGTTGTTGCAAGGGCCTCATGGAGTATAATGGTGGCACCACTTTCTAACTGATCTGTCTTTGATCTCCTCTGCATAATGGCCAATGTACCATGTGCCATCAGAGTGTCAACCCACTGCAAGTCACCAAGAGGGTCTTGCTTATTTTCCCAACTAATTCACCCACTCCAAATGCTCCATAAAATGCTACTTCAAGTGCTGCAGTAAACAGCGTAACCTCATATGGTTACCCGCATATGTTGTGTAGAGTGGATAAAAATCTTGAGAAATTCTCAGTGTCTAGGGGACTCCTGTGATCCCCCACGCTGAAGTTCAACCTTGCTTAACCACCTAAGGCCATCCTCACCAGAAAACGCTGCCAATCTCATGCTTCCCTCCGGGGTTTGGAGAGAATACAATTGCTGAGACATGTGCCGCAGCATATCATGATGGCCTATTCTGTTGCCTTAATGCATCAAAAAATAGACAGTTTGTCTATTGAAATGGGTTATCAATATTTCAGGAACACAAGAAGACCCTATAATTTAAGAAGTACTTCTCATATGCAAGCTGTGTATACTTAGCCTAGAAAGCCTCTACTAAATCAGAAAGAGTAAGGCACCAATCCCCCATACCTCTTCCGGGAAACCCATCATCTTCTCAGCTATTTGCAGCTGTATAGTCTAGAAATCCTGCAACATAAATCAAGACAAGGAATCAGCTACGTTATTGTGTACCAGCACATGTTTGCATTAAAATAACAGATTATATCATAAGCAAAGCAGGACCAAATGTTTCAACAGCATTAAGAGCAATCTACAAGAACCCCCCTGCCCATTAATAGCCTGTAATATGGCCATGTTGTCAGACCAAAAGAAAACACTCTTAATTCCTAAAGAATTCTGCCCAGATAATCACTGTGGCAATAATGGAAAACAATTTTAGAAATGAAATGTAATATTTTTTTATACTAGTTGGACGGCCAATTCCCCCCTACACCACTAAGGGGCCCATTATGATGTCGGGCGGATTGCCTCCGCCAGGCTGGCAGTAGCCACCGCCGGCCTGGCGGAGGCAATCCGCCCAACATCCATTGCCCAATTCCCCCCCGCCATATTAGGATGGCAGGGGGGACCGCGGCGGTAAAAAACACCGCCCGCCTGTTTTCCGCCCCGGTCGCCTTGCGGCCGGGGCAGAAAATGTTTAATATGGTGGCGGTGTCTGTTAGACACCGCCAGCCATATTACAATGGGCATTTTGGCAAGCGGGCTTTGGTTTGGGGGCCCCCTGCGGGCCCCCATGGTGATGGCCGAGGTGATTGTTGCAAAGGGGGGGGTACCTGTGGTACCCCCCGCATTTACATTTACCAAGCAGCAGGCACCGCGGGGTGCATGCCGCTTCGTGTATGCAAATGCGTGCATTTGATTTTGAGATCGTGGCGGGCGGTGCAGTGAGCACCGCCCGCCACAATGTTAAAATGAGGATTGTGCCCGCCACTGTGGCGGGCGCATCCTAATGCACATTTCGGGACTCCCGTCCTTGAGGCGGGCGGTCCTGTTTCCCGATAGGGTGGCGGGTGGGCAAAGCCCGCCCGCCATCCTAATAGCCCCCTAAGTGTCTAAGATTGCCCCAAAACCTACACTGCCTGCTGAGTATATGAATAGGCCAAGCGTTTGATTGGATAAAGGAAGGAAGTGGCCAGACTGCTGAACTGTCGAACTGTTCCAAGAAGGTACGCCAGATTTTAATATTCTCCTTGATTTCAGCAGACAACCTGGTATGATAATGTGTCAGTGCAAGACCTAACATAGATCTAGCGATGGATCTGGAAAATGGTCGGGCTATAGGGATAATTCTCAGGGCGATGTTTAGTTGGCCCACCAAAACCTGTCGCTGGTACGAGTGCACCTTTTTATGGGATAACACTACCTCAGTTGACTGCCTGAACATGAGGAATTAGACATTGACCACAACAATGTCAATTTATATGCCCAAAAAGGTAATGCAAGCAAAGGGACGGACAGTTTTTCCAGGTGCCATGGGAACCCCAAACTCTCATAGAATAGTGATAAAAGCCTCCATTATGTGACCACACTCATTAGACTCGGGTGGGCCCAGGAAAAGAAAGAAATTACGGTAATGAGTAACATTGTGGTGACCAGTTTGATATACAAATATCCACTCCAAACTGTAGCTGAACTGCTCAAAGTAAGAGAAGGAGCCGGAACAGCCCATCAGCAGGCACATATTGTAATAGTACATGCCCTTGAACTGGAAGCCTAACAAGTGGTAGACTCATCCAGGTGAACAGGTAGTAGAAGAAAAACAGATTCAATGTCAGTTTTTGCCAGGAGGGACCCCGTCCCAGCCTTCTTAGTATGACCAGGGCCTGATCAACAGATGAATATTTTATTGAGCAGAACAGTGGATCAATTACATTGTTGACATATCTCCCTTTTGGAGCTGACAAGTTGTAAATCAATCTAAATTGTCCAGGGTCTTTTTTAGGTATCAGTCCTAATGGGGAACATACAAAGGCTCCAATTGGCGGTTTAGGGAAAGGACCCACAATCGTACTCTGAGATGATTTTTTCTGAAGCTTCTTTGCCACTACACTAGGGTGAGTATACACAAACAACTGGTTATTGCAATGTGAAATTGGACCCTCATCAGCTTCTGGGATCCTAAAACCTGAAGAGGCACCAAGATACAATGACTGCTGCCTGTTTTTGTGGAATATGTTGAGCCAGGGCAATAACTTCTACACCTGTACCAGTGTCAGCAAGCTCCCGACAGTTGTTGGATTGGGCAGGTTCTCTACTCTTCTCCTTGGACTTTTTGATGCATTTGAACTCTGGTCAGATGGGAGGCCACAAAAAGAGCATACATGTTTGTATATACAAGATCCAGATAGGTAAGTGAATGTCTGCCTGTTGAAATCCCAACATGTGCCACTCCTATCATCCGTGAAGTGCTGCTGACTAAAACGGTGCTTAACTGGGGTTTCATTATGAACTGTTTCCAACCAAACAGTTACCTCATTCTGATCCCACCCAATATTAGGATCCTCAAACTTGGCCAACAAGAAGTCCTGCTCTTAATCAAGCCAAGAACGACTTTCACATACTTGGTGCACTTTAAGACTCTTATTCACATTAAATACCATTGAAGTGACCAACTTGGACAGGTTTTCTAACATAACTGACATGTAAACATTGAAACTAAAAATCCAGTTAGTGATATTCTCTTCAACCTTTTTCTTTTTATCCCATGCAAACTCCTTACATTCCTTCTTCTTTGTCTCCAACTCCCTTCTTATTGATCAAATTAGGGAAATCACCTCTACAAAGTCACTCATTCAAATTTTTTCTTTCCTCTCTGCCTGCATGTGTGACACCAGCTTGCCTGGTTAGAAGGGAATAGTCTCTTGTACGGATGTTGGAAACTCTCACATTCTTAGCTCTCTCAGGTTTAATACCTATGTCGACTGCTGTTGCTGATTGTTTAACTTCTTCTGCTGAAGCAAGTGGTTCATCGGTACTAGAAACACTTCCAGTGAGAAGTTGGCCTGGCATATGCTGTCCACTAGTCTAGTGGGCACCTTGCACCAGTCCCAACAACCCTTAGTGATTGTAGGTTACAGACAACCTTTATAGAAAGCTATCCTAGTGCTAGCTGTGGAGAGCAGCCTTCAGGCTAAGTCTTGGAGGAATGTAAAGCAGCTTGTTTTACCAGTCTATAATCTCATGAATGACCAAATGAAAGGAGAACCACACCAGGTATAGATATAAAATATATGTATTTATTCTAAACACATCCCCCTAGTCTCTTTTGAGGCTAGTGGTAAAAACATACATACGATAAACGTAATAGCACACAGTAAATTAGAACAATATCGATGAGCCCTAGGGGCGTACCAAATCATATATTAAGAAAATGGTATAAGACCGACGACTTGACTAGACAAAAGGCCTAGAGCATGTAGAATCGCTGGGGCCACAAGGAACCACCCAAGGTAGTGACACAGGGGACCCACGGAGTGCAGTGTGAGAACACCGCTGCGGGACGCCGTTAGCTTCTATGGGGAAAGTCGCAGTTGGAAATTTAAAGATAAAGGACACTTAGGAGAGGACTTTCAGAAAACCCCTTTAGACTTAAGGGGTACTAGAGTCAACACCCATGGGTGCACCGGAGTACTCAACTTACCTCACCCAGGGAAGCCGGGTGCATAGGTATCCTTTGGTGTTGGGAATCATCTTCGTTTCCAATGGTGATCTGTTGCAAATTGCTGCTGCTGTCGTAGAGGAAAGTGTCTGGGGTGATACAAGCCTGGATCAAAGATGAGAAGAACCTGAAAGCAGAAGGGACAGAGTCTGGGTCACTTGCCAGTGACCAGTGGCACGATAGTCTAATGCCCACCGATGTCGGGTGATTTCAGATGAAGATCGTGAAGCTTGACTCTTTAGCCACGAGGACCAGGAGGCATTGATGACAAACAGGATCTGGAATTGATCTGTCCCATAAAGGATGTCGAGTGCTGCGGTGTCGGTTCCCGGATTAGACCCAACAAGCCTTGGCAACAGCAACCCATTCAGGAATCAAAGAAATGCTTCGGTGCAGACCGGCAAGGTCTGAAGGACTCACCACGTGGTGGAGAGTCAGGGCACGTCTAGAGCAACCAGGAAAGCCCAAAGAAAATCAGAGTTGCCTTCATAGGGACCCACCAGTTGACGGACCAATGATGGCAAAGGAGCCTTGAGGGGAAATCCAAGAAATGGGCTTGCGGAACACTCGTGGAGTGGAGGCCCACAATCTTGGGTGCAGATTGTGCTCGGGGCTTGGACTACAAGTAGCCCAAAGCAAAATTTCAGGAAACGTCGAAATGTTAATGCACTAGCAAATGTGCACGGTTTCCAGGAGTTCCGGTTCCAGGTCACTCGTGAGGGCTGCTGGTCTCAGCTTTGCTTTCTCCTCTGAGAAGTCTGTAAATCCTCTTCCCGGGCTGCTAATACCTTGCAGTCCGGTGGGAGCTTTGGAGTTGCGGACTGGCAAATGCTTTCTTGGTGCCTGCCAAGCAGGGGAGTCACTCCTTGACGCGAGGGAGATTCTTCCGTCCTCTAGTCTTTAGTAGAGCATTGAAGTTGCAGGATTCAGTTACTAATTTTCATCCTGGTGTAATCTAAAGTCATGTTGCCAGGGGTTCCTTACTTATAACCAAGAAAGGGGTTGGACATACTCTGGGGACCCACCTATAGGAGGGTCTGGAAAAGGGGGTGGCTACACCCATTTCCTTTGTCCAGTTTCATGCCAGAGCAGGAGATGGTAGCCCCTGCAACAGGTTTGAACTGGGCTATGCACTGGGACACCAAATGTGCCCACAGTGCAGACTTTCTGGCACTCTCAGAGTGTACCCACTCAGCCCCAATACACTAAAGTCTGTCTGTGAGGTGGTTACAGGAAACCCATTGTCCAGGCCTCCCATGCCAGAGTTTCAGTCAGCAGCAGGAGGCCAGACTCATGTCTTTGGCTGCAGCATCCATTTTGTGATGCCAGGGCTCTTTTAAACTATTACTGGGTAGACCAGTGTGTACATGTCACTCCCTCTAGAAGGGTGTAATTCTACCCCGCCGCCGCCAGAACTGGCAAGATTCCAAAGTGTGACACCAAACACAACATGTTTCCATGCAGCCATTCCAAAGATAGCATTTACCGTGCGGTTGTAATGCACTTAAGAGTATATGGTCTGGCTGCATCACAGAACAGCCTCAGAGACTAGATGCCGAAAGCTGCAGAGGGGTCCTGCTCATGCATGGGCACCCTCTCACATGAAACCAAGTACCCTGCCTTCAGGATTGATGATAAGGTCTGCCACAGGGGTGACTGATAGGTTTCTACATGCAGTGATTTAAGGTAGATATAGGTAACCTATATCTTAGTAAGGGGTGCCTGCGCCACCTTACCCCGGCTGCAGTAGCATTCCTGTGGTGTCATTTTGAAAGGCTTCCCAGGGGTGGCATAATACATGCTGCAGCCCCTGGTAACCAAACTGGATAGTAGGGCCCCAGGCTGACTAAAGTCGAAAAACAGTGAAACACCAGCAAAAAGTGGGGGTAACCATAGTAAGCTGATCCTACTCTCCTACACAACCCTCCCCCAAAACAAAGGGACATTAAACTAACCTTGAGCAGTTGAGTCTTCATGTTCTAATTGGAAATATCCGGAGAGTCCATCTGCATTGGCATGGTTACTCCCAGGACTATGTTCCCCTGTATAGCCCATCCCCTGTAGGGAAATGGACCACCCCAAAAGTTTGGGGTTTTCACCCATCATCTGTTTTAGCCATAAGAGGGGCTTATGGTCAGTCTGAACAGTGAAGTGAGTGCCAAACAAGTATAGCCTCAGCTTCTTCAGAGCCCAAACCACAGCAAATGCCTCCCTCTCAATAGCTGACCATCGTTTCTCTCTAGGGGGTCAGCCTTCTGCTAATAAAAGCTACTGGCTGGTCCTGACCTTCATCATTCAATTGTGACAGCAAAGCCCCTACCCCCAACTCAGATGCATCTGTTTGGACAATGAATTCTTTGGAGTAGTTAGGACTTCGCAGAATTGGTGCAGTGCGCACGGCCTGCTTCAGGTCATCAAATGCCTTTTGACAGCTGACTGTCCACTGAACTTTCTTAAGCATTCTTTTAGAAGTTAAGTCATTCAGGCGTATCACAATGGATCCATACCCTTTGATAAATTTTCTGTAGTACCCAGTCAGGCCCAAGAAATCTCTGACCTTAGTCTGGGTAGTTGGAGTAACCCAGTACATGATGGTCTCGATTTTGCTCTGCAATGGTTAAACCTGGCCTCCACCTACAAGGCGGCCCAGGTGTAAGTATGTGCGAAATTTGCAAATTCGCGGTACGCAATTTCACGCAAAAGCGAATTCGTGGTCCGCAAAATCCGCGAATTTGCAGTTTTTTTATTTTTGCCTTTTCGCAGGGATTTTTTTCAGCGCGGCTACCGTGCATTTACACATGCGGTCGTACATTGGCGCGGAAATCTTGTTCGCGTTGCGTATTTCCGTTTCCGGGCGCTAGTTGCATGCTCGTGTTGTGCATTTCCTACGTGTGGGGCGTAATTGCGTGTTCGCGTCCGTTTTTGCATGCTCGCGTGGGAAATATCACGCAAACTTAACCAAGTGGTCACAATGGGCGCGGCCATCTTGTTTTTTATTCATTGCTATGGTTCTGGGCATGCTTTTTCAATCCTCCTTTAATCTTTGTAATCCTTTGTTTGTTTGTACTATTTTTTTAATCTTTTTTACTCATTATCTATCTCTTTATTTTTGTACATCTATATTTTGTGTTTTTTTCTACATTTGGTTACTTTAAAACTACTTTTTTTAACTCTCTTTTCTTTTACTTACTTTCCCTATTCTTTCCTATTTTATTTTCCTTTAACTGTCCAGGACCGTGGCAAAGGGAGCCGGCAAAAATCTGAAGGGGAAGGGTGCCGCACCCCGTAGCCGGCTCTCTTGCGGGCGCTTAAGGGAGGAAGCAGTAACTGCCCGGGAGATCTTCAGTGCGGTGGAGGTGGCTGCACTGGTTTTCTTTGTCCAGCGCCACCTCCCCAAGACCGTCGCGGCAGGCCCGGTACCTGGTACGGGCTCCGGGAGCGTTGCCAGCTATGGGTGAAGGTGTGCCGGGCTATGAATCGGGAGTCTGGGGTCCGGCGCACCTAAAACCAGGCGAAGCACCGGTGGTCCGACATCCTGGACTGGGAACAAGACCTGCTTGACCTGGTTGGCGTTGAGATCTCTGGGCTTGGTGAGTACTATTAGCTATTTAATCACTACTTTGTTTTCTCCTGCTCTGTGTTAAGATATTGCAAATATTTGTTTTTTCCGAAGAGCAAGAATGCTGCCGATTACATTGCAGGTAAATTAAGTTTCAAAAGCTTCTGTGATTGCAGGTGCTCGCCTGCTCACTAGCGGTGCTACTATGCTTACTTATTTTCAATTTTGTGCTCATTTGGCCTGAGTGATTATGTATGAGTGTACTTTACAGAACTGTGTAATGCTAGACACTAGAGACTCAAGTCCAGTCCTTCCTTTGTACTCCTGCCATTAAGAAGAGATAGTGGTGGTGGATTGATAGTTTGAGTAAATTCAAATTCAAAAGACTTTATTCGGTGAAATCAGGTAAATAACCATAAAAGTACATAGATTCACAGCTTATAAAACATATCAAGTATTTACACGGTTGACTCAAATGATAATAAATACAAACAAATAAGCGTTGGAGGGTCATTCAGGTAACAATAATTAAATAATTATAGAATTTCGAGTATAAAATATATTATTAAGAAAAGCGGAAACAGATGCCACAGTATATATATCGTCGAGCTTCAGTATTACTAAAAAAGCTGGTCGACATTATCTAAGATTCAAACACCTTAATGTAGGTTTATTCCACCTTTTCCTTGGTCTGGAATAAAATGTACAAAAGAATAAAATATGCATATCGGATTGGGTGGACAAGTCGTCACAGGGACATTTACAGATACCATTTGACCAATCGTTGGTAACAGTAAAGCTGAGCAGCCTAAACAGAATCCCGAATCTAAGTCTGATAAGTCGGAACCTGACATGATCTTTCATCTGCAGGGTTAGATAAGGTTGAATGACCTGCGATGTTAGTATTGATTGATGGAAGATCACCGATTTTTTAGTGAACTCAGTTTTTTCCCTGCGGTTCTCCAAATACATAATGCATAGTTTTTTCAGCACTTTTCTCGAATATGAACCATAGATGGGGGGTCATCGTAAAAAATCAGAATGACCAATGTTAGCAAGAAATGACTTAATATATCTCAACCACTTCACCCGTCGGACACAGTCCAAATTTAGGGCGTCCCCCAGAATGAGCCGATTTAAATGGCACTCGTCAGTTGTCCACACCCTATGCCACAAAAGTACCGGCTGTACTCCAATAACATCTTCTAAATGAGACAAGCCAAGTTCAGTGTGACAATTATGGGTGGACATGCTCTCGGGGTTAGATAGAAGATATCGCAAAAAGCCATTTTCGGTCAGCTGTAAAGTTGAAACATTAGCATCCCCCCATATTCCCGCCCCATAGGTTGCAACCGCAACACAACTGGCTTTATATATGCACAGGAGTTCCTTAACTGGTTTCTTCCCCAACTTTTTACTAAATAATTTTAAAGCCATAATTGACTTGGCAAATAGCAGGTTTCTACTTTTCACTGCACTGCCCCACTGTCCTGAATTATCAAACAAGATTCCCAAGTAGGGGAAAGTTGAAGTGTGATCTTACTGTTTCGAGCCTGTAAACATGGTTCTAATTTTCTTATTGGCTCCTCTACCACAATTCATACAAAAGGTTTTAGCACTGTTAACCTTTAGGTCCAAATTGGTCATAAAGGTGCAAAAAGAAGAAATCATGGTTTGCATCGCAACGGGCGTCCTAGCCATCAGGACGACATTGTCAGCTAAATAAGCGCAGGGATTTGACGATTTGATTCAATAGGCATGTCTTGGCAGTTCTGTAGCAAGGTTTTCTCCAGATCATTAATGTAGATGTTAAATAAAAACGGGACAAGGACACATCCTTGTCTCAATCCTCTCGCAATTTTAAACATTCTAGTGCATTCCCCTTTTTTACCGTATCTAATCGTGGCCCTTGCACCATTATACAACTCTCGGAGGAATTGAATAATGTTAGCATCAACACCCAACCGAACTAAAATTGACCACAGTTTGCTGTGAGTGACACAGTCAAAGGCGGATGTCAGGTCCACAAAGGTTAAGTACATCCGGCCGCCTTTAGCCTTAGTATATTTCTCAAGAAGAATAAAGAGATTGAGACATTGATCTGTAGTCCCAACTTCTTCTCTAAAACCATATTGTAGATCGCTAATACTCTTGTGCTCCTCTGCCCAAAGATGCAACCTGTTTAGGATAACCCTTCCAATAATTTTTATTGTCGAATCAAGCAGGGATATTGGATGGTAGGACACACAGCTGGACCTATCGCCTTTTTTTAAAAATGGGTACTATAATTGACTCATACCAAGTACCAGCAAGTCAAACTGAGCAGGCCGCATTAAAAGTTCTTGTAAGCAGTGGTGCCCATAAAGATATATTATTTTTAAAAATATCAATAGGGACGCCATCTGGGCCGGGTGCCTTACCCCCCTGGCTTAAATTAATGCCCTTAATTACTTCTTCTTGGGTAAAATTAAGCCCCTCCTTGCTCATGGACAAATTATTCATATCCATTTCAGTCGATTCAGGCAATGGTTCAACAAATGGTGCAGAGGTGCTGCAGAGAGTTTCAAAATGGCTAACCCAATCATTCTCAGAGATAGCAATCTCCAGCCGTGCCTTTGTGTTATCCTTGAGATATGGCGCATTGACTGCCTTCTGGAAGGCTGTCATATCTTTCAATTGAGAAGCTTCTATCAATGCATCCCAAGCTTCCTTTTTCAACGTTTCCCTCCTTTTTTTTGCGCGATTTTATATAATTTACGTAGCTTCCTAATCTGTTTCTGCTCTCTAGCGTGATTACTCAAGGCCCGTTTTAAGTTGGTATATGCCTTGGTACACGCTGAATCAAACCAGCCCCTATTTTTACGTTTTGGGTTCTTTATATCGACCCATAGGCTATTCTTAATACATGTTGTAATTTGCCTGAAACTATTAATAGTTTCAGTGTTGTCAGCGTCCATATCCAGACAAACAATGAAACACATTTTACAGGCCATAATTATATTACACAGGAACTCTTCAGGTACGACCTTTGTCCATTTTAAGACGTATCCATTCTGTCCAGAGATATCAATATCTCTCGAGTTTAACCTGGATGTATCATCATTAGTAGAAACAGCACCTGGGTCAAGTATTTCTACCCTAATGGGGAAATGATCACTAAGGGGAGAGACCAACGTACAGTAATTGGAAACACTGTCACCATAACATGAGGAGATCAAGATAAAATCAATTATCGAAGATACCCCTCTACCCATAAAGGTGGTAGAGAAAGGTACCTGTGGCTGACAGAGTTTGTAGGCAAAACCTAGATCATTCATAAACAAGATATCGTTTAGGGCGTCCCCTGTAACAGTATGCTCAAAATGTGCCAGTGTAAACTCTCTATCCACCGTAAGGCCACAGTTCCCCTTTTCATCACTGTTACAAAGAGCACAATTAAAATCACCCCCCCCCCATATAACTACAAATTCTTTACTTTCATTGCAGATTAAACTATTTAGTTCATGTCTCAGGGCTTTAAAGACTGCAAAAATGTCCACTAAAGGGATATTGTTATATAAATGTACTAACAAAATACAAAAAGTGTTACTCATATGCACTCCAACTATATGGTAAAAACAATTATTATAAAAAGTCTCCAAACTTATGCTTTTAAAACAATTTGAGACATACGTACAGAGCCCCCCTTTTGCTCTGCCGTGTGTTAAGCCAACAACAGTGGTAAGTATCGTTTTAAAACCATTAATATGATACACTTCCTTGGCCCATGTTTCTTGTACGCATATTACGTCGTAATCATTAATAAGTTTAACCCAGTCTGGATTATCTAATTTAGCTCTGAGTCCGGCAATGTTCCAAAAGATGATTGACCATTTGTCCCTAATATTACTATTAGGATCACTAAGGGAGTACTCTGCCTTATCAGGATCACTGCCCGCTGTCTCCTCATTCAGGCTTCGATCCCCCGTGATTAACATGCCCGTCCTATCAATAAATACTGGCTCCTTACTAACATTGATTAAGAATGATTGATCACAGATATTTAAAAACTTCTGGTCAACCATCCGTGGAGAGCTCGGGGTGTTTACTATGCTAAGAAGGGTACCCTTCTCCTTTATTGGTCAGTCCACCTCCCCAAGGCCTGACAAGGGTTCATAATAATTGCCAGTTGGAACATTAAAGTCGCCCCCTGCTAGATGATAGTTACCAGTCATCTGTGGCGTACCCCAAGGGTCCTCACTCAGTCCTACCCTCTTCAACGTATACATGAGCCCCTCGCGGCCATCGCCCGCCAACACAACCTCAACATCATCTCTTACGCGGATGACACTCAACTGATCCTTTCTCTCACCAATGACCCCAGCACCGCCAAAACTAACCTACATGAAGGAATGAAAGAAGTTGCCGAATGGATGAAACACAGCCGTCTGAAACTGAACTCAGATAAAACAGAAGTCCTCATCTTAGGTACATCCCCCTCCGCATGGGACGACTCTTGGTGGCCGGAAGCCCTTGGAAAAGCACCCATCCCAACAGACCACGCACGGAACCTAGGCGTTATCCTGGATTCTTCACTTTCAATGAACAGACAAGTCAACGCCGTATCCTCATCCTGCTTCAACATTCTTCGCATGCTCAAAAAAACATTTCGCTGGATCCCCACCGAAACCAGAAAAACAGTCACCCATGCTCTGGTCACGAGCCGACTGGACTACGGAAACACCCTATACGCAGGTACTACCGCTAAACTCCAGAAGAAACTCCAACGAATCCAGAACGCCTCAGCCAGGATCATATTAGACATCCCACGCAACGAACACATCTCTGGTCACCGGAAAGACCTCCACTGGCTACCCGTCAATAAGAGGATCACTTTCCGACTGCTAACCCACGCACACAAATCACTCTACGACATCGGACCAGAATGCCTCAACTCACGTCTGTCCTTCTACACCCCCTCCCGCCAACTACGTTCCTCCAACCAAGCCCTCGCCACTATACCTCGCATCAACAAGACCACCATGGGAGGCAGGTCCTTCTCATACCTGGCTGCTAAAACATGGAACTCACTCCCCACTTACCTTCGCCTTACCCAGAACCACCTAGCATTTAGAAAGCAACTTAAAACTTGGATATTTGGCAAGTAATCCTCCTCCCCTCCCTAAGTGCCTTGAGACCCTCTGGGTATGTAGTGCGCTATATAAATTCTTTGACTTGACTTGACTTGACTTGACCACCCTGATAAAAAGAGTGGTGCGAAAAGCCTTTATTTGTTAGTGGGGCCGAAGGGGCATTGAGATAGTTTCCTGAAAGAGAGTAATTTGATCCATACTGTGGGTTAAGGGGCCTCTGCCTGGATAATAAAGCGGAGGCCGATGGATAAAAGTAACTTAAATCAAAGGAGAAAATACCTCCATGGGTGTGGTGGATCGTAAAACCGCTAATAAACTGTACCATGTGGGGATCTCAAAAATGTACTATGATACAGTCTCCTTCAATATCCTTAGCTTGATAGCCCATTCAGCTTACTCTCCTTACGTTTAAAATTTCCCCTTGTAAGTCTGGTCTGAGCGGGCGGTTTTTCCCTAACCAGAACATGACTTTATTTTTTAATTCATGAAAGGTTTCAGCCCTATCATGCTTCCATTCAGGGACACCAGCCAGCACGATGACATATGGATATGAATCCGGTGGGAGATTAAAACTCCTCCTGGTTCCCTTGTTTCTAGATGGCAGAACTTTGTCCGCTACCACTGTCGGTTCCACTTTCTCCGATCCCTTCATAGATCTTTCTGTCTGGCTATCGACATGACCTCCTTTTACCGCTGGTCTAAAAGCCTGGGGGCCCTACATATTATATTCCCACTATCTAACTTTGGTGTTTCCTTGGCTTTTGAACCTGGCTTCTCGTTAGATGATAGGGACTTCATTTCTGTGAGTATTGTGGTGGTACTATCTTGCAAATTTTTTATTCCCACCAACGTCTTTAGCATGGCCGAGTTGGCCTGGGTAATTTTCTCAAGTAATCCCAACTGTTCACTTATCTTTTTAGAGCGTTCCACTAAAGGTAGAATAAGGGATTTAACCAGGTGTTCAATATTTGCTAGCGAGCACTCTTTACTCCTCTCATCGTTAGAAAATATTTCTATTATGTCATCCGGGGGTTTATGAGGTATGAGACCATTTTCCTCAACCTACACTAATCTGTTAGGCCTGTCCTCAGTCGTCTTATCCCTGCATTTTGGCGAAGCAAATTTTTTCTTCTTAGTACGTCCACCTATTACTTGCTTCCCACCGTGTTTGCGTTTTAAGTTAGGGGCAGGATCAAACACGTGTTCTGATATAGTTTGTCCGATCATGTTTTTGCTTGCCATTAGCGGGCTATTACTTGAACCAGAGGCAGCTCTGGGATAAACCATGAAGGAATCAATACTAGGTTCTAGCCCACTAAGATCCAAAACAGTTGATAAGTCTTGCTGTTGCTGGGATAAAATATCAAGTTGAACACAAGTGGAAGGTAGTCGATCAGGTGATGGTACTAAAGCTATCCCCCCCGAGTGATGATCTTCTCAGGAACATAGGATCAAGGGATATACGACGTTGAGTCAAAGCTATCTCCTTCTCTAATGCAGAAGCCACCCTTGTGATAAAGGCATCAAGGGTGCCAGTTAGGCCACCCCCACCCTTATTCCCTGGTTTAATGGGTTTCTGATTTTTAGGAGCCATTAGCCGTGTCTTGGAACCTATGGTAGTATTGCAATATTAGAGTACACAAAACAATAAAATAACAAATGAATAATAATGCATTAAAAATTCTATAAAACACGTTACAAGAAGTCTTACAGGTACGGGAGACTCAAAGGAAATGGCCCAGTCCAGTCTCTTCCTGTCTCTTCCTGTCTCAGACGGGCCCGCCCTTGGCCCGGGCTTCGCCCGGCTCGTCCCGCGATGCGCGGTGCTGGTGCACGATTTAAAGCACCTGTGGAGGGCATGGCGGGAAGGTGCCTCCTAGCCCCGATGTCTTGTGGGCGATGTAGTTTGGCCTCCCTTAAGGCCACCAGTTCCTCAAACAGCGAGCGTTTCCCGCGGAGCTGGAAATACGAGAGGTGGACAAATGGATGTCAATTTCAAATCGTGCTGTAATAACGGGGAGCGTGGTTCACCTCCTAGTCGTAGCCCTCGCAGTCCAGAGAACAGTCCGTTTCACAGCAGCAGTAGCAGTAGTTTGAGTATGTAATGCTTGGTTATTTAGTAGGAAACTTTTTAGTGGTCTGCAATCATGACGGACTGTGTCTGTCACTTCGCATGCTGCGGAGTGCTGCCTGCCAGTCCTAGTAGAACCTTTTTGTAGTTGGTTTAGTGAGTTACATACCTTTCCAAGTAGACGGTCCACGAATCCAGCAATACTAATATCCTAGTAGACCACATCAGATAGGTCAATAAATTTAGTGCAATTGTTGTCTATTTCCCTGAAATAATTTGTTATTGTTTTTTTTAAATGTTTGATTTGGTTGACAACAATCAAACATGTTTATGTCTTTCTTTCATGTTGTACATCAGTTCACCAAGGGCTGCTCTGCTGGCCCCAGTAAGTTTTCCTGTTAATATTATTAATTATACTTCCCTATCTTTTACAGCACCTATTTATTCTAAACGTTCCTCATAATTCTATTTTTTCCTAAATCGTCTTTGATCTTCTTGTAGACTGTTTCTAAATTCTTATCCTGCCTCTACTATGACTCTCTGTGCTACTACTAAATTATTATTAGTCTGTCTGTGTAGCTAGCTAAGATTGCACAGTTGTCAAAAGGTGTTAAACAAAACTCCTATTCAGCAATAGCTCTAGACACTGAGTGCAGTCCTCTGGGTTGTCCATAATGTCTATTGAAGTCTTCTAAATGTTTATGCTTTGAAAATTACCAACAATAAAATGTCAATGACCATCAAGGTTAAGATACTAGTTTACTTTTTGATCGGATAGGAGGACATACTACTACTGTTGCAGGGACTATTCTGCACATACAGAACTATGGACAAGAAATAGGGCATTGGTGGTATAAGGGCACAGTTAGACTTTCCCATATCTCAGTCATAACAGAAGTTGAACCCCCAATCTCTTTGCTGACTAGCTAGTGTGTCAGAGTCATTATTTAGCTCCCGAATGCAGCAATGATCCCTAATGATTATACAACCCAGAACATAAGACTACGGAGTCAGAGTCCCGACCTCTCAAAGTCACGGACTCATGCTTGCAAATTGCAAACTCTTTCGCTCACTCACTCATGACCAAATACCACAGAGTCTATGTAAGTTTTAAAACTTTATTAAAAGTAAAACAACTAGCTCTGTGTGTACTCTGTACAAATTTAAATTGTGCATTATGTAAAAATATTTATTCAAATCAACTTCATAATATAAGATAAACGGTGAACGACTGAAAAGGGGCTGATTTCACACATTAATTATGGGAGAGCCCTCACCTGGTTGGAACTTAAAGTCTTGGTGGGGATGAATCGTTGACGACTCCGACTATCATTCATATGATCTTGCTCTTGTTTGTAGAAGGGAAGCTTCTGTCTGTTATGAGAAAAATGGTGCGTGTTAAAAAGCAAGCATTCATCAGTTGTGCCAAAAAGTGTAGCATCACATGTTATGGCTAATCATAAATAAAAAAACACCCTTCCCTGAAGAAAGGGAACTTTTTAGTTTAGACTAGAGAGTCACAAGTTATTAAATTTGTTTATGTAGTACTAGTAACATTTTTTAATTCCAAGACAAAATAGGGAGTGGTGTATATGGCATCTAAAAATATTAAATGTATTTTCTAGGCGTAACACAATTGGCGCAGCCAACCACCAGTGCCGGGGCCAGCGCGGAGGTGGTCACTCCAGGGGCGGATGCGGTGTCACAGCCAGCAGGAACTGCTGCGGGGGATGCCACGGTAGTGGCGGGCAGTGGTAAGCTATTATATTCCTCACTTATTGAGATTGCAGAGTGGGCTCTCTGCAGGGGTGTATATGTTGTACAGTACAAGCACACTTTACTGTTAAGAAGACTTACAAATTTAGAACTAAGTTTTTGTCAACCAGGTAGAAGACAGTCACCCTTGACTTCTCTTTAGCAATAGCATTAGCGGCGGTAGTTGACAAGTAACCAATGGCCCCCTCTAAATTTGACTTCAACTCAGCTGTGAAAGTTTTATCGAGAAGCCAAGTCAGATCAGAGATGAACTTGACGAATGGGATGAATGAAAAGAGAAAGAAGGGTATAAGGAAGGACGAGCGAGTTAAAATTAATGACTAGCAAAGAATGATACGTGTTTTTGAAAGCTGCCCGAGGTGGCTGGGAATCTGATGCATGGCCGGTTGAAGGCTGAAGCAAGGATGGTTGGAAGGAGAAAGAAAAGAGGACTGCCTGGGTGGGTGAAACAGAAACTGTATGTGTGTGCAATATATCCTTTGGTTCAAATTCAAATGCAAGTCAAGCACGGATGCATGGCTGGCAGTTTACAAAATAAAATAAAAAAGGTTGTTTTTCGGTGAGAAAAAGTAAGGTTTGTCCAGTTGAGAGTCAGACATTGAGAAGAATGAGTGACATTTACTTTGAATGGATGGATGCTTAGAAGGTATCTTCCTCCTAGATAGCATAGGTGTATGTAGACGGTCACTGGATGAAGAGTGTTACTTTGAAGAGCATGTAACAACGCACGTCCGTGCCAGAGTAGCAAAGCAGAGGATAGAAGTTGTAATTTTTCTGAATACTACCATGACCAGTAACAGTAGTTTGCAAGCACAGCATATATCCAGCGATTATGGGGACCACTCACTACCTCTGTTAATAATGTTTTTACAACTCTGTCATTCATGTGTGCCCTATCGGTGTTCACTCAATCAAAAACAAAGCTCTTAAATTCATCCCATATGTAAGCAAATATACTGTGAAGGGATAGATGATCATATTATTTATTTTCTTCATTTTCCTTTTGTAGTAGTAAGGGGCAGGGCAGGGTGAAAGTTAAATTAATTAAGCATTAGCCCTTGTAAAGGAGTATGGCCAGTGCCACCCGTAATAGAAAAGTAAGAGCTTCACCACTTGCATGTACTAAACTGGTAACAGTAACGCAAGTCTGTGTCATCATGGCTTGCGTCTGTTTTTCTCGGGTGCAAGTTGACTTCGCTGGCATTATGCCGGCTTCCACAAGTTTATGTACCAATTTCGCTAAACAAGACAGAAGAAGACTGGTGTACTGTCTGAGTCTAATGTAGTGAGTCCATATAGTGCTAGTAGAATTTCTGAAACTCCCACTAATGTTAGAGCAGAGGCCGACGAAGTGGGAGGTTAGATAGATACATGCCACAAATGTTATGTACTGTGCTTGCAAGTTGCTAGTGCTACTGTGACACAACTTTAGTCTTAAAGAGCATTGGTTACAGTATGTTTTTCTTTCTTCATATAGATACTCCTTCTAAACTAACAAGAAAGGAGTTGGCTAGATGGGCCCGGCAACGGAAGTTGAAGGCAATTGTCACTGAATATTGGCGGCTGGAGGCCCAGGAGGAGGAGGATGACTCACAGTCACAGTCAACAACATCCACGATAGCCGCATCCTCCTCCGCTGCCCATGGGTCATACAGTCAGCGCAAACCTCCAGCGGCACAGAGTCGTGGTCCGGCAGCCACCCGCCGCCGCCGAGCAGCAAAAACAACAGCTGCGCCCCACAGTACATGCAAGTGCAAGGTTTGTGTGCACCGATTGACCCTGCGAGTGTCCAACCTTGAGCAGGAGGTGGCGAGGCTGAAAGCCCTGCACAACGACCTCCGGAGAGAGCAGCGTGACCACCTGGCCAAAGGACACCGCCGGCGGAAGTAGAGAGACTGTCCCTTGCCCCTTTTTAAAGACTTTTGGGGGGGTGGGAATTGGGCATTGGGGTTTTTGGACTGAGGACATTGATTTCATGGACATTGGTTGGGGTAAGGGAGGGGGTGAGTCGGGTCTTCTTGTGGGATAGTTTATTTTTGTTAGGGCTCAAATAATTATTTATTTCAACTTAAACATAGCATCCGTGTTTTTTTACTGTTTTGTGGGGGAGGCAGGGGGGTTAACTGTACTTTTTTTCCTGAAACTTAACAGGCTGGTTGATTCAAATTGTCTAATCGCCCAAATTTGTACAAAAGTGCCACTGACAGACTTAGTGAATTCAATTGTCCTACTACTTTACTAGTACTACCGTCAGTCTCTCCTCTCCTCTTACTCCATTATTCTTCCTCCCCCAAATGCTTATCTTACCTGTGATTCGTGTTTGAGTATAGGGCTAGGCACAGGGTTGGCTGCATGGCAATTGGCGATTACGGTTGGCTATGGAATCCTGGACGGATGAAATGTCATCGTTGTGGTGGTAGTAGTAGTGGCACACACTGGCAGTAGCAGCATATGAAAAAAAGGAAATGAAACATTGAGTGGCCTGAGCGGAGCATTAGAATAGTATGATAGATAGTACAGTACACAAGAACAGTGCCATAAATTGTAGCCTAAGCAATGCTAAAGTATTCAAAATATAAGTACTAGTTGCGTGGAGTATGGCTACTACAAGAAATAGTAGTGAAGGTGAAGGACACAGCAGTGTATACATTCGTCACGTGTAGGAGGAGGATGTTGTTGATGATCAATCCACTTGATGGTGCACATGAAATATTGATTTGATTTGCAAATACTCATGGGTGTGTGTCAAGCAGAATAAAAATATGAATATATCCACGGATTCCTTCACCAGCCTTGAAATTGATTTTCTGTTGCTTTGACCTTATCCTCCCTAGCAAGTGTGTGGAATTATTGTTGTCATTTAGTCACACCTCAATGAAAATCACACAGCCCGAGGGAAGAGGGTTAGGGTTTGAAAATTGGATGGGAATGGGGTTTTTGGGAAAGTTTTGTGGAGAGAGGAAAAAAAACACAGCATGGACAAACAACAAATGAAGAAAAATAAATCTTTGGATACGAAGATATCCATAAATCTTTTAAGGGACATAAAGGAAGTGCACTGCATGCATGAAGTTGTTTGCTAAATGGATGGTTAGGTTACTGAAAAGTAGTACTTACTACAACTTACTAACAATGAAGAAACAATTTGACAGTACGGGGCTGCAGTAAATTCTCAATTTCACTTGCCTATCTGCCCTCAGAGAGAATAAACACTTATTAGTACATTAAATTAATTTTAAAAACAGCAATGAAACTTATCAAATAGCTGTAAGGATGAATTTGAAGCAGAGAGCAAACGCACAGAGTCGCAATCATAGAAGTTCACAACAATAACATTATTTAAAAGATAAGGAGAAGTGAAGAGGATACTGTAACTGTATGGTCTAGTTGTCCTGTTTAATTTGGGAAGTTGCATGCATCCATCCATTCCTCTTATTTGCGGTACTCCTCCATTCCACCTGACACTCCCTCGATCAATCTTGGTGACCAGAGATATTGTCCACTGCCTGCCTGGCGGATGCGGAATTGTGGATTGCTAATGGTAAGCCTGAGTTAAAGTTTTTCCCATCGCACATTGTAAAAGCTGGCCTGTAATTGTTGATGGAAAAACAGGAAGGGATATTAAAACACCACGGAGAAAAAATATAAGGTACGGTGTGTAGTTCAAAAATAACACTTTCACTTTCAGAGGCAACAGTATTACATACAAGCATAATTTCTAAAGTACGTACTCTGAGTCTCCTTTTCAAGGATAATAATTAGCACACAGCAGGCCAGGGCCATGCAGATGGTAAAGGCAGGCACCACTGAGTGAACCAACCTGGTGTAGCATACCTCTTTGACCCAGACAGACAAAGCCTATCTAATTTTATGCAGCAAGCCACATAGCCGCAATTTATTTTACATGAACTGCTGTCTGCAATCTTGCATAACAACACTACACTGGCTCGACCACTCCATACCACGACTAGACAGACATGTAGTTCTGCTGTGGTTGTTGTTGACTTGTTTACCTGTTTGCCACTCAGGAAATGGCCATAGTTCTTCTGTAAACCGACGATGAAGATCCATCCATCCCAGTGAGTGACTGTAAAGAATAAAGATATTATGTAACTTTGATCATCAAGACTCATCATCATCATGGTATATTGGCCAACGCAATGTTGTTCATGCAGTCACAGTCTACACACAGTGAGTCCAAGGACATTTTCCATATTAAAAAATGCAATGTAGTGGCCCCTGCAGTAGAAGTACAATTTGAATTAAACAAGGTAAAAACAGAGTAGACTTGAGTTACATTTAGTGTGTAAAAGATTAAATAATAACAGAACACATATGATTCATTTCATGCGAAGCAAACAAACAGCAATTGCTTTAATCAGAGCCACAAAAAACTAAAAGTCCCAACTAGATGGACAATAAAAGTTATGTCCACTTCTGATGAAAATCATTGGTAGTATATTACCTAAAATCGCATGCCAACAAATAGGCGGGAGAGGTAAAGGTTCAATAAGGTGTCAAAATTCGGGTGTAAGGATTATATAACATAGAGAATACAATGCCAAAATAAAAACAACTTTCAAAAACAAATCAATAATGGGAACACTAATGAAATTCGGCAATTTGGACACAAAATTTTTCAATTAGAATGACAGACAAAATCGCAAAATGTGTTTGGTAAAAAATCTGATATACAATGTATTCATACAATTGCTACATAATTCATAACTCAAATCACAGTATTAAGAACGTTTTGACAATAAACAAACAATCTAAAAAAAATGTCAAGATAAAAAAGAATCAAAGAGTCGACGCGGCGTTTCGGTTTTCTTTTTGAACACCTTCTTCAGGACTGATTCTAAACAGTTAAAAAAACAGAATTACCATCCAATTTTATTTGTACACATAAGAAAGTTAGTCTGTCATTCTCCCATATTATCCCACATTATCATACTTATTGGGTGTAACATTATATAGTTTTGTTTATATCTATTGGACACCACATATTGTTCAACCCATACTGTTGTTGTTCCTACCCACATAAAAACAGTTATGCACCATATCAATCTCCAACACTTGGGCTTTTCCATTTCTTATTGTAAACACACCTTTACCCTATTTTACTAGTTTACCTCTCTTTGGGCCTTGTGGCCCATGGTGCCAGACCCATTAGCACTTTATTATATCGGATACAGCACGCTTACCTTCTTCCAGATGGAGATAATTATCTCTACTGGATGGTGCTGGTTCGATTTCGTTTCTATGGGTTTTTCTATGATTTCCCCATTCCGAGATATTTTGCTGAATGTGCAACTTTATGTTGTTTCTAAATAGAAAGACAACAATTCTTATCTAGATCGTATATTAATCTGTATTTTGGATTCTTGAATGTAGGTATTACATCTCACTAATATGTGTTAGGCCAAGGATTATATAATCACATACCTGTGTGAATAGGGGGTTATCTCAGTGTTCCTTATTCTTCTGCTCTACATCTATTGGTATTCATCAGGATACTTCTATAGATATGGAAAAGTACCACCATGTTTTAAATATAAAACTATAAAAATAATTCTTAATTATCTCGCTCCTCACATATTACAAAAACAGATTAGCGATGATTATACCTGTCGTTGTGATGTATGCATGCCGTTTGTTTCTGCCAGGAGGAGCCACCGTTTTTATAACCAATGTTGATGGAGAGATTGCTAGGGAATTGATTTATTATACCTTCATTAGTATGCCCCTATGTACCCAGATCAGACTCTCAATTAGTAATAATTTAATCCTGGTATATTACTCACCATACGAGTTAGCAAACATTCCCTTTCACCTCGAAACCACTTTCAATTAGGTTCGATTTTTCGTATCTAGGGAGTCCTTCACCCAACTCGGGCTGGCCCGTGGGTTTGTCGTTTCCTGTGAAGGAAATCGAAAGGAATTTTTTATCTTTAAATCATGTTAAACCTATACGCCCTCCATCTAAAACTTTATGTTGTTTATCTCTAAATGGTCCGTATCGTTTTTATTCAACTGAGAAGTTTTATCACTCCGTCTTTTGTGATTAAAATTAGGCGCCTTAGCTTTCTTTATTATTTTCACTTTGTACGATTGTTTTTACTCTTAGTGGGGCGTAAAGGGGCATTATTTAATAATTTGGCACCCCCTTAAAGGCTCGCAATGTCGGTCAGCGGGACCTCACTTTTTTTGTTTTCTCCGGTGTGACATCTTGTTACCTCACTACTAACAAGGGGAGTCCTAGTCTGTGCACAAAAACTTACCCTTTTCTTTTCTGTCGGCCTCCCTGCTCCTGTATCCTGGCAGACGACCCTCCTGTCCTCACTCGGTATGTAGTGAAACGAACAGAAAAGTTTAGGTCGCTTTTCCGGGTTTATATGTGTTTCCATTCTTCATTGGGCGCACCTTTCCTCTCATCCCATTGGATAAAATTAAACCAATCGGAGCCGCGTTGCTATAGTAAAATAACGCAGTTCCAAGTTTATTTTGGGTCTTTCTATTAGATATTCACAAATGCGCAGACGCCCCGATTGGTTCTGTAGCCCAATACGTTTCTATGGCGACACTCGCGTAATAAGTTTAGCGGCGATACATCCATGACAAAGCGTTTTGCTTGTATGGTTATAGGTTTTATTGATAAAGTTACAAAGATTATTACTGCCACTATTGCTTAAACCATCTACCGTTCGTAATATTTTTACAGTGTTTGCTGTGTGTATGTTTTTAGACCTTCCCGTGTGCCATAGTAATTGCACACATATCTATTAAATTAGATTAGGATAATGTGGATGTCATGACTCTCAGAACACATCCCAAGTGCACTCTTCTAACCATCAATTTGTTGATCTTGGTACAAGGGATCACGTATGCTCTTATCATTCTTATAACATGCAAATAATTGCCCGGTATCATGTTCCTATACTTTTTCTTAAACCGCTATAGAGTTTCTGAGATCTAATAATAATTTATTCCCAATTGTCTCGGATTTATTTAATGATCTTTTCCCAATCCTCTCTCAAGTTCAAGCCACATCTTACACTATTTAAGGTAGACATGTAGAATTGTTCTCTTCTTTTCCTCTTGTTATCCTGATTACCTCCCCTTTTGCTACCTGTTATTTTCTCCAGTCCACACCATTTTAGATCATCAATTCCGTGTACTGCTAATCTCCAATGCTCCGTAAGAGGTGCTCCTGTTTTATTCGTTCTCAGGACTGATCGGTGCTCGTTCAATCGCAACCTTATTTCCCTAGATGTCTCTCCTGCGTAAGATTTTTGACAGGGACATTGGATCAGATAAATGGCATTTTTTGTCCTGCAATTCATAAAGCTTTTTATGTATACTGATTTCTCATTGGCTATTACCTTATTGCCTTTAATGATGCTGCTACAGTTCATACACCCAGAACAAGGGTGTGTTCCCGTTGGTATGGGATTGCCATCCACTGTCATTTGTAGCTGTTTAGGCATTTCTCTATACGTATGGACTAAAGAGTTTCTAATGTTTTATTTCTCCTATATGAGAACATGGGTTTTGGGATGGGTGTATTTGTTTTGTCTGCTATTAGGTGCCAATTCCTATTTACAATATTCTTAACCTTATGGCTAACCTGTGAGAAGTTAGTAACGAACGTGATCGATTGTGGACTATTGTCGTTCTCCTCTCTTGATACAAACACATTTTCTCTGTTGAAATATTTCGCCCGTTTATAGGCGTGCCTCACCATCCTCTTGGGGTAACCTCTCTCTAGGAATTTCGTTTTGAGCGTACTTGCATGCATGTCATAGTCCTGCACTGAGGTACAGTTTCTTCTTAACCGAAGAAACTATCCGAATGGAATGTTGTTCTTTTGTGATGCCGGATGATTACTCTCAAAGTGTAACATATTGTTCCTATCTGTAGGTTTTTTATATAATTCCACAGTAAGATGGTATTCTGTATGTTTGATAATAATATCCAGGAACTCCATCTGACATTTGCTCATATGTGATGTCAATTTAAGGTTCTCATCACCCAAATTGAGCCAGCGTAGGAACTCATGAAGAGTATCCATTTCTCCTGTCCATATGAAAAATATATCATCAATATATCGACCCCATTCTGAGATGTTTTCATAGAATGGGGCCGCTATATTATAAATGTGTTTCTCTTCAAATCTCAAGACATATAAGCAGGCCAGACTTGGGGCACAGGTGGCCCCCATGCTGGTCCCCTTGGTCTGTCTGAATAGATCATCCTTATACATAAAAATATTGTTTTTGAGGATCAGAGTGATACAGTCTATAATGAATTGTTGATGGTCTGTCAAATCTTGTTGGTTGACACTTAAAATTTCTTCCATAATCTTAATGGTACTGTCCTGTGGTATATTTGTGTATAGTGCTTCAATATCTAAAGTCACTAACACTTGAGTTTCTGGATTAAAACTTAATCCTTCCACTTTTTTGAACATGGAGGTCGTATCTTTAATGTAAGCTTTTTGTTGTTGTACTATGGGTTGTAAAAAAACTTCCACGTACTTACTCAAGGGTTCAGTAAGTGACCCTATGCATGATACTATGGGTCTCATTGGGGGATCTTTGATGTCCTTGTGCACCTTAGGTAAACCATATAGTACCGGGATTAAGGGATCTTTGTTCAGCATAAATCTGAATTCCTCCTCACAAATGACATCGTCATCCTTGGCCAGTCTTAGCATTTTACCTATGTTTTCCTTTAGAGTTTGCCATTCCTCCCTACAAGATTTGTTGTAATGCTCACTGTTATTTAAAAGTTTGAGCATTCTATTATCATAGTCATTGCTGTTCATCAGTACTACACTACCCCCTTTGTCCGCTGGTTTCACTGTTAGGGCTACGTTTTGTTCATTAAATAAATCCGAGACAATTGGGAATAAATTATTATTAGATCTCAGAAACTCTATAGCGGTTTAAGAAAAAGTATAGGAACATGATACCGGGCAATTATTTGCATGTTATAAGAATGATAAGAGCATACGTGATCCCTTGTACCAAGATCAACAAATTGATGGTTAGAAGAGTGCACTTGGGATGTGTTCTGAGAGTCATGACATCCACATTATCCTAATCTAATTTAATAGATATGTGTGCAATTACTATGGCACACGGGAAGGTCTAAAAACATACACACAGCAAACACTGTAAAAATATTACGAACGGTAGATGGTTTAAGCAATAGTGGCAGTAATAATCTTTGTAACTTTATCAATAAAACCTATAACCATACAAGCAAAACGCATTGTCATGGATGTATCGCCGCTAAACTTATTACGCGAGTGTCGCCATAGAAACGTATTGGGCTACAGATCTGGGCGTCTGCGCATTTGTGAATATCCAATAGAAAGACCCAAAATAAACTTGGAACTGCGTTATTTTACTATAGCAACGCGGCTCCGATTGGTTTAATTTTATCCAATGGGATGAGAGGAAAGGTGCGCCCAAAGAAGAATGGAAACACATATAAACCCGGAAAAGCGACCTAAACTTTTCCGTTCGTTTCACTACATACCGAGTGAGGACAGGAGGGTCGTCTGCCAGGATACAGGAGCAGGGAGGCCGACAGAAAAGAAAAGGGTAAGTTTTTGTGCACAGACTAGGACTCCCCTTGTTAGTAGTGAGGTAACAAGATGTCACACCGGAGAAAACAAAAAAAGTGAGGTCCCGCTGACCGACATTGCGAGCCTTTAAGGGGGTGCCAAATTATTAAATAATGCCCCTTTACACCCCACTAAGAGTAAAAACAATCGTACAAAGTGAAAATAATAAAGAAAGCTAAGCCGCCTAATTTTAATCACAAAAGACGGAGTGATAAAACTTCTCAGTCGAATAAAAACGATACGGACCATTTAGAGATAAACAACATAAAGTTTTAGATGGAGGGCGTGTAGGTTTAATATGATTTAAAGATAAAAAATTCCTTTGGATTTCCTTCACAGGAAACGACAAACCCACGGGCCAGCCCGAGTTGGGTGAAGGACTCCCTAGATACGAAAAATTTAACCTAATTGAAAGTGGTTTCGGGGTGAAAGGGAATCTTTGCTAACTCGTATGGTGAGTAATATACCAGGACTAAATTATTACTAATTGAGAGTCTGATCTGGGTACATAGGGGCATACTAATGAAGGTATAATAAATCAATTCCCTAGGAATCTCTCCATCAACATTGGTTATAAAAAAACGGTGGCTCCTCCTGGCAGAAACAAACGGCATGCATACATCACAACGACAGGTATAATCATCGCTAATCTGTTTTTGTAATATGTGAGGAGCGAGATAATTAAGAATTATTTTTATAGTTTTATATTTAAAACATGGTGGTACTTTTCCATATCTATAGAAGTATCCTGATGAATACCAATAGATGTAGAGCAGAAGAATAAGGAACACTGAGATAACCCCTTATTCACACAGGTATGTGATTATATAATCCTTGGCCTAACACATATTAGTGAGATGTAATACCTACATTCAAGAATCCAAAATACAGATTAATATACGATCTAGATAAGAATTGTTGTCTTTCTATTTAGAAACAACATAAAGTTGCACATTCAGCAAAATATCTCGGAATGGGGAAATCATAGAAAAACCCATAGAAACGAAATCGAACCAGCACCATCCAGTAGAGATAATTATCTCCATCTGGAAGAAGGTAAGCGTGCTGTATCCGATATAATAAAGTGATAATGGGTCTGGCAGCATGGGCCACAAGGCCCAGAGAGAGGTAAACTAGTAAAATAGGGTAAAGGTGTGTTTACAATAAGAAATGGAAAAGCCCAAGTGTTGGAGATTGATATGGTGCATAACTGTTTTTATGTGGGTAGGAACAACAACAGTATGGGTTGAACAATATGTGGTGTCCAATAGATATAAACAAAACTATATAATGTTACACCCAATAAGTATGATAATGTGGGATAATATGGGAGAATGACAGACTAACTTTCTTATGTGTACAAATAAAATTGGATGGTAATTCTGTTTTTTTAACTGTTTAGAATCAGTCCTGAAGAAGGTGTTCAAAAAGAAAACCGAAACGCCGCGTCGACTCTTTGATTCTTTTTTATCTTGAATTTTTTTTTAGATTGTTTGTTTATTGTCAAAACGTTTTTAATACTGTAATTTGTATTATGAATTATGTAGCAATTGTATGAATAAATTGTATATCAGATTTTTTACCAAACACATTTTGCGATTTTGTCTGTCATTCTAATTGAAAAATTTTGTGTCCAAATTGCCGAATTTCATTAGTGTTCCCATTATTGATTTGTTTTTGAAAGTTGTTTTTATTTTGGCATTGTATTCTCTATGTTATATAATCCTTACACCAGAATTCTGACACCTTATTGAACCTTTACCTCTCCCGCCTATTTGTTGGCATGCGATTTTAAGTAATATACTACCAATGATTTTCATCAGAAGTGGACATAACTTTTATTGTCCATCTAGTTGGGACTTTTAGTTTTTTGAGACTTCATTTCCCCCCAGTCCCATATAAGTCTGTGTGGGGTCCTCCTTTTCTTTGAAAATGTCATCAGAGCCAGTCAGCCAGTGTTGTCCACTGCATGCCATCTCATTATTCATTACCTGTTCCACATTTTATCCGCATCTTCTTGTTCTTAAAGTGAAGGCCCACAGGGCAGCCTCTCGTCAATTTCAGAAGTAACAGTCAGCAATCAGCATGTAGTCAGTAATTCCAGTCCCACTTCATTTGAGGGGACTCGCCTACGAAGCGACAGTTTCTTGATTCTGCGTAATCCAGCCATCTTGAGGAAAATGGGTAGGGCCAGTCTGGAGGAGGAGGATAGAGGAGCATGACTGAGTTGTGAACTTGTGAACTTGAGGAATTCAGACAGCGGCACCTTCAATAAGGAAATAAGACGAAGACAGTGCTGCTGATGGATTTGTTGTGATTAGAGTTTTGTTGTGGTAAAAGTTGCAAAACAAAGAAAGACACACAGGAATAAAAGTGAATAAGGACGAAAAAAAGGAAGTCAGTATTTCAGGCCTAGGTGTCAGGGAAGTAGAGCTTGTCCTCAAACTCTGTGAATTGAAATGGGAGTAGGTCAGCTAACAGAAGAACTTCCGTCAACTAAGTCGGTGTCCTCTTCTTCCTGCGTGGATTCACGTATTTTGTAATCTGGTGGTATGAAGTGCTGATTCATCTTGATCATTGTTAACCTCTCCACATTTTTGGGCGAGAGGCGGGTCCTTTTTGAAGTTACAATGGCACCAGCAGCACTGAAAACACGTTCAGAAGACATTTTTGCGAGTGGGCAAGACAAATAATTTAGAGCCAGCTTGGTGATTAGTGGCCATTGACCCCTTCTCCCATACCAATACAGCAATGGGTTATGATCAATATAGACCTCTGTTGGGTCATCCAGATAGGTCTGCACTATCCACTCAAGGTCATTCAGGGGTGCTCCACTTTGCGTTCCATCTGTGGCCTTTGCATCAACACTGGAATGAGCAAACCCTTGATGAGTTATCCAATCCGCTTCCGACAATATTATGGCTGGGCCTGGTACAGGTGAGGATGATGATACGGTTGCTGGTGTCGGTAACGGCTCTGAGGGACAGTGACTGCCTTCGTCCACAGAAATGGACCTTGACGCCGGATGTCCTGCTGATTCAGTAGTACTTCTGGCGGTTCCTTCAATTTCCTGCCGATCTTTTTTGAATCGAGTGGCTGACAGAGCTAGCCAATATTTGTATTTTGAAACATCTGCTTCATTAAAAGGAATGAATATATTGCTGGCCAGTGCCTTTTTGTACCTTGGATCCAGAATAGTGGCACAAATGTAATGTTGTTCACAATGGATTCCTTTAAGCATTGCATTGTCAAGTAGGCGGGTTAATAAGCTCTCCGCCAACTGATATGCGTCTTGCTTGTCAGTATCATCTTTGAACATTGAAGACACCGCCTTCAGTTGGTGCTCTAGCATGCGCAACGATGGGATAGCTTTGAACAAAGTACAGTACTCCCTGCTGACTTCACGTGTAAAGACCTCAAAAGGACGAAGCATGTCTGTCCGGCTTTTAACTAGGTCCCATTCCTCCACCTCTAGCCTCATGTCTTTCATAGAAGAACCCCATGCGTTAAAGACATACTCATTGATTACCAAGCACTGCTCAAACAGACGCTCAAGAATGTAGAAGGTTGAGTTCCAGCGTGTTGCCACCTCCTGGATGAGTCCTCTGACTGGCACTCTCTCTGCGGACACGTTGAATGATCCACAGCTGCTTCCGGGCCTTAAAAGAATGGCTGAAATGTGTGCAGATTCTTTGGCAGGTGGTCAGTAACTTGCTGACTTTGTTTTCTTTTTTCAAGAAATCTTGAACAACAATGTTAATACTGTGTGCCAAACACGGCATTCTGAAATAGCCACCATCATTCATGGCCCTAACTATATTACTGCCATTATCCATGGAAACATAACCAATCATGCTCTTTCTTGGATGTAGCCATTTAAAGACCTTACTGTTAAACTCCTCCAAAATGTTTACTGCAGTATGAGATTTCTCCATGGCAAACATGGCTACTTTTGCATGTTTCCGACTAGCTTGAAAAATTGTGGTACTGTCAATACCTGCAGATATCTTGTCTCTAACCCCCACAAAAGAGACCCGGTGTGCAGTGATGCGCATGTAATCAACGGCTTGGCAACTGGTCCACATTTCTGTTGTCAGGTGGATAGTGTGAACAGCACTCTTCTGCAAAGCTGCCCCAATCACCTCCAGCACATCTTTATGTAGTGCTGGAATCGCAACTCTGGCAACATAGGACTGGCTAGGAACCTTCCATTTAGGGTAGACTGTTGCCACAAATTCTAGAAAACCCACCCCTTCCACGAGAGAAAAAGTGAGAAGGTCCAGCGCTAACATTTTATCCAGCATTGCATTATAAAGACGTGCCGTTGGGTGGTTGCGTTCAAATGGCGCCTCCGACCAAAACATGCTTTTAATGGTGGTCTGGACCATTTTCATATGTGATGAGGAGGGTCCAGACCTCTTCAACCCAGTTCGGCTCATTGATGTACTTTTTCGCATTGGTATCTCTACCAGACTACTGTGCCTCCTTGATGTTGCTGGGGTAGAGGAGGGTGTGGGCGCTACCACTGCAGTGCTGCTGCCAGGGGTACTGTGTGTATCAGAACATATGTCTCTCGGTTGTTCACTTCCCCCCTGCACGATCAGTCTACATTTGGATTTGTACTTTTGGCTTTCCGGATGTTACTTAGGTGCACTTCCCACTGGATAATGTGGTGTTTTTTGATATGACCTCTCCGGCCTCCGGTACCATAGTTGGTACCAAGCTTACCCCGACTAACTACGTGTTTACAAATCGAACAAATGCCTAGGTTTTCCGCCTTTTTGCTAATACTAAAGAAGTCCCAAACTGGGGACTGGAGATTTCTGGTGGTGGTGGAGGTGCTACTTTCAATGCCATGTGAAGTGGAGGATGGGCGTGGCTGAATTTGACTCTGTTGTGCACTTACAGCTCCACTACTTGAGGTAATGGAGGTCGAGCTGGATGGAGGTCCCTGCCGGCCCTTCTGACGAGAAAATATGGGAGCTGTAGGTCGTGTTGGTGTAGTAGTTACCTGTGTTGGTGGTGGTACCCGTGCCATGCCGCCCACATCCTGCACAGCAGCATTTCGGGATTGGGTAAAAATGTCTGTCTGCTGAATGCCCTCTGGGGCCGGAGTGACGACTGTGATGACTGGGTCGTCATCATCAGACTGTTCATCAGTAGCAGAATACACCACTTCTACTTCTTGTTCGTCATCACCCATAAGTGAAAGCCTTGCGGGAACCTTCCTTTTAGCTACCTTTGTCGGCTCATGGCGTGTCTCCCTCTCAGACTGCATTGGTGGGTTCCAATCAAGATCTAGATCATCAGAAGGGAGGGGGCTTGAAGAAGAACTTGTACTAGCCCTCCTTGACCTTTTTCTTGCTGGGGATCTGGAAGACAATGGATCATCAGGAGGAGTGGCTTGCTCGGATGATACCTCCGCTTGAATCTCGATTTCCTGATGTGCCCCTATTTCTGGAGGAACGAGCATTGTGGGCAGTTGTGTCTCTCCATGCGCCTCTACTTGCGCCTCTACTTGTGCCACTCCTTCCGCCACTCCTTGCGCCTCTCCTTGCGCCTCTCCTTGCGCCTCTTCTTATTGCACCTGTGGTTGTCGTTGCAGCTGTGGTTGAAAACTCGTCAGATGAGTTACACCCTGCGTTGATTGGATGCTACTTTGCGATGAGTCAACGCCAACATCACTGGTCGATGGTGAAAGAACAATTAAAGAGCCTGCCTCAGCGGAAATCATTCACTTGGGCCTAACTTGGTGTGGTGGCACTGAGACAAATGAAGCGGAGGTGCTGCTCCCCGCTTGGTCCCCTACGGACACCGCAGCTGCAGGCGTAGTTTTTTTTTTCCCCAAAAAAAGTGTCTGTCGGCACACTAGTCTCCTTGGTAAGTTGCGCCACTTGCTTCTTCTGCTCCTTCTTACTGGCAGTGGCACTGGCAACTTTCTTGGTAGAGGAGCTATGACCACCTTTCTTTGGGCCCATCTTCTTCAGATGTCAGAACAGCTGGACGCAGTTGCATGAGTTGCAGAGTTGTCTGTGGCCACCACACGTGACGTCACGTGACGTTGTGCACACACCGCAGCAGGACTTCTTCCTGGCACTACAAGTGATGATGATGAGGATGATTTTGTCAGTCCTTGTGCACCTAAAGCAAAGGAAGCCAGGGGAACATCAGTTAATTAAATCTTGCATATGTCGTGCTTCAACTAATATTTGCAACTAGGCATTTATTATTATTAACACAACACACCCAAAAATGGAAAGACCCAAAATAAAAATTGCAATTCTAATCCAAAATGGATGTTTACATTATTAGAAGAGAGAGAGACAACACAGAGAGAGTTGTTTCATGCACCACTGAGTACCCCTGGTCATAATGGATGAAAGCAAGGCAGACTGGGTGCAGCCCTATGGCACAAAGCACACTGCTTGGCTTTAAAATGGCCCCTAGACCCCCACCCACATGGCCAGGCCCTGGACCAGGCCTCAAAAATGGCCCCCACCCACATGGCCAGGCCCTGGACCAGTCCCCAACAACACCCAAAAACATAGAAATACACAAAAACTCACCCCAATCCAATGGTATCCATGCCCTAAATGATGTTTAAAATCAAAAGAACACACAGAAAGACTTGGCCCATGCACCATTGACTACCCCTGGGCTTAATGGATGAAATCAAGGCAGACTGGTTGCAGGCCTATGGCACAAAGCACACTTCTTGGCTTCAAAATGGCTCCTATACCCCTACCCACATGGCCACGCTCAGCACCAGGCCTCAAAAGGGCCCCAACCACATGGCCAGGCTCTGGACCAGGCCCCAACAACACCCAAAAAATCAAAATACACACAAAAATAAGCCCAATCCATTGGCATCCATGCCCTAAATGATGTTTAAAATCAAGATAACACACAGAAAGACTTGGCCCATGCACCACTGACTACCCCTGGGCATAATGGATGAAAGCAAGGCAGACTGGTTGCAGGCCTATGGCACAAAACACACTGCCTGGCTTCAAAATGGCCCGAGACCCCCACCCACATGGCCAGGCCCTGGACCAGGCCTCAACATGGCCCCCTTCCACATGGCCAAGCCCTGGACCAGGCCCCAACAACACCCAAAAGATCGAAATACACACAAAAAATCACCACAATTCAACGGCATCCATGCCCTAAAAAATGTTTAAATTCAAGAGACCCCACAGAAAGACATGGCCCATGCACCACTGACTACTGATAGAGCGTGCAGGTCACCCGACTAACAATCTCATCATATGCACACTTGGGCCCATAAATGTAATTAACCATATTTGTTCTAATCGGGTAACCTACACTCTACTACCAGTACCCGTTGGTTCCTACCTATTTCCTATATACTCGACTTACCATTCCTTGTCACTGGTACCTATGACCACAATGGATCAGGGAGCTAGTTGAAAAGATAAGCAGTCACCAAAATACAATAACATTTATAATAAGATTTGCACTCCTTATAATAACCACAAACTCAGGAAGTTTTGAAAACCTTTATCTAGTTCTCGTCAAAGTCAGAAAGCATAAAATTCACAGCGAGTAAACTATCAATGACCAAAATCATGAAGATCGTGTACCCATGCAGAAAGTAGATTAACCAACCATTTAGAACTCTAATGGGAGGGTAAGAACAGGGAACATGCTAGTAAGATTTTCAGAAATCAGACTTGAAAATGGTGTGTCTAAAGGACGGGAAAATAAGGAACATGCTAGAATGTCACAGTTTGAGTATTTCCAGAAAGTTGACATAACGCAAAGGAACTGAATTTATAATGATGAAATTTTCAATAACCAAGTAGCTATAGGGAAGGTAAGAAAAATGGAACACGCTAATAATTCAGAATGACCACTTGAATTTGCCTAAAGGAGAGGTAAAGAAAAGGAACATCTATTTATTTAGAGACAGTACTTTAGTATCAAACTGTAAGGTAGGGAAAAAATAGAACATGCTAATAAGGCACTTTCCGACTTCAGTATTTTTGTCACAAGGGAAGAGGGGAAAAAAGGAACATATGCAATTATAACTTTAGCAAAGCAATTATAACTTTAGCAAAATCAAAGGAAAGGGTAAGAGAAAAGGAACGCAAGTGTGTTTTCCTCACAGAATTATATTTACCTAGAACGGTGTGGAGACCAACCCTGGCTACGGGTCAGTTAAGGACAGGTGAAACCCCAAGGAAATGCAGTCGCCTGTAGGCCAGCAGGTGCAGAATTGAAACCCAGGACAGGAAAACCAGATTAGGATCAAGACAGGACCACCAAGGTAAGACCAGTACCCGCAGTTCAGTTGCAACGCCTGCGCTACACCCTCTCTGCAGCTATCAGTCAAAACCCTGATTGGGTTCTCGAATTCCCCAGCAAAGTGCTTTGCCAGCACTTAAGGTTCTCAAAACCCTGATTGGGTTGTTGAGTCTGTCTGACAGAGTGCTCCGAGGCACCTCTGTTTCTCGATCAGCTATTGAGTGCGTAGGGTCAGTGACAGGTCTGCTATTCAGACAAGTCGGACAATTTCTATAACTAACCTATGCTAGTTATACTGTTTTCAGAGCAGTGTTCCACCCCCCAAATGTTGCAAGTGCAAGGATCCCCAATTTCGATTGGCCAAAAGAAAGGACAGGTCATCACACCTCCTAGGATTTGACTTTCTCAAACTCAATATTTGCATTTTCAAGACCGCCCATCGAACTCTAGGTTTACATGACATATGCTTTACACATAACAATGGGGAATATATCTTCTAATACAATGTATTTTGTTGGGTACAGTTCCGCTTCTTCGACTAGGTGAGAAAACTGCTTCCCAGGCGCATCTTGGCTGGGACTTCCACTTGGTAAGATTCCAAAGGTCATTGCTGTGGAGATTCGCAGATATTTTGCACTCAGTTTCAAGCAAAATGGAGTACAGCAGGGGACATCAGGCCATATTTCATAATGTACCATAAAATGGAAAAGAAACAGTTTTAGAACACAGAAAAAAATGAATGCACTGTATACCAGGAATCATTATACTACTCCCATTACTTCATAATAACTATAGCCTTAATAGTTAAGCGCTACAAACAGCATAGCAAAAGCAGCGATGCAAGCTTCAGGCATGTGAGAACACAAAGCAGCCATCTTAGTTCTACTGTGCAAGTGCAAAGAGTTTCCCACCAGAACTGCGAGTACGTCACGTCACATGGGTATGACGACGCATGCGCAGAAGAAATTCCCGCGTAGCAGCAGCCATCTTAAGTAGCAAGCGTATTAGGATTAATAAACACATAGGCAAGCGTCACTGGGATACCCAAAACGTCGGAATAAGGGGAAAATTAATAAGACAAACAGGTTGGTTAGTTAATTAGGGTTATTCAAGGTTCTTGAATACAAGCAAGGCGCTATACGTGCGAATCCTTGCTCCATCAATCCCCTCTTTGATGATATTTTATATCATCAGAAATTAATGGAACCAGATGCCAACTTTTCACATCTCACCCAGTTCAATCTCTTCAAACATTCTGTTTAGCTTTTTCTCAGTCTCTTTATTATGGTGAGAATGTTTCACCCTTTTGTAAATTTGATTATTCAATTCTTCTAATTCGAGCTCATCAACATTCCTTTTCACTCCTCATTTGTTTACAGTATATTTCTTTTCGTGTTTTCGATATTTGCAGCAAATTGCTATTATAAACACAAATAGACCTATTCCCGCTATTGGCATCAGTATTTTACTCACAAGACTCTTACCTACATTAGAAAACCAACTACCTACAGCAGAGAGACCATCAGTTAGTCTCTTCCATGCACTGTCAACCTCCAGTGGTTTAAGCTCTTTTTCCAAATTTGTAATGTTCCTCACATACCCTTTAATCTCCACACTTTTGTCAGGTATGTAAGTGCAACAATGTTGCGCTTTCAACATTTGGCTGACTCCGCCCTCTTTTGCCAATAACGTATCAAGAGCAAGTCTGTTTTGTAAAACCATTGATCTGATCGCAACCAATTCGGTATTGACCATCAGGAAACCTCCAGCAGTGTCAGTTGATAACCGATCTACTACTGTTGATAATTTGCAAATTCTGTGTGTATTCAGAGCCACTCCCACTGTAGGTATCATTGCACTAAAAATATCACCTACTATTTCACCAACACTTTCTCTTTTACTACGTACTAATTCATTAGTTCTTTCAGTGCTTCCAGTGATTTTCCCCACATGGTATATCTTTGGGAAGACAATACCAAAGTAACAGCTTTCATACAAATGGTCGGGCAATTTGAAATAATCCTTGTTCCCACATATATAATAAATTCCCGGAAACACAGGCTCTGACCCATCTTTGAAACCCCAACCCCCAATTACCTTATAATTGTGTTCACATTCACTAGAACCAATGAAGATATTGTTATAATAACTAGCTCTTTCTCTTTTAAGACAAAGGTTCCCTTTCTTTTCGAAATCCAGCAACATAGCAGCATTAGCCCCACCATTTGAGGTGCTCTCTATGCTTTCAGCCCATTTAGGGGTTTTCTGATTCTTGTCCTTTGCTTTCTTTTGGAAACTTTCTCTTCTTTTCTCTACCATATTTAGGAACATTTTCTCTTTTTCGTGTGTGTAATGAACAGGTGAAGTTATGTTTGTGTGCGTTATCTATGTCTATTTTTCCTACAGTTAGAAAATAGTCACTCATGTATTTAGCTACATCTCTAGTTGTATGTACAGGGTTTAAGTTTCGTCGTACAGTAAGTTCAGAAAATATCACTTCAAGATTTGAGTAATAATACTGTAAAGGTCCTCTTCTATAAAATAAACTAGTTAGAATAATACAGGAGATTCCATAGGTTAAGGGCAAGTGGTGATACGTCACACCTTCAGCAACGAAGTGGGCAGCTTCATACAGACATAACAGTCATCTATTTCCATAGCTTCTACATAATGTACTAACAGGTTTGCGAAAACATTTAAATGAGTTTTGTTCTTGATCTTATTATAATGTAGCCCTTCCTCATCTGGTGCTTCTAAATCTAGTTTTGTTTGTTTAAGGCTAAGTGTCTTTCCTGGTGCATCTACTCTCTGTGGTGTATTTCTAGTGTGTGATTCTACAGTGTCTTCTGGATGGTGATTATTTGGGTACAAGTTCGGGTCTTTACTCATCATAGAAGGATTAGCTATTGTTAGTCCTATCCAAAGTATTAGTACTATTGCTACAGTACATAAACATACTTGGCAGCATGTTTTTAAACAACTTCGTCTCGGTCTCCCATTCACAGAGGAATCATACATTTTGACTCAAAAGAAGCTTTAACCCCTCTTTGTAACTCTGCACAATTTGCTTACTCAAACAACTTTTCAGGTTGGTTTTGCTTCTTCTTCGGTCTGATCCGTAATCAACTCTTCATCACTTTCGTCACTTATTTCCATATTTTCAAATTCTTCCAATACAAAGTAAGCCCACTCCGGACTTTGATACTTGTTATTCAGTTTCTTTATACGGGCACTTTTTCTTTTGGCTTTTGTCACAGCTGGGTCAGTTTGACTTGAGACTTCATTTATCTGCTCAGGTTCTTTGTTTATTGTCTTTAATCCCAATCTTAGGGGCTCATTAGGATGGCGGACGGAAGAGCCACCGCGGCCCTGGAGTAGGCGGAAAAAGCCCTTTCCGTGTCCGCCAGCCGCGGATACTCCGTCCGCCATATCAGGATAGGAAAACGTGTCAAGTTTCCGTCCGCGACGGAAAAGGACGCACCGCCGCCGAACTACACACGACCACGTGGCGGACGGAACAATCCCGGAGGCCCCGCCGTACGTACTGACGTCTAAGACCGTCCCCCAAATCAAGATGGCGGAAACTCCACATAAAACCGCAGCGGAAAAACAACCTGGCTGAACACGGCGGAATCCACCCAGCGAACATAGGTGACATAGCAGAGATACCCACCGCAAGCTGACCACCACCATGGACCCAGCGCTACACGCTTTCCCGATGCTCTTCGCGATCCACCACGTCCTAGTCATGGCCCACTATGGACGACGACGCAGGTAAGGCACAAACCATTGGCTGTCTGGAGGGGAATACCAGCAAGGGACGTGACGTAGGGAGGGGGAGTGTCATGTTACCGAAACCACTGATGAGAAGCATATACGAATACACATTTGTAGTACGCAAGCAGGAATGACAACGACAGACCACGAGACTTGATAGACTACCTTTATTGTACAAAATAGGGGAATAATCACAGTGTATGCGTGAGCATGGGCAAAGTGGGCACCAGAGCAGCGACATCATAGGCAGGTAACGAGAGGGCAGAATGCAGTATCAGAGCATCAACAGGGCATTGTAGAGTACAGAGCAGGTACATCATAGGCAGGTAACGAGAGGGCAGTATGCAGTATCAGAGCATCAACAGGGCATTGTAGAGTACAGAGCAGGTACATCATAGGCAGGTAACGAGAGGGCACTATGCAGTATCAGAGCATCAACAGGGCATTGTAGAGTACAGAGCAGGTACATCATAGGCAGGTAACGAGAGGGCAGTATGCAGTATCAGAGCATCAACAGGGCATTGTAGAGTACAGAGCAGGTACATCATAGGCAGGTAACGAGAGGGCAGTATGCAGTATCAGAGCATCAACAGGGCATTGTAGAGTACAGAGCAGGTACATCATAGGCAGGTAACGAGAGGGCAGTATGCAGTATCAGAGCATCAACAGGGCATTGTAGAGTACAGAGCAGGTACATCATAGGCAGGTAACGAGAGGGCAGTATGCAGTATCAGAGCATCAACAGGGCATTGTAGAGTACAGAGCAGGTACATCATAGGCAGGTAACGAGAGGGCAGTATGCAGTATCAGAGCATCAACAGGGCATTGTAGAGTACAGAGCAGGTACATCATAGGCAGGTAACGAGAGGGCAGTATGCAGTATCAGAGCACCAACAGGGCAGTGTGGCCAACAGAGCAGGTACAACAGAGGCAACATATGAGAGGGGCAAAGTGCATCAACTGTCCATTGCACAGAACAGCTCCATCAGAGGCAGCACGTGAGAGGGGCCAAGTGCATCAACAGTCCATTGCACAGAACAGCTCCATCAGAGGCAGCACGTGAGAGGGGCCAAGTGCATCAACAGTCCATTGCACAGAACAGCTCCATCAGAGGCAGCACGTGAGAGTGCAGAATGCAGTAACAGAGCATCAACAGGGCAATGCGCAGTACAGGGCAGGTACATCATAGGCAGGTAACGAGAGGGCAGTATGCAGTATCAGAGCACCAACAGGGCAGTGTGGCCAACAGAGCAGGTACAACAGAGGCAACATATGAGAGGGGCAAAGTGCATCAACTGTCCATTGCACAGTACAGCTCCATCAGAGGCAGCACGTGAGAGGGGCCAAGTGCATCAACAGTCCATTGCACAGAACAGCTCCATCAGAGGCAGCACGTGAGAGGGGCCAAGTGCATCAACAGTCCATTGCACAGAACAGCTCCATCAGAGGCAGCACGTGAGAGGGGCCAAGTGCATCAACAGTCCATTGCACAGAACAGCTCCATCAGAGGCAGCACGTGAGAGGGGCCAAGTGCATCAACAGTCCATTGCACAGAACAGCTCCATCAGAGGCAGCACATGAGAGTGCAGAATGCAGTAACAGAGCATCAACAGGGCAATGCGCAGTACAGAGCAGGTACATCATAGGCAGGTAACGAGAGGGCAGTATGCAGTATCAGAGCACAACAGGGCATTGTAGAGTACAGAGCAGGAACATCATAGGCTGCACAAGTACGTGTCCCTACCAACCCGTCACAGGAACCACAAGAGTGCCACGCAGTTCTCAATGGACACACCATGTGAAATAACATTTGAGTGAAGTGTTCAGCACCTCACATCACAGAATCAGGGGGACTGCGTGAACTACCTGCCTCGGACACACTGGCAGCACCAGCAACAGGAGTGTGAGACACAGCCACAGCCCGAGTGACACACACATGGGCCACGGACCCAGACACACTGGCAGCACCAGCAACAGGAGTGTGAGACACAGCCACAGCCCGAGTGACACACACATGGGCCACGGACCCAGACACACTGGCAGCACCAGCAACAGGAGTGTGAGACACAGCCACAGCCCGAGTGACACACACATGGGCCACGGACCCAGACACACTGGCAGCACCAGCAACAGGAGTGTGAGACACAGCCACAGCCCGAGTGACACACACATGGGCCACGGACCCAGACACACTGGCAGCACCAGCAACAGGAGTGTGAGACACAGCCACAGATGTAGTCACTGACACGTGAGCCACTGACCCAGACAGACTGCCAGCACCAGAAACAGGAGTGTGCAACACAGCCACAGATCTTCTAACTGACACGTGAGCCATAGACCCAGATACACTGCCAGGACCTGCAACAGGAGAGGGCACAACTGACACTGTGCCACCATCTGATACATGAGAGTCAACTGCACCAGCGCCACTGTGACAACTGAAATGATGAGCCACAGGGCTGTATGGGCCTGGAGGCAGGGTGGGCCTGGGAGCTGGGGATAGCTGACCTAGAGCCAAATCGGGGTTGGCAGGTGTCAATGGTGTGTGTCTGCGTTTCTTAGGGATGTGTGTGTGCACCCTGGACAGGACAGGACTGCCAAGTGGTGGGGACGCCAAACAATCACCACCCACCATAGGTGGAGCATCTGCTGCCGGGGATCTGGTTTCTGGGGACGTGCTGGAGCCTGCTTGTCGTTTGCTCTGTGCCTGCCGCCTGGACTCGGAATCATGTGTAATGGGGGATGCAACAACAGGAGACACCCTCCTCTGCTTCTGACTGGCCTGGATGGGAGTGGAGGTATGGGGGGACTCCTCGGCGGAGACATCAGTTTGGCGTTTAGTAGAAAACATCAGCCTCAGTGCAGCCAGGGGTGAAGTATGCCTGTCCTTGATTGCGCCATTGTCCATGCTAGATGCCTTGTCCGTAGGATGTGCCTTATCCTTAGGTGGAGTGTAGTCTCTGGATGTAGCCTGTGCCCTGGTCGCCGCCCTGTTCCTGCCAGCAGACTTGTCGTCTGTGGTGCACCTGTCTCCAGTAGACACCTGCTCTCTGTGTGTGTCCCTGCCCTTGGGAGATGGACCTTGCTTTGCTGTGGGCCTGCCCTTGGGAGTCTCCCTGCTCTTAGGAGGTGCCTTTGTCTTGTCACTGTCCCTGGGAGTGTCCCTTTCCTCTGCTGTGGGCCTGCCCTTGGGAGTCTCCCTGCTCTTAGGAGGTGCCTTTGTCTTGTCACTGTCCCTGGGAGTGTCCCTTTCCTCTGCTGTGGGCCTGCCCTTGGGAGTCTCCCTGCTCTTAGGAGGTGCCTTTGTCTTGTCACTGTCCCTGGGAGTGTCCCTTTCCTCTGCTGTGGGCCTGCCCTTGGGAGTCTCCCTGCTCTTAGGAGGTGCCTTTGTCTTGTCACTGTCCCTGGGAGTGTCCCTTTCCTCTGCTGTGGGCCTGCCCTTGGGAGTCTCCCTGCTCTTAGGAGGTGCCTTTGTCTTGTCACTGTCCCTGGGAGTGTCCCTTTCCTCTGCTGTGGGCCTGCCCTTGGGAGTCTCCCTGCTCTTAGGAGGTGCCTTTGTCTTGTCACTGTCCCTGGGAGTGTCCCTTTCCTCTGCTGTGGGCCTGCCCTTGGGAGTCTCCCTGCTCCTAGTAGGTGCCTTTGTCTTCTGACTGGCCTTGTCCAAGGTACAGTCCATGGACATGTGAGTATCCCTTGCCTTGGGAGTACCTTTTGTGTTGAATGCCTGTGTAGCTCCTGAAGGCATGTCCCCCAACAACACTTGCTGATCCTGTGTGTGTACTCCAGTGTATCTGACGTTGTCTAATTGAACAGATTTAGCTGATCTAGGGGATGGGGTCTGTGCCCTGCGTGCCCTGACGTGCTGTCTGACGCTGCTTCTAGTGCAATAACCTGCATTTGAGTCCTGCTCAGAATATTCACTACCCCCTGAGACATCCAGTGGTGTAGATGGGGAAACCAAAGTAGCACCCTGTTCATGCGACTGTACTATTGCAGACGACACACTGCTTGCCAATGACTGCACTGTCCTGTGTAGACCTGCAAGATCGCCATGCATCCCTTCCATGAAAGCCACCACCTGCCCCAACTTCCTATCATGGTCCTGGAAAGCATTTGTCATATTGGTCTGCCCCACACACAGCTGTCGCAGCAGATCAACGGCCTCAGCACACAGTGCATTTTGGCTCACCGTGGCAGGGGCAGCGGTGCCTGCACCGAACGCCACTCTGCTCCCCCTACTCCTCCGGCCACGAACAGTACATGGTGCAGTTTGTGGAAGTGTGGGCCCTGTGTGCTTACTTCCGACAGAAGGTGAAGAGTGCCCACTCCCAGTCTGTGACAACAGTGCAGGCTCACCAAGAGTGTCCGACGAGGAGGACGATGGTGTCTCCACATGCGAGTCCTCAGGGACGGTCCTGTCCCCCTCTCCGGCTCTGGCCTCCTCTGTGTCAGTCTGCGTGTGTGCGAAGTCTGAGCCGGACTCATTTCCTCGACTACTCTCCGCCGTCTGTGGATGAGTGTCCTCTGTCATACCTGAAATGCACATAAAAGATGTGTGAGTCATGGGCAGACTGACGTACAGAAGGAACAGGATTGCCAAATTACATAGCTGACAAAGATTTTGTAGCCCTCATCCTGCACATGGCCCACCTCTACCAGTCATCCTCACATTTCCTGCCATGGGGCCATGGACCACTAGGGGATGTGCCTCAACACTCAACTACTAAGCAAGTGGCGTGTCAACATGGCGGACCTGGATGTCAAATGAGAACCACCCAATGGGACCAAAATGGCATCACAGACATACATACGCAACACGGAACTCAATAGTGTGTCTGTGCACCAATACATGCATAGCACTCACAGGTTTCCTACACAGACAGTTTGCTCACCGCTAGTTTGCTGTTGATCGGCACTCAGACGTTCGGCCAGTTCAGGATGCGTCACTGCAATGATACGGTGCATGAGAGGGGTCATGGAACGTCGGGCCAGACGGGGCGTCCTTGGAATCAGGCCCAGTGTTACTTCCGCTACATTCTTGCTTAGCCTGGAAATGTCGTCCCAGCGTTTGTGGCAGTGTGTATGTCGTCTGTTGCACACCCCCAATGCCCGTACTTCCCGTGCTATGCTCCTCCACAGGTCCTTGCGAAGGTGCAGCTTGACCTACCATAATGGGAGACAAAAGGGTTTCAGTCAGTGGACAGGTGGCCTGTCACACACATAGGGGCAAGACGTAACTGTCAGCAGCCATGCACAATCAGGAACATATGTCTAGCCCACACTACACAGCTAAGATAGAAATAGGCCTGATTATTTGGCCCCCTCATGCACACCAACATGTCCCACACTGCACTTACCACCCATCCTGGTGCGCCGTACAGGCGTCCATAGTTGCGGAGTACACCGTCCACGAGGACATCAAGCTCCGCGGCGGTGAAGGGACGAGACCGGATCTCTTTGCCTCTCGACATGGCAAGATCACGGAGTATGGCACTACAGCAGCAGTCGGTGGTCAGCTCAGCAGCAGCAGCAGGTCGAGGTGATGGTCACAGGCAGCAGTCGGTGGTCAGCTCAGCAGCAGCAGCAGGTCAAGGTGATGGTCACAGGCAGCAGTCGGTGGTCAGCTCAGCAGCAGCAGCAGGTCGAGGTGATGGTCACAGGCAGCAGTCGGTGGTCAGCTCAGCAGCAGCAGCAGGTCGAGGTGATGGTCACAGGCAGCAGTCGGTGGTCAGCTCAGCAGCAGCAGCAGGTCGAGGTGAACAGGCAGCACTGGTCCCCAGGGTAGGAAGTGTCATTTTGCCCAACACACATATATAGGGCCCTCAGCACGTGTCAGTGGCATACGTCGCCAGCAATTGGTCAGCCCTGGAAGCGTGATCGTGAGATGGGCCAATTACTGGCCCTGTTGTTGCGGTGCCCAGCTTCCGCTACTTGCGATTGGCCATATGCGGCCAGCGTCCCTCTTCCCATTGGCTGCATGTGCGGGGACCGTCACGGGCACACATCGGCAACCGCACGTGCAAGCCTCAGGCACGGATGCTTCAGTTGCAACAATGTTCTATCACTGGCGCCTCCATGGCGGTGCACGTACTCAGCGGGGGAGGTGCAGGCCTATACACCCTTTAGATGTACTCAACGGACATGCCAGTTCATGACCCCCCTTACAGTCACATTGCATCATCCACCGTACACCGGCCGGAGCGGCCGGGCCTAGGACGGCCGTGCCCGGCCATGTCCACACCCGCCGTGCCCGGCCATGAACACAACCGCCGTGCCCGGCCATGAACACAACCGCCGTGGCCGGCCATGTACACAACCGCCGTGGCCGGCCATGTACACAACCGCCGTGCCCGCCATGCGGTTGTGTTCATGGCCGGGCACGGCGGTTGTGTTCATGGCCGGGCACGGCGGTTGTGTTCATGGCCGGCCACGGCGGGTGTGTTCATGGCCGGGCACGGCGGCTGTGTACATGACTGGGCATGGCGGGTGTGGACATGGCCGGGCACGGCGGGTGTGGACATGGCCGGGCACGGCGGTTGTGTTCATGGCCGGCCACGGCGGTTGTGTTCATGGCCGGGCACGGCGGGTGTGGACATGGCCGGGCACGGCGGTTGTGTTCATGGCCGGCCACGGCGGTTGTGTTCATGGCCGGGCACGGCGGATGTGGACATGGCCGGGCACGGCGGTTGTGTTCATGGCCGGCCACGGAAGTTGTGTTCATGGCCGGGCACGGCGGGTGTGGACATGGCCGGGCACGGCCGTCCTAGGCCCGGCCGCTCCCGCCGGTGTACGGTGGATGATGCAATGTGACTGTAAGGGGGGTCATGAACTGGCATGTTCATTGAGTACATCTAAAGGGTGTATAGGCCTGCACCTCCCCCGCTGAGTACGTGCACCGCCATGGAGGCGCCAGTGATAGAACATTGCTGCAACTGAAGCATCCGTGCGTGAGGCTTGCACGTGCGGTTGCCGATGTGTGCCCGTGACGGTCCCCGCACATGCAGCCAATGGGAAGAGGGACGCTGGCCGCGTCTGGCCTTTGGGAAGTAGCGGAAGTTGAGCACCGCCATGGCGGCGCCAATTATGTTATCTTGTCAGACGCTGCACCGTGATGTGTTGTGTGCAGTTGCGTCATGAGGGATGTGAGCGTGATAGGGAAAGGTCATATGTCATACAATGTAGCATGTGTGTCCATGCAATGCCCATCGGTGGGCACACAATGGGCAACAGATGTGCATTTGTACGTGTTGACGTCGGGTGTGACCCTACATACGTTCTTACATCTTCACAACTACACAGTACATCACGGCTGTGTGCCCAAATTATGCATCTGTTGTCTGTGTCTTGTTCTGGCGAGGTGACTACAGTGGTGGTGGTACACATGCATTCCGTGTATGTGTTTTGTACGTTGTGTCACCATGCATGTAATTACCGTATGTACATCATTCTTGGTGTTGGCATGTGTGCTTGATGACATGCCGTGTGTATAATTATCGTTTGTGTGCATGCAGTTGCATGTGTGTCTGTGATGTGGCTACTAAACATTAGGGTGCAGACTGAAGTATTGTCAGTAAGGTTCACATGTGATGGAGTTGTACACGTATGCGTCGTTTGCAAGTTGACCTAAGTTACATCTCTCTCCCACACAGGAGGGCTACAAATGTGCATCGGCCATACACTGTGCTGGAGGATATGGTTGACGAGGAGGTGATTCGGAAATTCCGGCTGGATCGACGTCGGTTGCTGGAGCTTGTGGCTCAATTGTCTCCTCATCTGCAGCCACGTAGGACGTATCCTGGGTCGATTACACCCACTGCAAAGGTCATGGCGGTACTCCATTTCTTTGCTACAGGCACATTTCAGTATACAGTTGGACATGCCGGGGGGATGTCACAGGCCATGTTCAGCACGGTTCTTCGGGATGTCTTAACAGCTATGATGCTGTACAAGGATGACTACATCCATTTCCCACGTCCGGAAGAGTTGCCAGCTGTCAAAGCTGATTTCTATGCCCTGGGCCACATACCTCACGTTGTGGGCTCAATTGATGGCACACACATCGCAATCATTCCACCACGGGCACGGGAACAAGTGTTCAGGAATCGCAAACATTTCCATTCGCTGAACGTGCAGGTGGTGTGCCTGGCAAACAACATCATCTCACATGTGTGTGCAAGATTTCCTGGATCTGCACATGACGCCCACATCATGCGGAGCAGCAATGTCCCACGACTCATGGCTAATCTGCGACCCGGTCAAGCGTGGCTTGTTGGTGAGTGTGCAGTGGGGACTCTTGTGATCTCTGTGTTGCATGGGGTACCCACCATATCTTGTTGTGATGTTTGTCTCTGTCATCCCCCTACATAGGCGACGCGGCTTACCCAAACCGGCCCTGGCTCCTCAGTCCCCTACGTAATCCGAGAACAGCGGGTGAAATGCGGTACAATGATGCACATGGAAGGACACGGAGAGTCATCGAACGTACCTTTGGACTGCTAAAGTCTCGGTTTCGGTGCCTCGATAAGACCGGAGGGGCCCTGCCTTACTCACCAGGAAAAGTATGCAGGATCGTGATTGCCTGCTGCATGCTCCACAACCTGGCAGTACGCAATGACATAGAACTGCTGTTGGACCCTGAAGACGAAGGAGTTCCTCGGCCTCCCATCCCACCCATGTCGACTGATGAGGATAGTGGTGAGGAGGAAGGTGTGGACCAGAGGCGCCAGCTCATAGATCGCTACTTCCCTTGAATGTGAGTTACTACCTCTAGTGGCGGTTGACAATGCCTCATGTATGTTTGCTGGTGTTTGTGGATGTGGGGTTAATCAGCTGGGTGTTCTTGTTTGTGATGGTTGCTTATGTGTGTCTTCATTTCTTTGGACATACAAGTCTCCATGATGTGTGTGCTCTCATCCCATGCTTTTGTGATGGTTGTCGTTTGTGTAATGTTGCTGTGCATTGTGTTGTGATGTGTGTGAATCTGTTTCCTGACGTGTGTTTGCTGTCTCTGATTTTCTCTAGGTCACTCCCGCAGCGCCATGATCATGTACGACTGTCATCCCTGTACCTGTTTACGTCTGTTTCTGAAGGCAATCATGTGAATAAACATGGAGGCAAAACATCATTGTGTGAGTAAGTGCTATTTATTTACAGGTTGTGCTTCTGTGCTGGTGAATATTTACAAGTAAGTGGGGTGGAGGGAGTTGGAGTTGAAGGTAATGGCAGATGAAATGTCCGTGCTGACACCACATTGGGGGGTGTCAGGGTAGTCCAGCAGACCAGTGGGAATGATTGTCTGTGGGACAGGATACTTAGCTGGGTGAATGTCTGGCACAGGCGGTGACATTGTCATGGTCGTCCCCTCTTGGAGCGTGTGGATGGCGCTCCAACACTGCTCTCAGCCACTTCCTGCCTCGGCCGGCCCCTCCGTCTCTGAGGTGGTACAGAGTCAGCTGGGAGGGCAGGTTGTTGAAGGGCCACATCCGTCGCCAGGGGCACAGGTGGTGGTGGCAGCGGTGGAGGCGGAGGTGGCGGTGGAGGCGGAGGTGGCGGTGGAGGCGGAGGTGACGGTGGTGGTGGCGCTACGACACTTGGTGGAGGGGGGGAGGTTGTTCCGGGCAACCCATTCCCTCCACATCGTTGCCTGCTGGCCCATGATCTGCAACATCTGGCCAAGGATGCCACAGATTTCGCGCTGGATGTTGTTGTTGTCCACCGAGTCCTGGTGCGCACGATCTGCGTTTGCCTGGGACCGGTCGTATGACGCCTGGCACCTGGCAAGGGCTTGTAGGGACTGTGCCACTGGCTGGGGTAGCTGTCCTTCCTCTGCACGGCGGTGTGTGGCTCGCCTGATTGGCTGATGTCCCGTTGCCTGTGGCCCACTCACCCTGCTTGTGTGTGGGGCCGATGGACCAGCGTTGTGTGCTGGGTTATGCTGGGTGGCACCGGCAGGAGTGGTGGTGCTGGTGGTGCTGGTGGTACTGGTGGTACTGGTGGTACTGGTGGTGGTGGGGACTGTGCAGATCACAGAGACAGGTGTCCCTGGTGTGACACTTGCGACGTTGGTCGGTCCCGGGAGTCCCTGTGAGCCAGATGGCCCTGGCTGCGTGCTTGGTCCCGCTCCATCCTCCGCACCGGAGCTGCCTGTGTCCTCGTCAGCAGAGAGTCCTGTAGGTGTGGGAGGCGAGGCTGGCGGCCGGGTACTGGTTTCCCCAGTCAGTTGACGATCACCTGAGGGACAAGATAGAGCTGGTCAGTGATGTGGACATTACATGGTTATGTAGATTTTTAGACATTTCTGTTTCCTGTCGCACACACCCCGCCCTCCACCACCACCACCACCACCCTCCCCGTGTGCATGGGGGCCTGTTGGGAGTTGTTGTTTGGGCCTCTCACACACCCCGCCCTCCACCACCACCACCACCCTCCCCGTGAGCATGGGGGCCTGTTGGGAGTCGTAGTTTGGGCCTCTCACACACCCCGCCCTCCACCACCACCACCACCACCACCCTCCCCGTGAGCATGGGGGCCTGTTGGGAGTTGTAGTTTGGGCCTCTCACACACCCCGCCCTCCACCACCACCACCACCCTCCCCGTGAGCATGGGGGCCTGTTGGGAGTTGTAGTTTGGGCCTCTCACACACCCCGCCCTCCACCACCACCACCACCACCCTCCCCATGAGCATGGGGGCCTGTTGGGAGTTGTAGTTTGGGCCTCTCACACATCCCGCCCTCCACCACCACCACCACCACCCTCCCCGTGTGCATGGGGGCCTGTTGGGAGTTGTTGTTTGGGCCTCTCACACACCCCACCCTCCACCACCACCACCACCACCACCCTCCCCGTGAGCATGGGGGCCTGTTGGGAGTTGTAGTTTGGGCCTCTCACACACCCCGCCCTCCACCACCACCACCACCACCACCCTCCCCGTGAGCATGGGGGCCTGTTGGGAGTTGTAGTTTGGGCCTCTCACACACCCCGCCCTCCACCACCACCACCACCACCACCCTCCCCGTGAGCATGGGGGCCTGTTGGGAGTTGTAGTTTGGGCCTCTCACACACCCCGCCCTCCACCACCACCACCACCCACCCCGTGAGCATGGGGGCCTGTTGGGAGACATGGACATGTTAGTGAGTTGGTGTCCAACCTGCATGGGTTGGGGCATAGGAGATGTTTCTTCTCAGTTGTGTTAGCCTGACCATGTCGTGCTGATCGTGGTGCTTGGTTTGTACTCACCAGTCTCTTCTCCTTCGTCAAGTCCGTCTAGGCTCTCTGGGTGTAGTATCACCAGCACCTTCTCCTCCCAATCGGTGTAGGGTATGGGCTCCGGGGGTGTGCCACCGCCAGTATGATTGGCTCGGGCAAAGTTTTTGGCTCGGATGCCCTTGACCCTGGTCTTCAGGTCATGCCACCGCCTCTGGATGTCATGCTTCGTCCTCGGCACAGTCCCCGAGGCATTCACCCGAGTGACGATCCTGTCCCACATGTGGTTCTTTTGCGCCACGGACGTCTGCTGGACTTGGGCCCCGAAGATGTGGGGCTCAACACGGAGTATTTAATCTACCATTACCCTCAACTCTGTCTCCGTGAATTTGGGTTTTTTTTTGGGTGCCATGGTGTGTGGTGCTCAGTGTGTGAGTTGAGTGAGTTGGGGGGTGCAGGTGTGTGGTGTGTGATGTGTAGGATTTGTGTGGTGGGTGTTTGTGTGGTGGGTGTGGTAGGGTGGTGGTTGTGTGTCTTCTATGTGAGTTTGCAGTATCTCGATTTTGGCCTCTTGCTAGCAGCAATGCTGTGATGCAAAGGATTGTGGTAGCGTGTGTGTGTCATTTTATAGTCGTGTCTCAATGGTTGTTGGCAGTCAGGTGGTAGGTGGGCGTGTTGACTAGTGTGCATTATTGGATAATTGGGACGTGTCATGGCGGCTTGTGCTTGATGTGGGGGGGGGGGCCTTGTCAATGTTGGTATGTTTGCTTTGGACTAGCGGTAGGCTTCCTGACATTTGTTTGCCGCTAGGGATGTTGTGCGTGTTGGCCTTCCGCAGTGATGCTGTGGTTATCGTAGCATTCTTTCCGCCGCGGACGTGGATGGCTGTGAGTTCCGTGGACCGGGCGGATTAATCCTAATTGCGGCCACGGAGTATTCACAGGTATGGCGGTACATGTGTTATTTTCCGCGGTCATTTCCGTCCGCGGCAGTGGTTGTTCATTGGACTCCGTCCGCCGCGGACGGAGTTGGATGTGTTCCGTCCACCGCGGACGGTGTTGGTTATGATCCGTCCGCCGCGGTCGGAGTTTCGTGACATGAATATCCTAATCCCAAACGCGGAATCTCCGCGGCGCGGCCGGGAGTAAAATTTCCACCACCATGGCGGACAGTAGCCATTTCCGTCCGCCATCCTAATCGACCCCTTAGTCTTTTTACAAATCTAGGTACTGAGTCACCTTTTCTGAGTCTTTTAACTGGCACTGTGTCTTGACTTTCTTCAAACACTCTTCTGTTTTCTTTCAGTTGTGGCACATTTGTTTCAATTTCGTCTTCAGTATTTCTCCCTAACTGACTAGGTCCAGGTCTTTCATCAGTTTCTTCTGCCTGGTCCCTAAACTGGCCTTGTTCAGGTGTATGCTGATTTTGGCTTTGGTTTGTTTCGTTTACCTCTTCCTGAACACAATTGTCTAGTTCTATCTGGTCCTGTTCAAGCTCTTCGAACTCTTGATTTTCCTCCGCATGAACTTCCGCCCTAATTTCTATCTGTCCCTCTTCTAGCTCAGGTGTTCTTGGTGGAGTGTCAATTACCTGTTCTTTCCCTATCTGGTCCTCCTCAGAATCAGATTTGATTTGGATTTAGATGATCTGAGTAACGTCTTCTATACCTGTCTCGTCCTCACTATCCCACTGTCTATCTAAATAGGTCTGTCTTCTTGTTCTCACAGGATCTATAGTCAGGTCGACTCTTGGGATCCAATCATCTTGACTGGAGCGCGGTTGTTCTTCTTCTTCAGCTACTTCAGGACCGATATCTTGGGACCCCTCAGCTGCACAACCTTCAGCCTCAGTTTCTTCAGGTTCAGTCACTTTCTTCGTATGGCTGGCATGGATCCAGCGAGGTACTCCTGCACACTTCACAGCTGTGGTGGTAACCAGAATTACTTGTCATGGCTTTCCCCACCTTGGTGCAAGGCAACCTTTCCGAGTATGTTTCTTTATTACAACCCAATCACCTTGATTCAGGTCATGTGTTGGAGTCGTTGGCCTGGTGACAGCGTCTTCCCCAACCTGGTGAGAGATAGAACGCACTTGGTCAGCCAGTTCTTTGCAGTATTATAGTACCAAATCATTGGTTATGCTTATCATTTTGTATCCTGGCACCCATGCTTGCCGCATTGCTCTTCCCATTAGTATCTCATGAGGACTCAAACCGTGTTCCGATCTGGAATACTTCTGAGTCCCATTAAAACAAGGGGCATAGCATCTGGCCATTCCATTTGAGTAAATTCACACATTTTTCCCAATCTTGACTTGATAGTGCCATTCAGCTGTTCTATCACTCCAGAAGCCTCTGGGAGATATGCACAGTGCAGTTTTTGCGTGATTTTGAATGCTTCACAAACCTGCTTTATTATTTCATTTTGGAAATGACTTCCTCTGTCAGATTCAATTGTGACTGGGAAACCGTACCGAGGTATAAGTTCCCTAAGTAACAACTTAGCTACAGTGAGGCTATCATCCCTACGTGCAGGGTAAGCTTCTACCCACTTTGGGAATAGGCAGACAATGACAAGCAGGTATTTCATTCCTCGACAAGGGGGCAACTGAATAAAGTCAAGTTGTAGTCTCATAAAGGGACCCTCTGCCTTCCCAATCTTTCCTGGCAACAATACAGTTTTCTTTCCGGGGTTAAATTGCTGACAAACCAGGCACCTCTGGCAGAGTGTCTCTGCTACGTTTCTGAATTTCGAATTGAACCATGTCTGATGGAACATGCGAATCATCGCAACTCTTCCTAAATGTGTGTCTCCATGTATCAACCTAGCCATAGGAGCAAGCAGACAGTCTGGCAACACAGGCATACCATCCAGGTAAACAATGACACCATCTCCATTCCTTCTCTGACAACCAAATTTCTTCCAATTTTCCTTTTCCTCTGCCTCTGCTGCATCCTGTAAGTCTCTCACTTCCTCCCATGTATTTATTCCTTCTAGCATCAGAAATTGGCAGCTGTTTCCGTTTCCCCCAACCTTTATATTGATTGGTATTCGGTATCTTGCACAATGTTGGGCTAACTGGTCAGCATATCGATTACCTGCTGTCACTTTGTCATCGCCAGATTTGTGAGCGGCACACTTGACCACAGCCAATTCTTTTGGTAACTGGATTGCTTCCAGTAAATCCTGTACATAATTTCCATTTCTGATAGGGGTGCCTGAAGAAGTCAGGAACTCCCTTTGCATCCATAATTGGCCAAAGTCATGCACAACCCTATAACCATATTGGCTATCAGTATATATGGTTATTTTCGAATTCCTCCCAAATTTGCAAGCTTTTGTCAATGCAACCAATTCAGCTACTTGTGCAGACTTGACTCCATGTAAATATGATTCTTCAACTGGACCTCCCAATGTACACACTGAGTAGGCAGCGCTTAGGCCTCCTTCCTCATGTCTCATGCATGAGCCGTCTACAAACAGCTCATAATCTTCGTAGTTCAAAGGCTCTTCTTTTATGCCTGGGTGTGGTTTTGTGCTAAATTCAGTCAAATCAATGCAGTCATGCTCAGTCTCTTCCCTTACTTCTGCTGCGAATGAATTAGGCAGTAAGGTAGCAGGATTCAGAATATTACATCTAGCAATGGTTACGTTTCCTGCACCTACAAGGATTCTCTCATACTTAGTCAGCCGACTTGGTGTGAGATACTGAGTTTTAGTTCTTGTTAGCAGAATTACAACAGAATGTGGAACATATACCGTTACTGGATGTCCCATCACAATGGACTCACTCTGTTCAAGACTCATGCACGTTGCAGCTACAGCTTTCAAACATCCAGGTAATCCAGCTGCCACTGGGTCCAAAGTGGAAGAAAAATAAGCCACTGGACGTCGGGTTAAACCATGAATTTGTGTTAGGACTGAAAGTGCACAATTATCTTGTGTGTCACAGAAAAGTGCAAAATCTTTTGAATAGTCAGGCATTCCTAATGCAGGAGCTGTACATAAACATTCTCACAATTTTACAACAGCAGTCATGCTTTCGTCATCCCATTCTACAGGATCTTTTGCTCCTTTCTTTGTCATCTTTATTAATGGTCTTGCTAGGACTGCAAATCCCACAATACACTGCCTACAGTATCCTACAACTCCAATAAACATTCTGATTTCTTCCTGGGTATTGGGCAATTCCATGTTTCAAATAATTCTAATTCTTTCTGTGGTAACTTTCCTGATACCTCTCTCTATCTGGTGCCCCAGATATTTTACTGATGAGGTACAGAACTGTAGTTTTTCTTTATGTCATCCTTCACCTAAATGGTTCAGTAAGGCAATGGTGTCGACAACACAGTCTTTCCTGATCTTAGACGCCACCAAGAGGTCGTCTATATATTGCACCAGGACTGAATTTCCGGGCAATACCAGAGTTTCAAGGCATTTTTTCAAAATCTGATTAAAGATCAAAGGGTTTTCTGTGTACCCCTGAGGAACATGATTCCAGACATAGACATGGCTGTCGAATTCAAATGAGAAAAGAAATAGGCTGTCTGGATGTAACAGAATTGAAAGAATGCATGACATAAGTCAATGACGGTAAACCATCCAGCATTCCAAGGTATCTGGTGTAGAATCACTGCAGGGTTTGGCACGACAGGACAGCAAGGAACCATGATTTTATTAACCTTGCGCAGGTCCTGTACGACCCTGTACTTACCACTAGGTTTCTTTATGCCAATTATCGGTGAGTTACAAGGACTGCTCAATACTTCTTGCAAAATGCCTGCTTCTAGCAACCGTTTGATTTCAATAGCAACTCCTGCTTTCACTTCTGCACTCATTTTATACTGTTTGGTATTTGGGTAGACTGCATCTTCTTTTATGGCTATTTTAATGGGATCTACATTTGCCATTAATCCTACGTCTTGTCCAGTAAAATCACATACTTCTGGTTTCACTGTCTCTTGGAGTTCTTCAGGTAAGTCTTGTATTGTCAGTCTTTTAATTTCTGAGTCGGGTCTTGCTAACATTAATTTGTATATTCCATCTTCATCTGGGGTCTGAATTTCAATGTCATTTGGAGTGCAAAAGATAGTGCAGTTCATTTTGCACAGCAAATCTCGTCCTAGTAGGTTCACAGGACTGGAATCACAAACAACAAATCTATGCATTTCTTTAAAATTCCCAATTTTAATTTCCATAGGTTCTGTAACTGGGGTACTAATGAGCTGATTAGAAACGCCCACTACTTGGATCGCTTCTCCCGAGAGGGGTAGGTTTGGAACGTCTGCTGTTCTCACAGTAGAACGGCTAGCACCAGTGTCCAACAGAAAGATGACATCATTTCATTCAACCTTTCCTTCAATGTATGGCCCTGACTGGTCCACCAGCAAGGAGTCGCCAAGCACGCACTCCTCGTCCCCCCCACCCCTCAGGCACCGTCAGTAGGAGTCGTCACAGGGAAATGTGTCATTTAACAGAAATTGTGAAGTTGCTGCATTTCTATCCTCCCTTCCTTCCCAAACTTCAGTGTCTTCACTCTGTTGTGCTTAGCTCCTGTAATTTGGCCTAGGTGCACGAGGCAACTGATTCTGTTTTACCTGCTGCTGGGTCTTCCGTGGTGTCTCATTCTGCGTCTGTAGATTCAAATTATTAATTTGCACATTACCATTCTGTACAGCCTTACACTTGTCTCTCCAGTGTCCTATCTTTCTGCACCCGTGGCAGGGGAATTTCTTCAGTGCCTCTTCTCTGCTCATCTTTACTCTCGGTTTTCTCCCACCGCCAGGGCCCTGACTCTGAATATTAGTCATTTTGCTTAATTGCTGTTCCTGGTACTCTGCTAATTTTACCTGTGCCCACATGACTTTCTCTTTCAATTCTTTTCATTTATCTTCCAGCTCATCCTCACAGTACTTAGCATATTTAAGGACTTCATCAATCGGTTTAGCTTGCCAGCAGATCTTATTGTCTTTGATCCACTGTGAGATCTCAGGCCTTAACCCTAACACAAATCGATAAATGAAATGGGTCATGTCATTCATTTCAATGGTATCCAAGCCACTGTATGTTTTAAACACCTGTAACAGTCGTTCATAATAAGAATGTACAGTTTCATCTCGATTCTGGGTAGTTCTATCTATTCGGGTCCAATCAGTTTCCTTTGCAGGCACCTTTCCTTTCAGATACAACATTACCTGGTTGTATTTCCTCATGACATCCCCTGAAGGAGCCCCTGTCTTTGAGTCTCTTGGGAATTCTTCACGAGTCCAATCAACAGCAATTTTACATTCTGTCCATAAATCTACAGGGACTACAATATCAAAGAAACCATCTAGATCCTTCAGGAAACATTTTTGGACTTTCACAAATCTCTTGACCTGTCTGTACCATTCTACAGGTTTTTCTCGCAATTTTGGGAAGTCATTTGTAAAGGACACAATATCGTGTCGGGACCATGGAACATGTACATATCCTCCACCTGGCACTTCTCGCATAGGATATAATTTTTCCACTTTTTCTGCTTCTTTTAGAACATATTCAGAGGTCATTTGCTTTGATCTACTATCTTCCTTTTTCTTGGCCTACCTGGCTTTCCATTTTTCTAAATCCCCCCATTTCTGTAACAGGTTTAGCAGTTCTCTTATTTGCACCTTTTTCCCTGACACATTCATGTTTTCCAAATCTTTGCCTGAGAATTCTGCTCTATAGGGTTTTTGCAACACTTTAGATCCGCTAATGTCTATTCCCATACTAGCTGCAGTGTCCATTAATTTCTCATGATACACTCTGGTATTACAGGTAATACTTTTACAAATGAATAACAACTCCTCTTCACTAAGGATGTTCAGTCTGTCCAAACCCTCATTTCCAGCCATTAGTTCCTCTAATTCTATTCTCAGTTTGTATATATCCAATGGTTTTGACTGAGGATTTGGTTTCTCTAATTCTCTGGTCCATCTGTCGATTTCTTCAGGATTCACTACCGTAGCACTTCTAGTACTGGAAGATGACTCAATTTGAACTTCTCTCGAAGTAAAAGGAGTGTTCCTTCTCTGTGAACTCCCTTCTGGTTCCCTTATCGGTAAATCCATCAAGGAAATCACAGATTCGCATTCACTTGCCTGATCATCTACTATCAAGGGCTCTTTTCCCAGCTGTACTACAGATGGGGTTACAATTGGAGTTTTCGGACTACTTTGCTTATCCCCGTACAAAGGAACAACTGGTCCAATAGTTACTGGGATTGTCAAAGCTTCAGGACTGGTATTCAATTGGGAGATTTTATGAATTAAATCTGTTTTTTGTTTAATTAAAGCCTCTCGTTCTCTATCCTGCAGTACCTTATCCATAGAAGTTTCATGTACTATCTGCGGAATTAAGGGATTTGTCATACTTGGACCCTCGCCATAATTAGGTTTCAGGAATGGATTTCTTGTGCTTAGGGATCTTGGTTCCTCATTATAAGGTGGTGGATATTTCATTAACAAATCCTCCAGATACTCATCGTCTGAATCATCAGTGGTCATTAAATGCTTTGTTTTCGTTGTCCTTTTTCCTCTCGTGGGCTCCTCTACTGTTAATACAGGGTGCAGTCCTTCTACCATCATGTTCTGTCTCCATTCTTTCATTCTTTTTTCTCGGGTTTCTTTCTTTACCTTCGGATAAAATTTAGCTAACCCTTTGTCAATTTTGGGTCTGTCTCGCTCAAAAGCCTATATTTACCATTCTTCTAAGGCCTCATATTGTGTCAGTCTAGGTCTAGGATGCAAATCATTCATTCGGGTCCTCAAATTAAACAGAATTCTCCCATTAAATGTACCTTCTAAGGGAAATGCTAGAATTCCGTCATCTTTAGTATATTCCACCCAATTTTCTAACCATACAGAAGCATGGTAGCCTCTGTTGAATAACATAAATGACGCAGGAGTATTAGGTGGTGGAATGATAACTCCTTCTCTAGTTTTGATAGGCTTGTCTTTCTTGAAATAATTCTTTACTTTGTCTACAAATGTCATTTTTCTCTTGCTTCCGTACATAATGGTATATCTAGCGTTTTTCCACTGATCGGTCACAAAACCTTGATATCTCGGGTCAGGTCTAGTCTCGGGATGAGTTGGATACCACGTATACCTTTTCCGCAAATTACTTTGTTTACAAAATCACGTCCAATACTAGCGCGTCTTTTATTTTTCTGCAACCAACCAAATGCGCAGTTTCAAATAACTTCACCCAATGGGTGCGGGGCGTTTCTCGTGGAACGAGTTCTCACGCTCCTTTGCTCACCCATCCTTTACAATACTATGTCAGCTACACGCCCGCTGCCTCGACCAATACCAGCGCAGCACTGAGTGACGTCAGCGCAGCTCCGCAACTGACTCCCTCCTTCACAAGCTATCGTAAAATGTTATTCTTTATTTAAAGTGCAAGAGCTCTGTTTATTTTACAACGCAAAAACATTCGCCACTGTACTCGCGTGTCTAGAAAGGAAAGATTTGTTTCACTGCAATTAAATCCCTTCTGTTTACTTTTCATATACTGCGAGTAGATCCCTTCTGCCTACTCTTCACACAAGCATTAGAGAACCTGCTACTGCTTCGACTCATCATCTCTGGGATATATACTAAGTCAAAAGTTTCACCAGCGAACCCCTTTGCTAACAATCAAGCTCAGACGAACCTGCTACTCCTCCCGTGTGACCCTTACTAGGTGATATCACAATAAAAGTTTTGTCAGCGAACTCTTTGCTATCATCTATTCATACACTTATACAGAAAACCCTAATTAGTGCTTCCAGTTCTGCCCAACCTGTACCAATTTTCCTCAACGTAAGTGACCTCTATGCGACGTGGCTTTTATTCTACCACTCGCTATTCTGCCCCCGGGGATTCCAGACAAACACATAACAATCACTAACGAGTTTGGTTAGAACATATATCACTATAGCAGCACATCAGAGACATTTTTTTTAATACTTTAAAACAACTTAAACAATTTAAAACACTTTTCATTTGATCGATCGATTCTTTATTTAGCAGCAATTTTATTTTCACAGTTAGCAGCAGTTTTACCCATCTACCTATCTTAACTAGTCCCTAACCATCATTCTGCTACCAGAAAAAATACTGATAGAGCGCGCAGGTCACCCGACTAACAATTTCACCATATGCACACTTGGGCCCATAAATTTAATAAACATATTTGTTCTAATCTGGTAACCTACACTCTACTACCAGTACTCCTGTTCGTTCCTACCTATTTCCTATATACTCGACTTTCCAATCCTTGTCACTGGTACCTATGACCACAATGGATCAGGGAGCGAGTTGAAAAGATAAGCAGTCACCAAAATACAATAACATTTATAATAAGATTTGCACTCCTTATGATAACCACAGACTCAGAAAGTTTTGAAAACCTTTATCTAGTTCTTGTCAAAATCAGAAAGCATAAAATTCACAGCGAGTAAACTATCAATGACCAAAATCATGAAGATCGTGTACCCATGCAGAAAGTAGATTAAGTCAACCATTTAGAACTCTAAAGGGAAGGTAAGAACAGGGAACATGCTAGTAAGATTTTCAGAAATCAGACTTGAAAATGGTGTGTCTAAAGGACGGGAAAATAAGGAACATGCTAGAATGTCACAGTTTGAGTATTTCCAAAAAGTTGAAATAACGCAAAGGAACTGAATTTATAATGATGAAATTTTCAATAACCAAGTAGCTATAGGGAAGGTAAGAAAAATGGAACAAGCTAATAATTCAGAATGATCACTTGAATTTGGCTAAAGGAGAGGTAAATAAAAGGAACATCTATTTATTTAGAGACAGTACTTTAGTATCAAACTGTAAGGTAGGGAAAAAATAGAACACTTTCACGACTTCAGTATTTTTGTCACCAGGGAAGAGGGGGAAAAAAGGAACATATGCAATTATAACTTTAGCAAAATCAAAGGAAAGGGTAAGAGAAAAGGAACGCAAGTGTGTTTTCCTCACAGAATTATATTTACCTAGAACGGTGTGGAGACCAACCCTGGCCACGGGTCAGTTGAGGAAAGGTGAAACCCCAAGGAAATGCAGTCGCCAGTAGGCCAGCAGGTGCAGAATGGAAACCCAGGATAGGAAAACCAGATTAGGATCAAGACAGGACCACCAAGGTAAGACCAGTACCCGCAGTTCAGTTGCAACGCCTGCGCTACACCCTCTCTGCAGCAATCAGTCAAAACCCCGATTGGGTCTGTGAGTCTGTCTGACAGAGTGCCCTGCAGCACCTCTGTTTCTCAATCAGCTATTGAGTGCGTAGGGTCAGTGACAGGTCAGCTATTCGGACAAGTCGGACAATTTCTCTAACTAACCTAGGCTAGTTATGCTGTTTTCAGATCAGTGTTCTACCCCCCATATGTTGCAAGTGCAAGGATCGCCAATTTCGATTGGCCAAAAGAAAGGACAGGTCATCACACCTCCTAGGATTTGACTTTCTCAAGCTCAATATTTGCATTTTCAAGACCGCCCATCGAACTCTAGGTTACCATGACATATGCTTTACACATAACAATGGGGAATTTATCTTTTAATACAATGTATTTTGTTGGGTACAGTTCTGCTTCTTCCACTAGATGAGAAAACTGCTTCCCAGGCGCATCTTGGCTGGGACTGCCACTTGGTAAGATTCCAAAGGTCATTGCTGTGGAGACTCGCAGATCTTGCGCAGACTCAGTTTCAAGCAAAATGGAGTACAGCAGGGGAGATCAGCCCATATTTCGTAATGTACCATAAAATGGAAAAGAAACAGTTTTAGAACACAGAAAAAAATGAATGCACTGTATACCAGGAATCATTATACTACTCCCATTACTTCATAATAACTATAGCCTTAATAGTTAAGGGGTACGAACAGCATAGCAAAAGCAGCGATGCAAGCTTCAGGCATGTGAGAACACAAAGCAGCCATCTTAGTTCTACTGCGCAAGCGCAAAGAGTTTCCCACCAGAACTGCGAGTACGTCACGTCACATGGGTATGACCGACGCATGCGCAGAAGAAATTCCCACGTAGCAGCAGCCATTTTAAGTAGCAAGCGTATTAGGCTTAATAAACACATAGGCAAGGGTCACTGGGATACCCAAAATGTTGGAATAAGGGGAAAATTAATAAGACAAACAGGTCGGTTAGTTAATTAGGGTTATTCGAAGTTCTTGAATACAAGCAAGGCGCTATACGTGCGAATACTTGCTCCATCACTACCCCTGGGCCTACTGGCTAGTGTGGCTTTAACACACACCCCAAAATTTAAAAAAAGCATCCACATAGATATAATAACAGTGAGCTATTCAATTACCTGCCATCCATGCCGTAAATGATATTTAAGTTCAACAAAACTCACAGAAACAGTTGTATCATGCACCCATGACTAACTCTCGGCCTCCTAGATACTGTGGCTACTCCACAATATATTTTAATTATTTTTTTTAAAGTTGTGAAAAAGTTTATAAATTGCAGTTGCAGCAACTGCAATGCCCCAAACAAACAACACCAACTTACTTGCAAAATCACAACTCCAAAAGTGATCCAAACAAAAATTCCTCAAATACAAATATCCAGCAGCAGCCACAAAGAGTAATCCTTCCAGCTCCAGATCCAAATGTAAAGTGGCTAATGTTTTTAGGTCGTGCACTGCCTCTTTAATCTATGTGTCTCCGTATTTTCCATGCTCCTGGGTATCACTTCCCGCCCGGAGTGTATTCAATGATATTGGTAAGTTGCAGTCCTATAATATATACGACTGTCACCCGGGGCACAAGATTATTGCTGAAGAAATCCAGCTTGTTATTAACAAAATTCTCCACTCCTGGTTTATTTCATGTGTGATTTTTTATTCCATTTCATCAAGTTTTCATGTTAAATTCACACGATATTTCATTCGAATGATGTATCACATCCAATGCATTTCGGCGGTTAAACCGCCTCCATCAGGGAAACCATCTGTAAATTTCAAACAATAATATTTCTAAATATGCAGGTTTATCGAATTCACAATCATTCACTTTATACCTCCTAGATAATTTTTAACCAAACCACTGAGAATAGATCCCCACTCTTTAAGTAACCTTTCTAATGGTATGCGGCTGGCTTTCAAGTGGATTTAAAAAAAAAAAAAAATCAAACTTTTTACTTCCTGCTCCTCGTTTTTGTTAAAAGAGCTACCATATTGCAATTATACGTTCACAAACGTTGTTAAGTGCCCGGTAGTAAAAAGTATACGCTCTTGCCTACTAACACGCTCGCTTACTCCTGAGGTCGTGCTGACCTGCCTCTCACATATTACGCGCCTTTGCACTGTTCGTTATCGCTCTCACCTTAGTGCTATGTTACGCGGCTCTTCCGTGAAGTTTGGCGTGTGATGCTCTATGCGTTCTTCCAGGTTATTTACGTAACGCGATTGCGTGCGCATGCGCATTACCTATTATGTTGCGTCTGTAAGTGCGAGTTGTTTTTAAATTCTGGGTTAACTTTATTAGCGATCTGCCTTAACATTATGTGATATTATTGCGCGGGTTGGCTAGATACGGATACACCCCCTACCATAACAAGCAGTATCAGTTCATTTTTTAACTACAAAATAATGACTTGTTTCAATGATGTTGATATGTTTTCAATTCATAATAAACTGATTATACATGACTAAATCATAAGTAGCAAGTAAATTCAGTTCTATCGTTTAGCCCATGCGGTTTTAAACTGTTCAGGTGAAAAATCCAATATTTTTCTCATTTCAACAAGTCTTTTCTGTCGATCTATTCCAATACGCACGCCCTTAATTGACTTATGTGGTGTTTCTTCTCCATAAAGTGTGTTGCCACTGATGATTTTAATGAGTTAGTGCGTATGTTACTTTTATGCTCAGTTAATCTAGTTTTGAGTTTCCTTTCTGTATGACCCACATATACAGAACCACATGGGCATTTTAGCATATATATATATAATATTGCTGGTGTCACAAGTTGCATTAACTTTAAGATTTATTTTATTGCCTTTCATCGGGTGAGTAATGAAATCTCCCTTCATTATAATATGGCAATTACTGCAGTTTGAGCAAGGTGTGGTTCCACGGTAGCTTATTTTCTTTTCTTGTTCTTTTGGTGTTTTCAAAAAGTCTGACAAGTTTTTGGCTCTGGTATAGGCAAACAGTGGTTCTCTGGCAAATGCTTCATTGAAGTCCGGTTCCATAGTCAATATTGGCCATGTCTTTTGATTATAGCCTTAAATTGAGAGCTTACGTTGGAATACTTACTGACACAGGTAAGGCGGTTTGTAAACTATACAATCAGCACTCCAACGAACCCATTCTAGAACCCGAGAGGAATTACTCATCAGCAAAACACGACATAGTGAAAACCGCCTTACCTGTGTCAGTAAGTATTCCAACGTTAGCTCTCAATTTAAGGCTATAATCAAAAGACATGGCCAATATTGACTATGGAACCGCACTTCAATGAAGCATTTGCCAGAGAGCCACAGTTTGCCTATACCAGAGCCAAAAACTTGTCAGACTTTTTGAAAACACCAAAAGAACAAGAAAAGAAAAAAAGCTACCGTGGAACCACACCTTGCTCAAACTGCAGTAATTGCCATAATATAATGAAGGGAGATTTCATTACTCACCCGATGAAAGGCAATAAAATAAATCTTAAAGTTAATGCAACTTGTGACACCACCAATATTATATATATGCTAAAATGCCCATGTGGTTCTGTATATGTGGGTCATACAGAAAGGAAACTCAAAACTAGATTAACTGAGCATAAAAGTAACATACACACTAACTCATTGAAATCATCAGTGGCAACACACTTTATGGAGAAGAAACACCACATAAGTCAATTAAGGGCGTGCGTATTGGAATAGATCGACAGAAAAGAAGGGGCCATAAACAAAAAAAACTTGTTGAAACGAGAAAACTATGGGATTTTTCACCTGAACAGTTTGAAACCGCATGGGCTAAACTATAGAACTGAATTTACTTGCTACTTATGATTTAGTCATGTATAAGCAGTTTATTATGAATTGAAAACATATCAACATCATTGAAACAAGTCATTATTTTGTAGTTAAAAAATTAACTGATACTGCTTGTTAATGGTATGGGGGTGTATCCGTATCTAGCCAACCCGCGCAATAATATCACATAATGTTAAGGCAGATCGCTAATAAAGTTAACCCAGAATTTTAAAAAAACCCGCACCTACATACGCAACATAATAGGTAATGCGCATGCGCACGCAATCGCGTTACGTCAATTACCCGGAAGAACGCATAGAGCATCACACACCAAACTTCACGGAAGAGCCGCGTAACATAGCACGAAGGTGAGAGCAATAACGAACAGTGCAAAGGCGCGTAATATGTGAGAGGCAGGTAAGCAGGACCTCAGGAGTAAGCAAGCGTGTTAGTAGGAAAGAGCATATACTTTTTACTACCGGGAACTTAACAACGTTTGTGAACGTTTAATTGCAATATGGTGGCTCTTTTAACAAAAACGAGGAGCAGGATAAAAAGTTTGATTTTTTTTTTTTAAATCCACTTGAAAGCCAGTCGCATAACATTAGAAAGGTTACTTAAAGAGTGGGGATCTATTCTCAGTGGTTTGGTTAAAAATTATCTAGGAGTTATAAAGTGAATGATTGTGAATTCGTTAAACCTGCATATTTAGATATATTATTGTTTGAAATTTACAGATGGTTTCCCGGATGAAGGCGGTTTAACCGCCGGAATGCATTGGATGTGATACATCATTCGAATGAAATATCGTGCGAATTTAACATGAAAACTTGATGGAATGGAATAAAAAATCACACATGAAATAAACCAGGAGTGGAGAATTTTGTTAATAACAAGCTGGATTTCTTCAGCAATAATCTTGTGCCCCGGGTGACAGTCGTATATATTATAGGACTGCAACTTACCAATACCAAATGTAAAGTGACCAGGACATGGACAAAGCACTGGGAGGAGCCTGCTGGACAGGAACAGGAAGTTGGAGACTCTGGGGCACTTCTTTCAACCCCCAAAAATACACTCCGTGCACAAAAAAGTGCAGCCAAATGTCAATCTGAGGAGTTATTCTGATCCAAATCATCAATTTCAGAAGGTTTATGCTGCCAGCGATAGATTTCTTTTGCAGAATTGCAATTTTTGCTATTTCGGGAAAGCGAGAAGTTCAAATCTCCCGCCGGAAGTCAGCTGCGCGGCGCATCTACGTGTTCGCAATTGTTTACTCTTGCGATGCGTGATCGCGGGCCCTTATGATGTATTCGCGTTCTGAACATCTCGCAGTGCAAGATGGTGGGACGCTATGATGTACTCGCGGTCGAAAAGACTTGCGCGATCACGCAATGACGTACTCGCGGTCGAAAAGTCTCGCACCATCACGCAGCAGGATCAAAAATGGCGCAGCGCACGCAGACCAGGAGGAAAACACGGCGAACTCAGAATCACGGTAAGTCAACGCTGCGCGCGCAAGATTGTATTTTTGAAGTGTGACCAAGCAAAAAAAATCTGCCAACTCAGGAATTGCGAATTCTTTGATAGTTTTGCACGATAGGCGGTCCGCGAAATTGCCAAAAAATTCGCTAATTCCTCAAGCGGAACGGATTTTCAGCCCATACTTACCCGGGTGCACAACCTCACTCTGCCCTATCTGGCACTTAGTAGCCTTGATAGTTAGGCCTGCTTTCTGCAGGGCCTCCAAAACATTTCTCAGGTGGATCAGGTGATCCTCACAGGTGGAGCTAAAGACAGCAATATCATCAAGATATGCTGCACTATAGTCTTCCAGGCCTGTTAGGACTTTGTTCACCAACCTTTGAAAAGTGGCAGGTGCATTTTTCAAACCAAAGGGCATCACCACCAACTGGTAGTGCCCACTAGGGGTAGAAAATGCTGTTTTAGGCTTTGCATCATCAGCCAATCTGATCTGCCAGTAGCTAGCTGTAAGATCAAATGTGCTCAGCAACTGCATTGAGACCCCTGTAGTCTACACAAAACCTCGTATCTCTCTTACCACCCTGGGTGTGAGGTTTAGGTACCAAGACCACTGGACTAGCCCAATGGCTATCTGAGTGTTCAATAACTCCCAAATCCAACATCTTCTTGACTTTAGTCCTGATACAGTCCCTAACATGGTCAGGTTACCTGTAAATCTTATTTTTAACAGGCAGACTGTCCCCAGTGTCCACTTCATGACTTCACCAGGTGGTCTGACTTGGAGTCAGAGAAAACATGTTCCTATACTGATTGAGCACCTGTCTACAATCAGCTTGTTGCTGAGCAGTGAGACTGCCTGCCAAGGCTATACCATCAACTGACCCATCATCAGGGTTCTGTGAGAGCAGGTCAGGGAGTGGATCACTCTCTTTCTCCTGTCCCTCATCAGTAGCCATGAGCAAGACCATGTCTGCCCTGTCAACATAAGGTTTCAGTCTGTTGACATGAAGCACCCTATGGGAGCTCCTGGGAGTTCCAAGGTCTACCAGATAGGTAGCCTCTCCCTTCTGTTCAACAATTGTATGGGGGTATTCCACTTGTGCTGGAAGGCTGCTGGGGCCACAGGCACCAACACCTACATTTTCTGTCCTGTCTGGTAAACAGTCAGTACAGACTTTTGGTCATGCCTGGCCTTTTGTAATTCCTGGCTACCCTCAAGGTTTTTGGTTGCCTTTTTCATATACTCAGCCATTCTGGAGCGGAGACCAAGTACATAGCTCAATATGTCCTGTTTAGGGGGTTTGAGAGGTAACTCTCATCCCTCCTTCACCCGACACAATGGACCTCTGGCAGGATGCCCAAACAGAAGTTCAAAAGGGTTGCAACCAACCCCCTTCTGAAGAACCTCCCTGTATGCAAATAAAAGGCAGGGTAGTAGGATATACCATTTCCGCCTAAGCTTTTCTGGGAGACCCTTGATCATACCCTTTAAGGTTTTGTTGAACCTCTCAACTAAACCACTGCATTGTGGGTGATAGAGTATGGTGAATTTGTAATTCACTCCACACTCCTTCCACATTGCAGTCAAGTAACTAGACAAAGTTTGCATCTCTGTCTGAAACTACCTCCTTAGGGAAACCCACTCTAGAGAACACCTCCAAGAGGGCCCTTGCCACCACAGATGCTGTAGTGGTCCTAAGGGGAATGGCTTCTGGGTACCTAGTGGCATTGTCCACCACCAGAATAAATCTGTGCCCAGATGCTGTCTGAGGATCCATGGGATCAACTATATCAATCCCAACCCTCTCAAAGGGAACCCCCACCACAGGTAGTGGTATCAGTGGGACTTTTGTTGTATCACCTGCCTGAGCACTGGCTTGATAGGTGACAAAGGAGCGACAAAACTCCTTGGTGTCTTCAGAGAAGAAGTGAACTAACAAACAAAATTTCGCCAGAAGAAAGACAACCTTAATTCTAGGTGGCCAACACGTGTGAATTAAATACAGTTCTCTGGGTCTCCGTGGGGCCATGTTGTCCAGTCTATGGTGGTCACATGGAAATTGATTCACACAGTCACATCCACGGTCTAAGTTCATTTTGAAATATAGTTCCCACCCGATTAAAAGTTGGAATAGGAGGGCAGCAAGAAAAGTAAAGAAAAAAGAGAGATGCTAAATGAGGAAAAGGAAAGGGACACAGATCCAGACCTTATTGTAGTCCCAGTACTAAGTTAGTGTGTCACCTCTTCTGTTGAGTCTGTGAAAAAGCAGTTATGGCCAAAAGACTGCAGTGATTCCTTCAATTTGGCTCAGTATTTACCACTTCAAGACGATATATCAGTTCAGGATCAATGAGTCAGGAGTCTTACCCTTTGGATCAGTGCCCACAGGATGAAACCAAGGGGGCTGGCCCTGTCCTGCCTCCTCCTGGTGCTGATAAGCGCAGACGGGCCCAGGCGTGGCCCGGCCATGCCCGCGCACGTTCTGTGCTGCGGGAGTGCCGGCAAGTTTTTAAATCGGCGCCGGGAGGGTGACGTCACCTCCCGCATCGTGGGTGCACAGGAGCCTACTAGGGGACCGAGTCCCACCCCAGCGGTGTTGCAGACACTCCTGGCTGCTGACTACTGCTTCTTGGCCCCATGGGGCAAAGTCAGGCTTCATTGGGGCTCCCAAGTCCTAGCTGCTCAAGACACCTGGACGTCCTCCTGGATGGAGGGATGTGGGGCTAAACTGGAGGGGGGAGGTTAATCCTAGCCCCTCTGTCCTTTAAGGGCCTAAATGAAAATGTATGGACCGGGAGCACAAACAAAATCACACATGGCCACCCTCCTGAGGAACGCTGATTTCAAGATCCCCTCTGTTCCATACATAAGTTACCTTCAACTGAGTGAACAGTTGGAAGCCCAGCACTGACCGACACTCTAACACATTCCATAAAAAAAGCCCTGTTACGTCAGTTTCAGCAAAAGTCTGCTTAATCCATCGAGCATGAATATCAAGCTGCCTAGCACAAATAGGGTGACCAACAATCCGTAAATTTCACGGACCATCCGTAGTTTGGACCTCACGTCTGTTGTCCGTGAGGACCCTTTTAACGGACGCCTTTTGCCCATAATTTTGAGCCTTGCAGGGGAACAGAGCTGTTCCCCTGCAAGAGGCCTCACACTCACCGTAGCAGCATAAGAGCAGCCCCACCCCACCCATTGTCATTCTGTCTGCGGCTGATTGCCACATACAGAATGACAATGGGCCAGTTTAAGCTCTTTCAGCATGTGGTGGCCTCCATCTAAGGAGCACGTCTGTTCTCTCGATTTCTCTTCATCAGTCTCAAAACTTCACATTGTCAAATGCCCCTTTAAGTCCCTTTTAAGGCCTTTCCATCGGATTTATTTTCAGTTTAGTAGTAACAGCTGCAAAAGTTAGGTCAAAATACTTGGAGTGTTCAAAGTCCTGGAAATTGTTCTAATGAAGATTTGAGACATGTTCTCTAAAGTGCCACAGCACTCGAGATGTGAGATAATCGGACACACTGGTCCCACAGTGAAGGATTTGGACGCAAAAAACAGATATACACTGCACAATTCCCCATGCCACTTGCATACATCACCCTCTATATTGCAGCAGGTGTGGGATTAGTTCATGACTTAGTCTTTTGAGGATGTTGAAGCTAGTCCTTGATATAGTGCCAGGCCAGTGTGAAAAATGCTGCCAGCTAGCTGAGCCGATATGTGGAGAGATTTTTGGGTTCCATGCTGGAGATGCACCAGTCATCTGTTTCATGAGTTGACTGGTAGTACTTCCAGGTAGATTTGTTGTAGACAGGAAGGTGTTCCACTGAGTCCGTCAACAGTATCTTTAGATAAAATACTGCATCAGTTACAAAGCCCTCCATGGAGCAGAGCTGCAGATCACCCTGGAAGTACTTGGCATAGAGTCTAGAAATAGGAAGACCCTATCCTAAACTAGCCAGAGGTGTTCCACCTTCACCTAGCTGTGGCATGGGTGCAGTAGAATACATATAGCGGAAGAGCCTTTCAATCTTGCGTAGTGGGACACCACCTCCTCTGTCACTCATCTTAATAGCGACATCTTCGCCGCCCAGAGCCACCGTCACCTTGATGGGGGAGCAAGGTACTGGAGCTGTGGTGTTCCACTGTCGCTCTCATGGCATTTTTGATGAGCTCAAAGAGCATGATATAGGACATACACGATGTGAATGGGGTGTCTTGGATCATTAGCATTGAGTGCCTGGATTTCCAGATTAGGCAAAGCCATATAGTATTTATCACACAGCATCTTCACCATTTCATAAGCATCTCTCACTACGTCAGTCAAATCACAGTTTGGATCCTTCCAATGTGTTGAGGATGTGCAGGGTTCGTCGTTCATCAAAAATCAAAATGTGCTGGTTGATCAGCATGCAGATAGAGATGCGGCTCATGTAAAAGCAGTCCATAAAGTATTGCACTTTCTGATTTGTCACTGGGTCGACGCCGAAGGCTTCCTTGTACTCAATGACCTCCTGGGCCATAGTTGGGACCACGTCATTGTGATGGTTCCTGATGGTGATGAGAGCGTTTGCGAACTGTTCAAGGATGCTCTGGTCCTCTAGACTCTCACGAAGAAACTCCAGGATGTCCAACAAACTCTGAACATACCAGCTCTGCACCAGCTGAAAGGATGGGATTCCCAGAAGCCGATCTGGTAGCAAGTTATTCTCTTTCATGATATTGGCGAGGGGCACTGGCAGCTCCTGGCGCAGGAAGGCAAAGGAGGTTTTTTCACAGGCATTGCTAGATCCGAAGTCTAGGAATTGCTTCATGGAGAGCGAGGAGGGAGAAAACTTAGAGAAATGGTCGATCTGCTTCGGGGCGCCCCCTGCACGGCTCGCGGCTAGCATCAGGGTGCGAACCAGGGGGATCCTCGTAGAGGGGCTGTCAGAGGAGGACGTGCATGGGCTGCTGCGTGTCTGCTCTCTGCAGCCCTAATCCAGGGCTTGTTTTCAGGGTTGTCAGGCTCAACTCTCCCAAAATGTTTTTCTTCCGGATTTCAATTGAAACTCTATTTGTTCCGCCTCTAGATTTCGGGTTCTAGGACCCTGGCCTCGTCCAGAGGGTCTCGGTTGACTCTACGTCTCTTGCCGAATGAGAGCTGAAGCATTTTTATTATTACATAAAACAAAGACATAGTTGCTGCTTTTTTATTTATTTTATGCAACTAACATCAATTGACAAAGACAATAGTCCTGGCTTGTTGTGGGTCTAATTTTACTGGACCCAATGATAGAAACAGCAAAATACCAGTTGGGCAGCACATTATGCTCAGCATATATTTTAAGGTGGGGTGTTTTAAGCCACACCCTTAACTACATCAGACACGCCCCTCGGAGAGACCCCCAGATTATTCATCCCACTTAAAGCCCTGGAAACAACACCATGTTACAATCATCTCATGTCCTGGCACTGTGCATCATGCATGACTCATCACTTCCAAGTTTTCAATTTGCCTATGTGCAGGGGCATAGTGAACTCTCCTCCTCCCCACCCCTTGCTTTAGGAACTACAGCGTGGGTGAAGTTCTAGATGGGCCTCTTCTGTCTGCAACTGGATGGGTGGGTGGATGGGTGAAGGATGGGTGGCTAATTGAAAGGGGATTGGAGAGAGAAAGTGAGGGTGGATGGATGAATGATAGCATGGATGAATGATTGACAGATTGGATGGGTGAATGGGTGCATGGATGAATGAAAAGAAGAATGTGAAGATGGATGAGTGAAAAAATGCATGTATGAGTGAAAGGGATGGTGGAGTGCTGAAAGAAAGGAAGGATGGATAAGTGAACGGGTGAATGGGTGGACGGATGAGTGACTGGGTGCATGGATGAGTAAGTGAAAGGATGGCTGGATGGGTGAAAGTGTAAATGATTGGGTGGATGAATGGATGGATGGGTGGAAGAGTAGATGGATGAGTGAAAGGATGGCTTGGGTGTAAGGGTAAATGGTTGGATGACTGAGTGAATGGATGGATGGGTGTAAGAGGGGATGGATTAGTGAAAGGATGGATTGGGTGAAAGGGTGGATGGAAGGATAGATGACGGATAGGTGTGCAAATGGTTTAAAAGCTTTGGATATGGATGGGCACACAGATGGAAGGACAGACTGAATCCTGAAAGACTAAATGATGGATGAAAGAATTAATAGATGACATTTTGAGTGACACCCAACTGCTACTTGAATACTACATTAGTAATTGTAAATGTTTGCATGTTTTGTTTTAGGTGTAAGATCTTAGGGAGAGTCTCATAGTGCCATGAGCTGTGCTTGAGATGTATATTGGGCTTGTAGCAATAGGCAAGGTGTCAAAAATAAACTCTGCAATAGTGTATTGACAGTGCATTATTTAAGAAAGCTGCAGGGAAAAGCACCTTTGTGACTTCCGTCAGCTCGTGCAACTCTCTGCGAAGCCCCCATAAGCAAAGTCAGATTCCATATTTTAAGTTCCACTTGCTGAAACACCCATAATGCATTCCATATAGTGGGTTCATCACAGCAATCCTCCCTTTAGTTCACCTATGCATGCCGCTTTACATCTCACAATGGCACTCAGATATGAGATGCTAGTAACAAAGTCTATCCAAGCAGATCTTCCTGACCACTTCTCTCACCAAACATGCCTTCTCAGGACCATGAGTTGTAAACAAAATATCAGACTGAACAACCCAGTGCAGTAACCATATAAATAGAATATTGTCATATGAAATACCACAAAAAGTCCCACAGTTGCTCCAGGCTGCATGCATACTGAAAAACTGTGAAGTGCCCAATAGTCTCAACCTAATATAAAACTTATTTTGACTTGTACTTAATTGGTTGTCCATTTACGTACTTTTGTACTATCGCACAACTTCATCTGATGTGTCTGCAAAACTTACCTTGTGTCCCGAAGTTTTGTCCTGAATTTTGACTTTCTGTTCTGAGGTTTTGTCCTGAATTTTGACCCCCTGTCCTGAATTTTTACACTTACCGTCCTGAATTTGCACCCATGCTAGTTGGCCACACTAAGCACAAAGTCCAGCAAGTAACCTAAAAATCCAACAAACATTGTTAAGATGGCGACAGAGTGTGGTGTTACGGCCAGAGCTGCCGACTTTAGGACTGGGGAACCAGGTTAAAAACTCGGTGTGGTCTCAGCTCAAATCCTGTGATTCTGGGCAAATTATTTAATATCCCTGTGCTGTGCCTAAAAAACATACAAATGTAACTGGTGCTCATGCAAAGCATTCCAAAACCTTTGGGTGGAATTTTAGATAGATAGATTATTTTCGGTGAAAAGCAGAATACATCTCCTTTGGAGAAACTCCAGCGTATTTGATCCGACAGCAGTTCACTAACTTTCTCATTTTTGGCTCCCAGTTCGACTCTTGGGCTTCTGGTACATACTAGCAGCGGCACTCCACGCGTATCATTCATGTGAAAAGAGTGAATCGTGCACCATCTAACGTTTTCTGTTTTCTTCAAAAAAGACCGCACACAGAGGCAAAGCTGTATGGATCGGCCTAATTGATTCTCAGCTGAATTAGGCGAGCAGACCTCGGCTTTCGGAGGAATTCTGTACTTGCCTTTTCGAAGCGCTCTGGCTTGATGGTTAATTATGTATGCCAACCTTGCTCCCCTCTGCAGACTGCGCCTGGTGTGATTTTACTTGGAAGCTACCACTGAGGGATGCATTTCCATTTGAAGTACTAACCAGAAAGTGCATGCCTGTGACGGCAGATGCAGTCTACATGTGTTGCTGATGCTGGCTGCTCCCTGCCAGGATAACAGCAGAGTTAAAGTAGAGCTGCTGCGTCGTGCTGGGCTTGAGTGATGTCTAAGACAGTGGATAGCGTGCTCAGAACAGAGACTTTTATTCTCTTGCTATCACGCTGGTCACCGCAGGAATTGTTTGTACCTCATAATCGTCAACCCAGCTGTGATCTTTCTGCATTTGAAGGAATCACCTGCGGTGGCAGGTGCTTTCAATGTGATTAAAGTTTACTTGTCGGCTACAGTCGCTTTTGATGGCCATCCACCAAACTTTTACAACGTTTTTGATTTTCAGGAGGTAATCTTCAAAAGCAGGAGTTTGTTTCTTAAAAACAACAAATGAATGAATGAACCACACACTCTTGGTGTATTCTCTCAGGATGTGGGGGTCATTTTTGAATTTTCCCGTTCTTCACCATTTTTCTGGCGCCGATTGACCGGGAAGTAAAGAAATTACACAGCAGATCCTAAATACGGCTGATGGTGTAATGTCCTCCCTCAGACAACCCCTAATTTGTAAGGTCGTCGTGCAATACTTAAGGTTTACCTGTCTCTAAATAAGGCAGACGGACCAAGGGTTTGGTTGGCAGGATACACTGTCACGTTTGCAATGGAGTACTCTGTCCTCCAAAAAAATAAGGTCATACGTTACCATAAGAACTTCTAATATTAAAGTATGTAGCGATGGTGTGTTATAACAGCACCCCAAAAGTAGGAAACAAGACACTTTGAAGAACCCGTAAACAGGGTAGAAATTCTTAATAATCAAATGTATTTGGAAACATTCCATCCATAAAGTCAATCAAATAGCATGCATTTATTTGACTCGCTTATTCTACTTTTATATGTAGCCCTTACTTATGTAAGGTGCCATAGTGCTTTATAGAGAATAGCACTGGAGTGAATTCATCATCTAACCACCAACATACAGCAAGGGGTAAGCAGAAATGTCTCCTGCCAAGTTAAAGTGGTAGGGTAGAGCAGGGGAGAATATTTTGACCTGTGACAGGCACTGCCAGAAAACTGCTATGCCCCTGGGCTCAATGCAAACGCTCTCTATCCTGGTCAGTTTTAAACATTGTTTATGATGGGACACAATTATGGGCTCTGGATGGAGTTGCGAGTTTCCCACCCTGCCTGTCAGTGAGTGAAAAGAAACATTTAATTAAAACGAGAAAATGTAAAAGTGTACTTAACCACTGCCTCGGTGCTCCGTTCTGGTCCCAACAGTCCTTGGCTCCAAAATAGACTCCCAGAGTCTAGTGAACTCCCCTAACAAATTCAGACGCTGCTCTCATGCTGGCAATACTATTAATCAGCATGAGAGAGGTACCAGGATTGGTTGGGGGAAACATCCTTTACAACGAAACTTTTACAACGCGGTACAGTTCCCACGCAGGTTTTACAACGCAAGTCGTTACAACGACTTGCGCTGGAGGGCGCTGTAGGATAGGGAATAGTTTAATTTACTATCCAACACCTTCCCTACTATCCACGGGGACTGGAGTTGGAATAGTAAATTAAACTATTCCACTATCCTGCGCCTCCCAACGCAAGTCGTTGTAACTTGCGTTGTAAAACCTGCATGGTAACGGTACGCGTTGTAAAAGCACGCGTTGTAGCGTCATACATCCTTGGTTGGAGTAGTCTGGGTTGGCACTCCCTGAGGAACTGCGAGCCAGTGCCTGTTATCCACCTGGCTGTGCGTCACAGCTCAGATTGGAGAGATTTAGAGAGCGCATTATGGAGTGGCCATCACCAGACTGCTGGCCTTGCAGTTCCCACCACTCCTCTTCTATGCTGCAGTCCGTCACTAGCATTGGCCCCGCCCCGCCATGAGCCTTAACTTGACTGGCAGGATGAAAAATGAAATGGTAAAAAAATTGTTTTATTACCATTTTATTTTTCATGTTTGTTTGGCTCTCAGCAGTGGTGGAGCCCTTTTCCACCCTCATGAAGGAGCCGCCACTGGAAGTAGGAGAAAAGGTACTTCAAAATTATCATGTAGTCAAATTTAGAGCAGAGTTTTGCAGGACTGAAATATTAAACATCTAATAAATACAAGAGGTGTGGCTTTGACCCCGATGATGGCAGCTGTACCTCCCTGAAGCTTTGGAATGAAGCCACTTAATCCTTCATTATCTTGAGCAATGTCAAGCCAGAATTACCCAACTGCACCATTCGAGCTCTTTCGTACACTCCAGCATGCAATGGAGGATTCCTCATCTGGGTTCTCGGCTGCTCATGTTTGCCCAAATGACCTCCCTTCATTGCAACATGGGCCGAGTCGACTGTTTATTCAGTGCTGGGCTTGGCAGAAGGTGGGGCTGATGCCCGGATAAGTGGGAGTTCCCCCTGAACCCTCGTGGAACATCAAGTGGAACGATGTGAGGATTCTTGTAGCCAGAGGGGGGTGACAGGAGCTGCCAGCATTTGACCTCACACCAATATGTTTAATTGATCTGAGGTGTGTGGACTCCTGGAACAGTCTCCAGTTCCCATGTCTTTGGCAGCAGCTTGTGCCTAAATGTGAAATAAGTGTCGGCAGGGTGTATCCCCTGCCAGTGTAGGAGTGTGTGGCCCAGTAGGTGGCAAGGGAAAAAGAGGGAAGGCTGGGTCCTGTCTCTGACCGGCCGGACCACTCTTATAGAATAAACAAACCAGATTGCCGGGCAGTGTTAGTTGGTTAACACAAGTACGCACCTAGTATAATAAATTGCTAGGCTGACAAACCATCTGTGTTTAGTCACTTGTATTTTTATAAAGAAAGATTATGAAAAAATGTCTTGGCATCAAAAGGATTCGCACCACATTTACAAAGGTTCACAAGTACATTGGAAAAACCATAAACAATACATTAAATCAAAACATACACATATAACAATTGTGATAACATTAAATAAAGACAACTGTGAAATGCCTCAAAAAAATCCCTTTGTTGAGGCACCAATCCTGAATACAACTAAACAAGTGGACAGCTGAGATGACAAACTAGCCTACTTGTTATAACCACCACTAGATACACATAAATTAATTCAACACATGGTGCACAACATAGGAAGACACAGAACTATGCAACAGTGTAGAGTTGTGTGTAAGTTATATTCCTATTGTGCCCTAACAGTTCTGTATCTGGGTGGAGCAGGACGCCGACGCGTTTCGAACCCGTTCAGTAGTTTTGAGGGTTCTCCTCAGGACAAGGATTGGGGAGGTCGTTGTCGCTGTGAATTAAGTTAAAAACATGGTATCAATGAAAAGCTGACTACTACCTCACTTCAACTCAAACACTGTGAATTAGTGAGTAAATACCTTATGCAGGGAATATCAGGATGCTACCTGTGAAAAAGGTGATATAAACCCTAGTTAGTCTCTGTTGTATAGAATACACTCTGAGCCACTATGTGCAAATAAAGGTGATCACGCTTTGAGGCACGTACCTTGATGTGTAAAGTGCAAGTGCACAAATAAGGGATACTGATGTACCTAAGGTCTGGAGATGTGCCTAAAGGAAGTAAATAACACGAAGTATTCAGAATTTGTATCTTGGCACAAAACTGTTCGTAATATGAATTGCTCGTGACTGGAAAAACCAACTCAGTCCTACCTTTATGTGCAGATTTTTAATTCACTGCACGAACACGAGCGGCAGCCGCCGCGGGTTCGGCAACTAGAAAGCAAAGGGGATGCGGGGATTAGCGAGATTCTGCAAACACGCTCGCACTGGCTGTCCAAATGTGTTTGGAAATGTTTAAGAAAAACTCACATTTTAGGACGAATGAATCGGCGATGTGCTTCAGGCTCCAGACGGTAAAGGACTGACAACGCGAGTGCAGAAGGGGGCGTGTCCAAATGTATTTGACGCGCAAGGCGTGTAGAATGGCCTGATGGGACATGTAGTCCAGTTGCACGAGTGCCCGCTGAGTAGAGTGTAAAGGCGCACTCAATGGAAGTAATATATTTTTTACACAGATGGAATATTAGATTGAAAGCGAGTTGAGCAATTCAAGTTGTAATTTTTAATCTCTATTAACAGATCAGGCGCATATTTACTCAGGTGTTACGGGGGGGCTCAGAGACTGAGGGGACAACCCAAGGGGGACCCCTGTAGAAGGTTTACCAATTAGCGGACATACTGAGTAGTTATTCCAGCGCGTAAGTATATTCACTACGTAGTTATACAGACACATGAGCAGCAAGCAGCACAGACAAGCAATCGCTGCGGACAGACTATCTAGAGATTACTGAGTTCATTAAGGTCATTGAGTCCCACCATGGCAGTGTTAAACCTCAGAATAAGGTAGGCCTCTTTTTGGGCAAGGCGTACGTCTGGGTCTCCGCCTGCTCCTGGAGTGTTCTTAATGTTTGCCAGGATCGTCCATTTCAGATCATTAGATGAGTGCTCTTTTCGCAAAAAGTGGGATACCAAGGGTGCTGTCAAAACCTTGTTGTTAATCCTTGATCGATGCTGGATGATGCGTTGGCGTGCTTCTTGGGTTGTTTTGCTATAACAAGTTTTGTTATAACAAGTAGGCTAGTTTGTCATCTCAGCTGTCCACTTGTTTAGTTGTATTCAGGATTGGTGCCTCAACAAAGGGATTTTTTTTAGGCATTTCACAGTTGTCTTTATTTAATGTTATCACAATTGTTATATGTGTATGTTTTGATTTAATGTATTGTTTATGGTTTTTCCAATGTACTTGTGAACCTTTGTAAATGTGGTGCGAATCCTTTTGATGCCAAGACATTTTTTCATAATCTTTCTTTATAAAAATACAAGTGACTAAACACAGATGGTTTGTCAGCCTAGCAATTTATTATACTAGGTGCGTACTTGTGTTAACCAACTAACACTGCCCGGCAATCTGGTTTGTTTATTCCAGTAGGTGGCAGCATGGTCCTGATATGGCAGGAGGGACCCTATCTTTTCCCTACGGACTGCCCCATTTCACAAACAGGTATTTCAAGTTGCTGGGTGTGTCTTCTTTGAACAGGGAGAGAAGCTTGTGATCTTTTGGTTGGGTGGCATGAAAGAAGCTGTAGCCCGAAAAACCATTATCTCATGCCATTGTTTTTCTTTCCAACCCCAGTAACTGATCTGGATTGGGAGCACCAACTCATGGAACTGCATGGGGGGTGGCAGAAATCAGCTCTATATGTTGAGAGATGGCAGACACGGCCTCTCTTCTGCCTTTCCTCCACTACTGGAGTTTAATCTGGTTGAGCTCATGGGTGCCTGCTGGACCTGGCCCTTTTTGCAGGGTCTCCCCCAGAATGTAACCTTCTGTTGCTGAACCCATTTTTGTTAGCTTTAGTGCTCATTGCACTTTACCACTGAAAATCACTGCTAAAATGCTTGTGCTGTCTCCTTTAAACATGGTAAAATTGGCCTACACCTTAATGGCACATTTAATTTACTTGTAAGTGCCTAGTAAATGGTAGGACATGTACCCAAGGCTTGTAAAATAAATGATACTAGTGGTTCTGCAGCACTCATTGTGCCACCTACTAAAGTAGCCTTTTAAAACAAGAATCCTGCCTGCTACTGAGGTGAAGTGCAGTTTTAAACTGACAGCTTCACCTGGTAAAATAAACCTTTTGCCAGACCTAAACATTCATTTTTTAATCTTTTTAAGACACTTGTAAGGTAGGCCATAAAGGCTCCTAGGAGATGGCACACTTTATTTGAAAGGTCGGACAAGTCTTTTTCAGGTTTACATGTCCTGGAATCCAAAAAAACCTCCTAGAATCATCCTTACTCCTGTAAGATCTGTCTCGTACATTTTATACCATTTAATAAATAATATTTTTGTTTGAGGGCAGATAAATATATGCTGTCCTCATTCCAATGAATTGTACTTTTAAATTCTCCCTAATGGTAAAGTCAAGTCCGAAAATGCAACTTATAGAACGGTGGCAATTTCTTGTCCTAACCATTTGTGCCTTCTGCCAGTGTCACATGATTGTGATTGGCTCTGTTGTCAGGGTTTGTGTATTCCTGCCAGACAGTGACACAAATGGAGACTAGATTTGGGAAAGATGGAGCATCCTGCCTGGATGACTGGGGTCAGATGTGTGCCATGCCCTACTAACACATCAAAGGACTTGCCTCCAGTATACACAAAGGAACATCACAATAGTATTTTGTCACCCCAGACATCTTGGAGCCTTGGCAAGGGAAGAACTTTTCAAAACCAGATCTGGGGGTCGTATAGGTAACTTCAAAGGCTGGCACCAGGCATAAATATTGGACCTCCTGAGCCATTCTTCACTACACACCTGGACATGTGAACATTACAGAAGAAGGACTGCTTGTGTCCCAGAGGACTGCCCTGCTAGTTGAGGCAAGCTTTGCTCCCCAGAGGACTGCCCCGCTGCTACCAGCTGATTGCCCTGCTGCTGGAGGCCTGACTTGACCCCAAAAGGGCTGCCTTGTGCTTGAGGACTGCCCTGCTCTCTGAGAAGGAAGACCTGACCTGTTCCCTTATCCTAGGTTACATAAGTGACTCCAAGGGTGAGTTTGCTAATCCCCTGTCTGAGCTACAGGGACACAACATGCTCCAGAGGCCTCCTTGCAGCTGTCTAGCTGACCTAATGCACATGACCCTCCCTGGACCTACTAATGGACCTGCTTGAGCCCATCTGTCTTCTGCTGCAGGGAGTTCCTCATCCTCAAGAGGTGCTTTCCGAAGGTCCTGGACTCATGGTGGCATCAGTTGAGCTCCTTCTAATCCTGAATTTTTGGGCTGTTTGTGACCATGAAATGGACTGTTTACGCCGAGACTCTGCCACCTGCTGCGACTGCCAACATGAAGTTCAGTAAACCCGACTTTCCGTGTTGTAGACCGAAAAGACTAAAATGCATGCCTCTCTTTTGCGATCTACTCCGGTCTTCAGTCTCTCCTATTTGATCCTTTTGATCGCACAACCTCTCTCTGAATGGCTGAACAGCGTCTTAAGCAGCATCTCAAGTCGCGAGCTGCATCTTCTCCTGCGTCAACCTCAAGCTTCTCCATAAGCTTGGAGCAATAACTAACCGCAACGCCAAATCAGCTCTTCACACTACAGTGACATCAGCTCAAGCTGCCCAGCCTGTTATTTGAGCTACAGTGACAGCCATTCATGGCACTCTTCTTGTCAGCTCCTTCACCACGAGTGGAACTCTTTGCATGAGAATTTCAGAAGATAACTTTCTCAGCAGGACCAGTCTGGTCCCTGTATCTCGACCACACTCAGTCATGATTGGTCTGAACTTGTTGCTTTCCCCGGTCCAGCATGACCAGATGACCGTGAATGGTGCTTTTAGGTGCTATATTTAATTAAAACTTCTGCAATTGCATATGTTTGGTTCTACTGATCGGATATTTGCTGTTTTGTTATCATTATTTTTTTTATAATGTACTCTATTTTTTAAATTGTGTAGCATTGTTCAATTTGTTATTGTTTGTATCTTGCATAAATACTTTAATATAATCCAACTTTAGTCTCATGGTACTCATTAATGTTGTACTTCTTACTTAAAAAAATATGTGTAGACTCAATTCTATTGGTCAGGTTATGTATTGTGTTGTATTAATTTTGTTCACAATTTGCACACTGCGTTGTCTGCACTAACACATCTTTGTAATATGTCTTGGGATCTATGAGCTATAAGTTATTATTAGATAAATTTACTTTGGTTAAAATAAGCAGGTATCATTACTTTTCTTTTTGACCAACATAGTTCAGTCTACGCATACTTGTGAAAAATAAGATTGAGGTTGAAAATATATGAGTCACACAGGATTATGGTTGGATTATAATATAATTATCCTGGTTCTCATGGGCATACAGTGTTGTTCTTGTTCTGCGTACATGCATAAATGCTTTAAACATTTCCTTTATGTTAAACTTGACAGCATTGTGGCAAGCTACCAGAGGGTTAAGCATGGGTTAAGTTAGTGAGTTTTGTGGTTCACCCTGACAAGGACTGGCATTTTGTGTTAGCAATAGCTTCACTTCCTCATCCAATTTTTTTATATTGGTGGCAGCAGTGAGATCCAGCACTTGTGTTTGTGTGGTGCCACTAAGTGATGTGTGTAACATTAAAATCCCAAATAAATAGTCTGACATCAGATTCAACCTCTGTTTAAATTCTCCTTAGTTTGTTATTTGGCTATTTTTCCTTTTTCCAAATTCAAGTCCAGCCTCACATCCTTTTTGCTACAATGAGTTGGAGCAGTGTAACATTGACAACCCCAGTAAGGTAGAGCGGCAGAGGCTCTGCAAGAAAGAAGGGCTGAAGGTGGGAAAAAGGCCACCAAAGTTGCCCACCAAATAGCCCGCAGAGCTATTGAAGAGGTTAGGAGGATGCAGGCAACACCAGAGGATCAAGAGGAGAATGATCCTCCTGAGGAAGGGGAGGAAGACAAGGAGGATGAGGAAGGTAAGGAAAATGGCCTGACTACAGCTCCTGAGCTGTAGCAGCGAGAGAAGGAGGGCCACCTGCCTATAGGTGTGAGAGTCCATGCCAGGACAGGGAGTAGTGTGTCTTCCAACAACCTGTCTGTTAAGGAGCTGAAGGACAGGAGAGCTGACAGAGAGTTTCAGCTGGACAAATTGAGATTGGCTCTGGAGGAAAAGAAACTTGAGCTGGAGTAGACTGGTGGTTCACGAGATGAGTCACAAATAGCTGGACCTGAAGGCCTCACAACATCCAGAGTCCAGAAACAAAGATGTTAGTAAAAGCCCAGTGTTGCATGGAGACACAAGGGTTCACAACCTAAGGATCTGGCGCCTAACTGGGGTGGTGTAGTGAGCAAAAGAACAATGGATTTATCCCAAATCTTTTGACTGGGGGTGAATGTTTGATGGACTCAATTTTCAATCCATCATTTGTTGCTGTACACTTTTTGCCCTAAGTGGAATGGGTATGCCCAGACATGGGCCCTTGCTCCCAGTGCCACTGGATTCAAGCTAACCTGGCTTATGAAGAGTGAAATCCTGAAACCGGTCCCAGGATGCTTGTTTTCAGTCCAGTGAGGACCCGGCTTGGCAGTTTGGGCTGGACTGTTTTCTTGAGAAGCAGTGGCAAGACTGATTTGCATTTGGCTAGGTCCAAACTGGGGTGACGTAGTGAGCAAAAAAAATATGGATTTAACCCAGATCTCTTGACTGGAGGTGAATGTTTGATTTATTCAGCATTCCATCCACTATTTGTTGCTGTAGCACTTTTCACCCTAAGTGGGATGGGTATGCCTATATATAGGTCCCTTGCTGGTTGTGCCACTGGATTCAAGCTAGCATTGCTGATGAGGGGTGAAACCTCGAAACCAGTTCCATGATGCTTGTTTCTGGGCCAGTGAGGACACGGTTTGGCAGTTAGGGCTGGACTGTTGGAGCAGGGTCAAGACTGAGTTGCATATGGCTGGGTCCAAACTGGGGTAGCATAGCGAGCAGAAGAACTATTGATTAACCCAGATCTCTTGACTGGAGGAAAACGTCTGATTTACTCAGCATTCCCTCCATCATTCACTGCTGTAGCACTTTTTGCCCTAAGTGGTATCGGTATGCCCAGCCATGGGTCCCTTGCTCGCTGTGCCACTGGATTCAAGCTAGCCTGGCTGATGAGGGGTGAAACCCCAAAACTGGTCCCAGGATGCTTCTTTCTGGTCCAGTGAGGACCCGGCTTGGCAGATCAGGCTGAACTGTTCCCATGAGGAGCAAGGTCAAGACTGAATTGCATATGTCTGGGTCCAAACTGGGGTTGCATAGTGAGCAAAATAATGATGGATTTAATCCAGATCTCTTGACTAGGGGCAAATGTTTGATTTATTCAGCATTCCATCCATCATTTGTTGCTGTATAATGTTGTTGTGGGGCATGACATAGACAAGTGGTTCGAGGCATATAAAGTTGCTCTGAATATGTATAGGATCACTGAGAATGAACGGGCAGCCATTTTTCAGAGGCATATTCCCAATGAGAGGGGGGATTCACAACTGGTCCTAAGGAAGAGTGACAGGATGAAATACCTACTCATGAAGGGAGCCAGCCTCTCCCTTGAGAAGTCTTGGTTGACATTCAGGGACATCCAGAAGCTGTCCCACCAGTCTTGGGTAGATGATGTAGATTACGTTTGCAAGGTACTAGAAGGTTGGGTGAAGGGCAGTGATGTGAGGGATTACACTGAGCTGTACAATTGTATTTACTAAGAGCATGTCCAGCAGTAGCCTCAGAAAGTAAGCATGTGATCTTTAAGGGTGAGAGTCACCACTTCCATCAAACCACAGTAAATGAGGTCCCTGTCACTGCCCTGAGAAATACCAGGCCCAGCCACATCCTGGTAGTGAAAGGCGGGTTTCCCCAGATCAGTGACTGTCAGGACATGTGTGTAGGGTGAGCCAGGCACTGTGGCTGGACTTTGTATGACCTATCACTCTGGTACTCCTGGAAATGGATATGGAAGGGTCAAAATTAACCCCAAGATGCCCATTGACTACATTCTGCGAAATGAGTTAACATTGGTGATGGAAGAGCTAGGAGGGGTGGCCAAGCAGGGTGCCCTGAAAGCTCAATTTCTGGCATTACTGCTCCCAAAAGGAGAGTACAGAGGCCCAGATGGACAGGAAGGGGCAGGAGGCGATGACAGTCCCCATTGGGAGGACAAGTGGATCCAGGGTTGCCAGCTCTTAGAACAGAGCACCCTAAGACTTACTCTGCTGAGGTCACTTCTGACCTGGTGGTGCTCCCTGCACTGTCTCAGAGACAGCGGGGCAGAGACTTGAAACAGGGAGACCCCTGCCTGGTACAGACAGAGTGTTTCACCCTTGAAGTGGTGGTGGTCCCCCCTGGAAGTCCTGGCTTGCCAGGTACCTGTTCAACCACAGTGTACAGACCCTGACCTGGTATGAGGGAGAGATGTAGGGTGTCTAATACCAGGGGCTACAGGGGTTACTGACCTTTGGTAGACCTCAGCGATGGATGTGAGGCCTGCCCAACCCCCCCTTATAGTCTCCAACTAGCAGTGGATGGTTCAGGCCTGTCTCTAGACATTGACAGTTGCCACTGGCCTCTGCTTATTGTTACCCTGCTGGGCAGAGTTTGATCCTGGGGACCCTCTGTGGTTAGCTAGATGTACTTGCCTACATCCATCTGTCCCTAATAGTCAGCTTCCTGCCTTTGCTCCTGCACCTATGCCACCTGACATCTGTTCTACATCAGCATGTCCCTGCCCCCTCCTGCCTGCCCTCCATGGTCAGCATGCTGCACCTCCCCATTCTATCTTGCACTCTATAGTCAGCTTGATCCTCTGTGCATGTGCCCCTGACCCTCCCGGCAGCCCTCCATGGTCCATTGTGCTTTCCCTTCCTATGGAAGCCTCCCCTCCATGTTTAGCTTGCTGCCCCTACCTCCCTATCTCCTGCCCCTCATGCTCTGTCTGTGTGTCCCTGCTCCTTTACACATGCTGTCTGTGGTCAGCTTCCTTCACCTGTATATGCCAGTGCCGATCTACTGTCAATGGCCAGCTTTTCACTCCTTCCCTCTGCCCTCAAGTGAGGGCCCCTGACCCCTCCCTCATGCCCTCCGTGGTCTTTTGTGCTGTTTCTGCCAATGCCAGATTTCTCACCATGGTCAGCATGCTGCCTCTATCCCCATCATGCCTCCCTTCTGTTCTTCATCCACATGCCCCTGCACCCACCGGCCTGCCTTTGTGGTCATCTAGCTGCGTCTTTCTAGGCTGGTCTGCTTTCTGTGATAGGTTTGTTACCCCTACCCCTCCACACTGCCATCAATATTTCATATAGCCTTGCTCTCTACATCCTGCTTTCTGTTTTCTGTTGTGCTGCCGCTGTCCATGCTGACCTGCCCTTCGAGGTTAGCTTCATGACCCCGCCCCTTAACCCCTGTGGTCTGTTCTCCATCTGTGTGTCTCTGCTGGCCTCCCCTCCATGGACAGCTTGCTGCCCTTGTCCCTGCGCCATCCCAGCCCTTCATTCTCCATGAGTGTGTCCCTGCCCTTTCCTACTGTCCTGCACTGTCCATATTTCTGCCACTCAGCCTGCTGTCTGCCCTATCTGCTCAGCTAGCTGCCTGTTCCCGTCCCCATGCCCTCTGTTATCTGTGTGCGTGCTCCTTCTTCCTCTCTCCTGCTCTCTCAATTTTTGTGCTGTCACTGCCCTTACAGCCAGCCATGATTTTTTATCTTTCTTCTCCTGACCCCCTGCCCTTCATCCGTATGCGTGCCTCTGCCCCCTCCCTCCTACTCTGCATGGTCCATTGTACTGTCACTGCCCATGCCCCCTTACATGTCTGTTCATCTTTACACTCCTGCTCCACTCCCATTTGGCCTTCTCTTTCCATTTGTGTTCCCCTGCCCATCCCTCCTTCACTCCAGTATGCTGCCAATGCTGCCTGCCCTGCCTGACCAACTCTCTGCCCCTGACCACCTACTCCCTGCCCTCTGATGTCTGTATCCATACCCCTGCCCTGTCCTGCCTGGCTTCAGCTTGCTGCCTCTGCCCCCTTTTTCTCTGTTGTCCATATGTGTTCCCATACCCCCTCCCTCCTTCCCAACACAATCTGTTGTGCTGCCTCTACCACTCTCCCTCTGTTGTTCGTGTGCATGACCTTGTCCCCTCCCGTCTATACTCAGCATTCAGTTGTCCTGCCACTGCCCCTTCAGCATGCCCTTCCTGGTTAACTTGCTGCCTCTTCCCCTAGCCTCTGTTATCCGTGTGCTGCCCCCTGCTGCCTTCTGCCTGCCCTCCGTGGTCTGCTGTGCTACCATTGCCACTGTTGGCTGCCCTGACTGGTCACCTTGCTGCCCCTGCCTGCCTCTCCCCTGCCCTGCAAGGTCCGTTTGCTTGTTCCTGAACCTCTTTCCAGCCCTCTGCAGTCCGGCCCTGGCTTTGGATGCCTTGAAGAGTTTTTGCAATAATTTGTCCCAGTGAGAAATAGACAATGTTTGGGATAGATCATGTTCCCATTCTAGCTCAATATTAAATTTATTCTGTGTGCAAGTAGCTGTAGATAAAGTTTTATGTATGAACGAGGCACTTGGAATAATGTCAGGAGAAACTAGGTACAAGGGTGTATCTGGTGTGAATGAAATTGGAACTGGCTGAGAAATGAAATTCTGTAAACAGCTCTGGAGTACTGGGACTAAAATGTTATATTGTTGATACATGAATCAGGTAAATTAAAGGTCTCTTGCAATTGATGGAAAGGCAAAATTAAATTATTGACAATCATTTGATTGACATAAAAAAGGCCCTTCTCTTTCCAATGTTTGTAATAAAATGGTTTGTGACGAAATGTGATGTGTTTATTAAACCATAATGAGGAGGTGAGGAAAGATTGATATTTATCAAAATCTTTAAAGAAAAGTGTATGTAAAAAGTATTGAGAATATTTCAAAAGGGGATATTCAGAAATAAAAGTAAAATTGATTATAAATACAACATCCTGTAATGAAAAATCATTTAACAATGAATATCCAACAGTGACCCAAGAAGGTTTAGGTAAATCTTGATAATCTTTGGACATAGCATAAAATTGACGGATCAAAAAAGCATTATGATATAGTCTAAAGTCAGGAAATCGGACAACCTCCTTCGGTTTTGGGACAAAGTAATTTGGATAGGGCAATGCATGCACACTTATTATGCCAAAGAAACTTAGTACATATAGAATTAATCTGTGTGAAATAATAATTGGGGATTTTGAATAGTAACATTGACAATGTGAATAGTACCTGGGGAACAATCATCATTTTAATCGTATCTAGTCTGTCCCACCAAGATAAAAATAAAGGAGACCAAGAGGTAAAAAAATTGGTAATTTTAAGTCTTAGAGCAGTAAAGTTATGGGGTAATATATCACAAATATTAGAGGAGAAACATGTTCCTAAATATTTAATTTTTTTAGGGCACCATGTAAAGTTGGTAGATTCAAACATATGTGGGTAGCATGAAGAATTTAAAGGTAAAATCTCAGTCTTGGAAAAATTTTGTTTATAGCCTGAAACACTAGATAATGATGAGATTTCATGTACAAAGGGGGGTAGAGAAGAAACAGGATTGGACATTTAAATAGGAATATAATCTGCATATGCAGAAAGTTTACTTTGGTGGGATTTCAGTGTAAAACCAGTGATAAGGGGTTATTTCTAATTCCTTCAAAGAAGGGTTCCAAGCATAACAAAAAAAGTAATGGGGAAGGGGGCACCCTTGACGTGTACCTCTTTGAAGAGAAAAATATGGGGAAAAAGATCATTATCAAAAACACATGCTTTTAGATCTGTATATAATAGTTTGACATATGAAATAAACTTTGGACCAAATCCAAACCATTGTAAAGTGTGAATCATGAATTCCCAATTTATTCGATCAAAAGCTTTTTCTGCATCCAAAGATAATGTGGCTAAGGGAGAGTGATATTTTCCACTAAGAGTGAGAATATTGGAAAACATTCTTGCATTATCAGAAGCTAAACGTTCTTAGACAAAACCAGCTTGATCTGGGTTAATGAGAAAAGGAATAACTTTCTCCAAACTGGAAGCCAAAATCTTTGCAAAAATGTTACAATCATAATTGTTTAGTGATATGGGACGACATGTTTTGCAAAAGGAGGGGTCTTTGTCTGGTTTAGGGATGACAATAATAAGGGCTTCTAAAAAAGGAGCCACAGGCCTTAGAATTGGATAGGAATGAATTAAAAAGTTCTACTAATTTAGGCGCAAAATTGAAGAAAAGGCTCAAAATAATTCAACAGAAAAGCCATCAGGTCAGGAGCCTTAGATTGTTTCAAGGATTTGAGAGCATCAGATATTTATTGAAGATAGATACCCTCCTCCAGTGGTGAGAAGACATTTGGGAGAGATTTCGGTTTAGGAATATTTTGGAAGAAAGATACCAAGTCTTCTTCAGAGGGATTAGTAGTTTCTGTGTATAAGAGATTGCAATATGATTGAAATGTATTAATAATGTCGGAATCAGATGAGAGGAGTGTATTGTTCGTTTCTGAGTGGATAGGGCCAATGTTTTTACATTCTGATTACGTTTTTAAATAATTCGCTAACATTTTCCCTGCTTTGTTTTGGGTTTGAGAAATTTCGATTTAACCTTAAGAAGGTTGTTACAGGCGTCCACAGTGGCAATTTTGTTCAGGGTGGATTTAGCTTTAATTAACTCTTGTAGTGATGAGGAGTATTTTGATGAAAAATATTTGTGTTTCAAAGTTTTGATTAGTGTTAGGGTTTCTTTATATTTAGCATGCATTTGCTTTTTTTTCATGGACGAATAAGCACTAATAGAGGCTCTAAACGATGCTTTAAATACATTCCAATTATTGTGAATTGAGGTATCTAAAGAATTGTTAAGTACAAAAAATTCATTAATAAAAGAGGTCGCTTCTGAAATAAAAGTGCGATCTGATAAAAGGTGTTTGTTAAATCGCCAGCGACCTTGTTTGCATGTAGTGATGGATAAATCAATAGAGGTAGAGAAGGGAGCATGGTCAGAAATAAAAATAGAACCAATTTCAGATGAGTGAAGAGGTGATAGTGATTTGAAAATTAAAATATAGTCAATACGAGACCCTGTCGGGTGTACTGGAGAAAACAAAGTAAATTCTGAGACATCTGGATTACATGTTTTACATGCATCAAATAAAGGACGAGATGAAATGGCAGATTGGAATGATTTGTGGGTTTTATCTGGTTTAAATTTACATTTGGATTTTCTGTCTGAAAAAGGGTCCAACCAGTTACTAAATTCACCACCAACGACTACATTAGAATTAGGTATAGATAGTAGTTTGATTTTTATAGACTGCCAAAATTCCGGATCTGGTTTAACTGGCCCATAAATATTGAAAAAGGTAATCTGCATTTTGTTAATGATAGTGTCAACCAGCACCCAACGACCATAAGAATCACATTCTGATGATAATATTTGGGCATTATTAGATTTATGAAACAATATAGCAACACCACAATGACGATCAGTAGCAGGAGAAATAACAATTTGTTTGACCTGTTGGCGTTTGAGTTTAAGAGATTCTACATTACTACTATGGGTTTCCTGTAAAAAAGTGACTTAGGTGTTAAGTTTAGATAAATGAGACAATACCTTTTGAAGTTTGACAGGATGACCTAGACCACACACATTCCACAAGACAACATTTACAATGTTCTTGGATTAGGGGATACATGAGGAAACAGGAACACAAAACTGCATAATCAACAAAAAAAAAGAAAGAAAGACATTGTTTGTTATGTGATGAGAAAAACGCATTGTTAGAAGTAAAACATTTACCATAAAATATGACTGAAAGTGAGAAGAAACAATAAGAATGGAGAGGAAAAAAGGAGAAAAGAGAGGGAGGAAATAGAAGGAAGACGCAAGTAAACAGATCAAGGAATAACATCCAGATCTATAAAGAGAAGAGTGATCAAAAAGAGAGGAGCATAGTGACGCTGGAAGACATGGACCACAATAAGAGATACAAAGAAATGGAGGAAATGAGAACCTCATGAGTAAAAGGAGAACAAAATAATCAGAAAATATTAAGTAAGCAAGCTTTTGGAATCAAATTGACAATCCTGAATTATAAGAGAAGTCAAGTATTAGTATCCATGCCATGAGAGGAAAGATTATGAAGAAAAAGTTTAAGTTTATCCCAGATCATCAAAGGAAAGTGACCGACCAAAATGTGTCATTTTACAAAGTTATGGATGGAGAATTCCATATTGGATGTTTAGATGTCTCATCTGAGGATGTAGAGCAAGAAATTCTTTGCGTGAGGCATTTGTTGCATTGGAAATATCTTGAGATATGAAGATATTATGGCCCACAAGATAAGACAACAATTAAGTCTTACAGCCTTCAAAACGTGCATAGGCTTGGTGAATTCTAAGAAAAGCATTATGATTCCATGTGGTTTGTTAGCGTTAGGATGTAGACGACCCAGACGGTGTGCTCTTTGTATATTGAGGGGATTTGTCGATGACTGAAGATCTAGGAGTTCTGAAAGGAATTTCTGTAGAAATGTTACCATGTCAGGATCGTCAATATTCTCCGGAAGTCCATAAAGGTGCAGATTATTTCTACAAATGTGATTTTCAAGATCCTCAGTGTGGATTTTTAACTTGTGAATTTTTTGTTCTAGTAATGGAATCCTTGCAGAGGGGAAACATCCTTTGCAACGCAACTTTTACCACGCAGTGCTATTACAACGCAGGTTTTACAACGAAAACCATTACAACGCATTGCGCTGGGGGGCGCTCTAGGATAGGGAATAGATTTAATTTACTATCCAACACCTTCCCTAGTGTCCACGGGGACTGGAGTTGGAATAGTAAATTAAACTATTCACTATCCAGCACCCCAAAGAAAAGCATGCATTGTAACATCATACATCCCTTGCAGAGACATCCTGTATGTCGCTAACTCGTTGTTCAAGTTCCAGTACCTTTGCCTCCATAATAATCCATCTCTCCTCAATCTGTTTTAGTTTTTCATTTGTAGTGGACATAAAGAATTGAAGATCACGACTTCATCTGATATAGAGTCAGTAACTGGATTCTGGTAGGAAAGACTGGGAGAAGGTGGGTCGTTTTTATGCCTTTTCGGTTTTGTACCAAATGAGGAAGATCTAGCAATGTGGAGTTTGTTAGCCATTTTTAATTTACAAAGGAAATCACCTTGAGAGCTGTAAAAATAAATATTCCTTATGTTGATAAAGAGGTCGTAGTGACAATTCCTTCAGTATGAGACAAAAATGTAAAGTTCCTCCAGTGAGCAAAAGCAATAGGTGAACCTCAAATAGAGCGCATCAAATAATCAAGTATAGATTTGCTTGAGAAGAAAAAAAACTGCTCCATTTCCACGAAATAGTAGCATGTATAGGGGAAAAAAGGCATATTTGTGAGCTATTCAGTGCCCAGAGGAGATTGTAGTTCAAGGATTAATGTCAGGTGTCATTTGAACCCCACCATCACTAAAAAACAAAAATTAGCAAAAAAAGAAAGACGCGAGTGCTGCAATCCAAAATGGCGGCCGCTCGCGTCTCTGTGAGGTGAAAATTACTGCGGCTGTGTACGGGCTCACAAGTGGCAGGAATCGTTCAGAAAGCGGTACCAAGACTCATCGCATCTTCACCAAGCCAGGACCGTCACCCACAACTTGAGAAATGGGGAAATGAGGCTTGAATAGTGCATCGGAGTCCCGCGTCGATGCGGATCTCACAGCGGGTCCGCCATGTCACCTCGGCGCGCAAGCCACGCCCTCTAGATTTGAGCTCTAATAGAAATCATTTCCTCAGTTTAGCTTTCTGGAGCACTAATCATAATCTCTATGACAAAATGAACTCTTCATTAAGGTCAATAGTGGCAAAGCCTGTGCAAAATCAAACTGTGCACACTCTAAACCATGGGTCTTCAATCTATGGGGCGCGACCCCCAGGGGGGGCGTGGAGTCATTGAAAGGGTGTCGCGCATTCACCTGCCTCACTGCTGCCTCGAATCCAAAACGTGTACGTTTCGTTTTGGATTCGAAATAATTGCATCTCTGGAGCCTCTCTGATTGCAGGACAGGACAAAATAAGCCAATCAAAATGTGGCTACGTCATCAATGCCTGTCCTCCAATCAGAGAGACTGCAGCATGCACATCAGGAAATGCCAGCGAACTTTGGGGCCGATTATGATGGCGGATTTCCCAATCCGCCGGGGAGCCCTGCAAGACCCACCGCCATATTAGGATGGCTGGTGGGTCTTCCTATCTGTCCGCCACCTTTCCGCCGCGGGCGGATTGCGCCCGTGGCGGAAAAGCATTAACATGGCTTGCGGTGTCTATCAGACACCGCCAGCCATATTAGGATGACAGCGGAAAGATGCCTTTACACGGCGGCATTTCCGCCGTGTAAAGGCATACGGATTTGTGTTTGGGGGCCCGTTGCGGGCCCCCAGGGGTGAAGGGGGGTGGGGGGTGCACATGGGGGGTACCTATGGTACCCCCCTGCATTTGCCTGCACAAAGCGGCAGGCACCGCGAGGTGCCTGCCGCTTTGTGCATGCAAATGCACAACTTACTTTTTTAACATTGCGGCGGGTGCTGCTTCAAGCAGCACCCGTCGCAATGATAAAAATACAGGATGTGACCGCCAGGGTGGCGGTCACATCCTAATTAGCACGGAGGGACCGCCGCTGCCCCTGCGGACGGTCCCTCCTCTAGGGTGGCGGACGGACGCAAGTCCGTCCGCCATCCTAATGAGCCCCTTTGTCCATAAAGATGGACCAGCACCTTCGTAATGCAGGCTGTATTTCCAAGAAGTTCTGCGCCGTCACTGCTGCCTTTCAATGGATTAAGTTGTCTTTCTTGACCCTGGCTGCTTTCACCTCGAGTTCTTTTTTCAAACTCATCTTCGTGGCTCATTGCTGCCTCCGGGTTGGTTTCCAAGGCAGCCCGAAGCTTCCAGGAATAATTAGGTAAGCCCCCTCCTCATCCCCCATGCCCTGACTTTTCAGCTGCAGACATAGATTGAAACTATCTTGCACGCAAAAACACACACACACAGATTCTGATCTGTTTCCTTGATTGAGCCATGTTGGGGGGAAGGGGGGTTGGGGTGGACGAAGGAAAAAGTCTCCGGGTCATTTTTATGACTGTGGAATGGTGTTTATTTTCTGTGTACTTTCTGAGTTTGTAGCAGCAGTTTCATATTCATTTGTTTGATGTTGAAATGTTTATTTTCCGTGTTCTTACAGTTGCCACACTTTCCAAAAATAAGTGATGGTTATTTCTTTATGAGTAAAGCATCCATGATTGCACCTTACTTGATGCAGTGGTTTTTGTACTACAAAAAAATTTATCACGTGGAAGAATCATTGAAAAACTGACTGGGAGAGTTCATCTGAGGACATCATTTTTTGTCAAAAAGTTCTGAATAGTAAATATTCACAAAATTACAATATATATAAGACTGGTGGCCTCAATAGTGTCTCATGTCTTTTTTATTACATGTAGTAGTATTTTTTAAATAGGCAAAATAACGTTTATTAAATTCACTAGGAGGTGCAATGAAATATTAGTGCAGATGTTGCAGAGACTAGAGAGAATTCTAAAGGCACAGGAAAATGAAGCTGTCCTTGAACTTAACTCCGCAATTTGGAATGAATCTTTTGATCACACTCTTAAAATAGTGCGTGATGCAAATTGCAGAAACCTGCAGCCAATGGCTGATCTATAATATCCTTGTATATCTTCATAAATGTAAACAAGAGATCACAAATTCATGTCCCTGATGTCAAGGCTATGTAGACTGGATCCACATTCTATGTACTTTCCCAGTTCTATTCTATTAGCAGCAGGTTCTTATATATATTGCACCAACTGTCTAGGTTTCGATCTAACACCTGATGCAGTCTCAATATTCATGAGCTGTTCCACCCACTTATAGATTCCACCCACAGGAGGGCATTGGTTGTGGTTTATGACTTCGCTAATCACTAGATTGGTGAGTATGGGCTCATGGAAACCTTAATGGCCTTCTAAATTTCAGCTGTGGTTAGAAACAAATAATTATGTTCTGCAAAGAAATGTATTTTAAAGATATTGGTGCTATACACATTAGAAAAATGACAACACTTGTAATTACAAAATTATGTTTTATTCATGTGTTTTGCAAAGAAACAAGATTCCAAAACATGGAGTTTTTTAAATTGTGTAGTTCAAATGTTTTAAGAAAGGTTTTATAAATGACAAGCAATGGAAGTACTATTTGCGTTAATACAGCAAAACATAAGAATATGCCAAAACATTTAGTCAACCATGTAGATACAACTACAGTTTCAATGCATAAGTATCTTCTCATGAGTAAAATCATAACATTAGTCAGTAAGCGTGGCAAAGCACTAACTCTAGAAATATCCATTTAGTTCATTCTTAACTTGTTCATACCTCTTTTACTATTCTGACCCCCCCCCCCAAAACAAGCCTTTCTTAACCCTTCTCTCTGACCCTTTCCCCTCCGTCTCCCTTTTACTTATCCCAAGCCTCCTAATACTGCTATGAGCTTCAAAACATCCCTCCACTATCCTTCTCAATCCAAATAACATAATACCATATCCACCACTCAAATTACTTTCCTTTTTCACTATACTAATTCACCACTAATCCGTTAAGGGTTCTGGCGAAGTGTGCTACTCGCTGAAAACGTGCTTCGACGCTTCGTCAGTGGTAATAAGCACTATATAAATGCAATTACAATACAATATCTTTGACACACTGCAGCCGCAGTGAATGCTTTGTGGATCTTCAGTTCATATAGAAAAACATCTGCCATTTGCAATGAGATTTTGTGTCCTAAACTAAGCACAGGTGACTCAAAGATGAATGGTTCCACCGCATATATGCTGTGTCATTGTGGTATTGAATACCAATGTGTGCCAAAACTGTTCTCTCGTGGCATCATTTTCCATGACTGGTCTATACGTTTGTCAGCAATAAATAATCATAAATCACCCAGGTACCGGGGAGGGGAGAAGGAGGAGACAATGGCGTGTGGTAAACAGCTGTCTGTCTCATGTCAAGGCCAGGCTCTCACAGAATCGCTGTGTGTTCTAATTTGGAGGCTCTTCAGCTCCTCGCCGACTGCCTGTGTGATCTTGAATGATCCAGTTTACCTGTCTGTTAGATTACCAGCCTCTGGGTACAATAAAATTCACCCACAAAAAATAAACAACTGGTGTGTTTTGGCTTCCATCTCTAGACCAGTGTGTTTTGCTACCTTTCACAACCTCTCTTCTGACCCTCACCCTGTGAAGAACCACAGTCACCCACAAACTTTTTATTTGCTAAACACTGTTTAATACAATTTCCCCACCGTAAAATGATTTGCCGTGATAATTGGGGGAGCTTTTAGTTGTCGATGATGATGAGTACAAAGTTCTAGAATTTTTTGTCAGAGGGGGTCCTTATGACTAACCTTTATTCTCAGGGGGTGTCTCTGCATCAAAAAGTTTGAAGACCTCTGCTCTAAACACATGTACCAATTTGTGACCAAAGCAAATTATCCCCTCTTATGTTTTTACACAGCTATCTGGTGTTAAATATCCATGTAAACAAGGGCAATGGGTAACAGCACTCACAATTTAAAGCTAATTTCACATCTCTGTCTTACCCAGTCTCGCAGTTTTAGTAATTTCAGATGTGATAGTACAACATCAGAATTTCTGATGCCCTCAGAATTCGGGTTTCAAATGGATGAATACACTCTTTGCAATCGCGTTCACTCTAAACCAGGTTGACGAAGCTCAGAAACATTGGCAATTATATGTGATTTGCATGTTGAAGTTCTAGTTGATAGAGCTCGACAGATGCTGTCTTCAGGAAAGTGAATTATTGTATATGATGCTTAGCACTTGTATAGCTGACAACCTGCTGTTAACATGGCATGGTAGTGCCTTTCAGTAGCTGCTTAGTCGCTGACACCATGAGACCAAGGTAAGGGTGTGTAGTTATAGAGAACCCTTTACACTGCAATAACGGTGACATGCAGTCACAAGGATGGTACAAGTTTTTAGAAAGATAAATATGTAAACACAATTTCACAGAAATCAGTAGGAGATGTTGTTCAACATCACATCTGTTTATCTGCTGGCAGATACTGGGAGGTACGGGATGTTTGCCCTGAGTTAAAATATCATGAATAAATTAGGTACACCAATATTAGCAAATTGGTGGCCACAGATACCAGCTGAATAATGGCTATTCAAAGTATTCACCATGGTCGTAAAACACACATCTGTAAAAACTCAAGACCTGTCACTCTGAAAGTTGCACTTCAACTTCCATCAAACTTTGCTTTCGCTGAGGTTTAACAATCTATTCCCAGAGTGTTTCAGAGCCCCTGGTGAAGATTACTTGTTCGCTATCCTCTCATTACTAGCACATGCTGGCCTTGAAGGGTCACTGGTTATCAGGTTCTGGGTTGATAAAGGCATGGGATTTAAACATTCTTCAGGCAAGCATGTCAATTGCTCTAGGTGACAGTACTGTAAGAAGTAAACAGCAGAGCAGAAATACATTCCAACAAACAAAAAGACAAGCAGAACATGAGTGATGGAGGCAGAAAATGCTTTAGTCTCCTTTGCTTTCAAGTGAACTTTAAAATGTTTTTGCAGAAGATATTAAAAAGCAAGATTTCCAAATTATTCAGACTGTGTCCCAGACATGGAATGATTGACATTGACTGGTAGATGGCATGCATTCCTTCCCCCCTTTAAAAGTTCGAAAGTAGTGCCACTAGACTGTTTATTGATTGTTCGGTGCCAGGTTGTTGCAGTATCAAACACAGTCTAGTAAACTAAAGTGAACGTCACACAAGGAAGTCAAAGTTAATTAGTGTATACAATGGAATGCTGCAATTGAGTCAACCAATCAGTAAACTGAGGATGCTTGCCTAAACAACCATTGTATTTTGCCTACAACAAGCTAGGTTCAGAGGCAGATAGGGGCAGGCTCCTTTGCCGTTTTAGTGTGGGATTAGGTGAAAGGGATTAGGTGAAAGGGTGATAATAGCCCTATTGCTAACTTGTTGGTAACAGGTATCAGTTGCCATAACTGTCATTATGGCACAGTGACGGGATCATGATCTGGGCAATTATGAGTGGTTGATGCTCTCTTCAGGCACGTATTCTTACCTAATGTCAAATGTAATGTTTCAATTTAAAATGTACTGCAGGTTCAGATTGCTTTTATACACTGAGATCTGGCCTTTAGTGCTGCATGACTGCTTCTCTGGCCACTTGCTAGGTTTTGTCCCGCATGTGATTGGCAAAAGGGCTCGCTCCAGCCCACATGGGGTATGTGACTTTTACGCTGCTTGTGTAGATTGAACTCACTTGTGGTAGACTCACAGCAAAGTCAAATATGGCATTTTAGCAAAAGGGTTACCATTGGTTAGAGAAAAGGATAATAAAGAGAGTTGGTGCTAAATAGAAACAAGAGATTTTCTAAAATAACAATCATGTCTCAACCAGGGGCATAGCTTCAGGGGGGTGTTTGGGGTGTTCCATTCCCCTTAAAACATGTATGCTCTAGATGGAGCAGAATTTTTATAAATACAACCTGCTCGGATTAAAGCTCCTATAGTGTGAAATCATTAACAAAAGCTGTGTGATTAGCAGAAAATATTAACATGGGGTATTTGGGAAGAGAATAGGAGAGACAGTTATGAAAATGACAAATGGTTCCTGGAGGTCGCAAATGATTTCTGCATGAGAGACAGCAGGGAAATAATGTTAAAGAAGTTTTGGTTTTCTTGTGCAATATGAATGTAATGTGTTGACAAAAAGAGTCTTATATGAGTGACATTAATTAAATAGAATATTCGTTAAAAAATGTTCACGTTTATATTAGAATAGTATGAAGATCAAACTGAATTAATGAAATGGAGCTTTTAATGTCAATAATTAACTGAATCTGTTTATTGCTTCTAGAGAAACTGCATGCTTTGCAGAGAAGGCCTCAAACCACTGTTAGGATTAATTTGCTTTTTAAACATAGGCTGCTGCAGAGAAATGTATTTGTCCTTCATTATGATTATTATGTTCTTTTCTTGTCTACAGCTACATGGTTGGGGTATCGTTCTGAACTTCCTACTCTCCAGAGAAATATGTACCTTTGTGCATGACTGCTCCTGTAAATGTTGCAATGCATTTAAAGATGTGCACAAGCCTAGGAAGGAAAATAAAGAGATTTCCTCTGCTGAAGGACGAGGATGACCGCATGGCTCTAAACAAAGGACTCTTGAGAGTGAAGTGCAACTGCAGTTGTGTGACTGAACACCCTATGCTCCTGAACCAATGAGAACTGTGATTTGCTTGGACTTTGCTACTAAGTTAGGGATGAACTTTAACATTTAGAGTATAACTATTAGTGTTGGATTCTACACAGCGCGCAGTGTGACTTAGGCAGGCGTGACGAGGCTGAGCATCTCAGTGTGAGCTGAGTGCTGTTTTCTTAAGCTCTTCTATGGCTGTAGCTGTCTGATCCTAACTCTTTAACTTTTCCCCTCATACCCTTGTGAGGTTGTCCCAGCTCTCCCTTCTGGCTGGAGAGTTAGCTCTTCGGACTATTAGCACGCTGTGCTATAGTTTCCTTAGGTTTGTATGTTAATCTGTAATTGCATTGATCTTGTTACAATGCTCTTTTGTCTCTCTTCCTATCCACTCACTTATGCATGTTTAAATATGGTGTTATTGTGAATTACTTTCTTTGCGTGATGATCTATGTTTTGGTGTGGTGTCACTGTGTGAGCATTTACATATGCTTTCAAAAAATTAGATAACGCTAAGTGATTAGTAAACCGAGTCTGACATTATTGATGATCATGATTAATGTGACTTGTACATTATAAATTATAATGTACAAGTCACATTTATTGGTTCGTAGGATATTCCTTTTGTTGTAGGACCTCAGAAATGGTTATCATCTGTCTTAAAAGTTGTCAGTCCCTGACAACTCTCAAAAGCTTTGTCAGAGGACCAGTTATAGGTATGGGTCATATTTAAATTCTATAAGAGAAAAGACAAGTTGGTTATTAAATTATTTATGCGTGGTGAATATGTTTACCCCACGTTTTTCCGCTGCATCACTCTAGAAAATACAGTTAGGTAGAAGTGCATTCAGTCGGGTATGGTGAAGTGTCTGTCAAATTTCACCTGGGATCTTTACATGCCTGTGGTGATGTATAAGGGCTAACCCCCAGATTCATCAAGCACCCATTCTGCGAATTCTAAATAGCGAAAAATACCGAATTGTTATCTAGAATTTGCAGAATGGGATGCATCATCAAAATTGCAAATCAAGTGCGATTCGCAATCACCCGCAATCGCCGTATGCGATTATCCCTAAATCGCTATTAATGCGCAGAAATGTACTGGGGAGTGGCCCCTTGGGCAAGGGTCACTTTCCTTTGGGGGCTATTTTAGTATGCCCATGATGGTAGGTTTTGGTTGGGGGAGCGGCCCATTAGGCAAGGGTCACTCCCCTTTTGGGGGTATACATTTTGGCTTTTTCTGTCCCCTGGGGGGGCAGATTTAATTTTTCATCCATCAGCATGCTTTAGCTCACTCCACCACCCCTGTGCAGACATGGCCATATGCAAATGAGTGTGACCCTGTGCCTCATGGGAACAGTCCTGCAAAGCCATGAATTCCCTTGCCCGGAAACAACCATCCTGGGACTGGTTTCTGGCTAATCAGCAGTCATCAGCCAGGCTAGCTTGAGTCCAGTGGCATTTGCTTGCCTAACCATTTCAGCCCGCCTCTGCTTGGATGTGTATCTGACTGTCTGGGTTATGTGAGTGACTGGGCTGGGGGATGACAGGTGGTGAATGCAAGGATTACACCTTGGTGGGAGGTGGGAGTGCCCCTGGACTCTGAATAGGGCTGTGCTCTGCCACCACAATGCTGGCTCCGCCCCCTGTGGAGCGACTGATGACTCAGCCGGCACCTGGCCCAGGAAGGGCAAAGCACAGTCAACAAGGTACTCCTGGCTGCCTCTGTCCACACAATGCTGGCTCCACCTCCTGTGGAGCGTCTGATGTGCCTGCCCCTCACACTGAAAGCAGAAGCCAGAGTACACCCAACAAAGTACTCAGAGACTGAAAGGAGTTATGCAAAGGCCCCCCTGGCCTGTGAGAACAAAGAAAATGCTGTATAAAAGTAGGAGCCCTGCTCCTTGTAAATCAGAATCCTGTTTCCCACAAATAACCTCTGCCCAACTAGAAGGAGAAGAAGATGCTGGAAGGACTGGCCTGCTGCTTGCCTTGCTGAGGAAGGAGAGGAAAAGACTTTGAAAAGACTTTGCAGACTTGTGCTTTGAAACATTCTCCAAGGGCTTGTCTGAGCTTGCCCCCTGACCTGAACCCCAGGACTAGTGGGTTCTTGGTGCCTTTGCTCGTCTTTGAACCTCGAGCCGTGTGTGCCTCCCGCCGGAGCAAGACTGCGCCCCTCATCACCCCCTCCTAGGGCTGTGGCACTCGGGAGCTTGCCTGCCTTTTCACCCGTGAGAGCCTCGCTCCGTTCGGAGTCGCTCTCTGCCCCCGGGCTAGGCCGCCTGCTCCTCTGCCCCCGCCTGTCATTAGGAGCGCGCTGAAGCGCTCTCGCCCCTCCCGCCGGAAGTTCTTTGGAGATCGTGATCTACGCCGGGACCCGCAGCCCGCACGGACCGTACCCTGCTGTCCCCGCTTCATTGTCCCAGAGTATTTGCAGGCCGCGCTGCCCCCTTTGTGGAGACTCCCATACCGTCGTACTAGAGGTCAAGGGCCGCACCTGCCTGTGTGCCCACACCCGCTGATGTCAAAGATCCAACGGCACCACTGAGCGGAACGAGTCGCACTGTCCGTGCCCGACTCGTCCACACCCCGAAGGAAGCGAAGCCTTCGTGAAGATCCACACCGGGCTGGGGGCCCGCAATGTTTGATTTCCCCTTGTCGCACCAGCCGCTTCCGCTTCTGCAACCGTGAGTAGACTAGCGCTCCCACCCTGGTACGCTGGGCCTCCCCGTCACCCGCCTCCCTGCTGGTAGCGCACCGCATGTGAGAGAGTGACCGGGGCCCTCCATTGTTCAAGAGAGACATGTGAGCCTCGCACCGAGACTCACAGCGGTACGCTCCTCTCCTCTCTGGCCGAAGTGTACGCCACGTACGGGTGCTCACGCTAGATGCGTGAGCGTGAGAGAGTGTCCCGATTTCTCCCGCACTGAATGCACGGAAGCGCTGCGAAGCGCCCAGAAGGCCTAAGGCTGGCCTAAAGTCCTAGAAACTGCCCAAGGAGTATTTTTAACGGACTGCTAACCTTGCCAAGAGAACTGTGTTGGAAGTGAAGCGACAAGAAACCCTTTTTGAACTGTAACTAAGAAAAGCTTGCCCAATTACAATCTTGTGGCCTATCCTAAGAAAACTTTATATATGGTCTTGTGATAAATACTTGCCTGCATATATATTTTTACATAAAGAAGACGTATTTTTATATAACCACAGCCTGTTGCCCATTTGTGGGGGGATTGGTATTTTTACTGTGTGTGTGATTACAAATGCTTAACTAAATAACGCCTGGAGAATAGCCTTGGCTGCTCACGCCACGCACCTAGAGGGTGAGCGAGGGTAATTCTAAGGGGTCATCCCTCGCCCTGACTTAGAGGAGAGGGTCCCTGCTTGTCACAAGTGAATACATGCGCCAACCAGAGACCCCCAATTCTAACAGCCTTTAACGGTGATGCAGGGTGTAGAATGGACTGTGAATTTTTTTTGTCTATACAGTATTTTCAGATATTTATGGATGATGTATTTTTGGGTGAGATTGTTGACTAATTTGTATGCTGAACAGTTTTTGAGGGACAACAGTGACAAACTTAGGCCCTACTCTAGAGCTACCCGGTGGACTCCCACAAATCTGGAAAAGGAGAAGTTTTTGGGTTTGACTTTATTGATGGGTTTGCTATGGAAGCGGAACCTGGCTTCATATTGGTCTTCCAGACCCTTGATGGCAACAGCCATGTTTCCTGCAGTTATGACTCGTGATCGGTATTTACTTTTGCTACGCATGCTGCATTTTGTCACCTGACTGTGACCGTCTTTTTAAGATTCGACCTGTTCTTGATCACTTTGTAGATCGATTTTCAGAGATCTACATTCCAGGGAAAGAAATATCTATTGATGAGTCTTTGGTTTTGTTCAAGGGTCGTTTGGTTTTTAGGCAGTACATCCCTAGCAAGCAGGCACGCTATGGAATTAAGCTGTATATGTTGTTTGAGAGTAGGACAGGATATGTTTTTCATTTTCATGTGTACACTGATAGAGATTCCACTATTGACCCCCCTGGTTGTCTGTCCACTTTTGGAGTTTCAGAGAAAATTGTGTGGGATCTTGCTAGAAGACTGTTCAACAGAGGCCACCATTTGTACCTTGATAACTTCTACACTACTGTGCAATTATTTAAGGAATTGTTTAAAGTGGACACTTTTGCATGTGGCACAATCCGCTCTAACCGCAAAGGTTATCCGAAAGAGCTTTTTTGCAAAAAACTTCAGAGGGGTCAGTGCAGTTCCTTGAGTAGTGATGAACTACTAGCTGTGAAATTTGTGGACAGGAGGGATGTGTACATGCTGACTACCATCCATGATGAGAGTACTTCACCTGTGCCTGTTTGTGGTCAGATTGCTGAAGTACACAAACATGTGTGCATTCTAGACTACAATAAGCACATGGGTGGTGTTGACAGAGTAGATCAGAGGTTGGAACCTTACAATGCTATTCAGAAAGCTTATGTTTGGTATAAGAGGTTGGCCATCCATTTTTTCAACTTAGCAACTTTCAAAGCTTTTATTGTGTTCAAAGAGTGTTCCCCTGCGTCAAAGTTGACATTTCTTCAGTTCCAGCACTCTGTGATAGCTAGCCTGTTCCTAGATTTGGAGTGGTGGAGGATGTGGCTCAATTGAAAGATCGCCAATTTCCTGATTACGTTCCTCAAACATCTACAAAAGACTTTCCCACTAGGAGATGTAGAGTCTGTTGGCGAAGAGGTTTGCGGAAGGAGACTCGTCTTTTCTGCCCCGGGTGTCCTTCCAACTCTGGGCTGTGTGTGCCTGCTTGTTATAGAGCGTACCACATGCAAAATAATTTTTGGGAGTATTCATAAGTGGTAAAATGAACTGCCTGGTCTATATTGTTTAAAAATGTGTATTCTGTTTTAAGGTTGGCATTAGTGCAATGTATTTAGTTTCAGATTTTCTGTTAGTAGATTTGTCTCTATTTGCAATTTGTTTGTGTATTTTTGTATAACAAATCCTAAATGTGATGGCGGTGTGTGTAGTCTGGCGTTTGGCTGGCGGTGTGCGTGGACTGGCACTTGGCTGGCGGTGTGCATGGACTGGCGCTTGGCTGGCGGTGTGCGTGGATTGGCGCTTGGCTGGTGGTGTGCGTTGACTGGCGCTTGGCTGGCGGTATGCGTGGATTGGTGCTTAGATGGTGGTGTGTGTGGACTGGTGTTTGGATAGCGGTGTGCGTGGACTGGTGTTTGGATGGCGGTGTGCGTGGAGTGGCGATTGGCTGGTGGTGTGCGAGGATTGCCACTTGGCTGGCAGTGTGCGTGGATTGGCGCTTGGCTGGCAGTGTACGTGGACTGGTGCATGGATGGCGGTGTGCGCGGGCTGGCGCTTGGAGGCGTTGTGCATGGAGTGGCGCTTGGCTGGCGGTGATTTATTGTCATATCCTTTACAACACTGAATTATGAATTGTTAAGGAATTAGAAGTTGGTTCTAGCCATTGTGATGAAATTTTAGAGTAAGTATTGTCCTCCTTGTACTATATAACAGCCTATGGTACAGTTTAGGACTTACAAAGTGGTTATCAATATCTAGTGATTGAATGATTCTGGTTTTAACCTCTTTTATACAATCGCCCTAATACTATCTAAGCCTGGGATGGTCATTCTCCATTGGGTCCCTATTTACTTTGGTTTGGTTACCAAACAACTGCTCAAATATAAGAATATTAGTTTTGTAACTTGTTTAGCAAATATTATATTGCTATAGCAAGCAGGGAAGGTGTGTTGCATAAAAAGATTGTTTTAAATTTGTTGAATTAATTGTGCCTTATACAATGTTTTATTGTTAATTGAAATAGATCTCTTTTTTTAGTAAATGTAAGTGATTGTATTTTTATGTTTATCAATTGTGTATTTCAGATATAATTTGTGTCTCCTGAAGAAGGCGTTTTTTCAGAACGCCGAAACGCGCGTCGAAAGTATTGATTGCCACTTTCTTCCTTTTTTAATATTGCGTGATAATATTCTATTAATATTGTATCATTTGGTTTTGTGTGTCATTTTTACGTAACTTGGATGTATACTATGTTTGTTTTTAACATGAAAATATATGAAAAAGAATAGAATTTTTGTATCAAAATAAATCTGCAGGTTCCTTTTTTGCAATTACCCTTCCTGTATGTTTGTTAGGATTGTTTTAGTCATATACACAATCTATTTCCCTGTCCTAGGAATTATTAATTCTGATCAGGGGGTCCTTGTTGTTCACATTATAGCTTGGCTGGCGGTGTGCGTGAATTGGCGCTTAGATGGCGGTCTGCGTGGAGTGGCGCTTGGCTGGCAGTGTGCGTGGGCTGGCGCTTGGCTGGTGGTGTGCATGGATTGGCGCTTGGCTGGCAGTGTGCGTGGAATGGTGCTTGGATGGCGGTGTGCATGGACTTGCGCTCAGCTGGCGGTGTGTGAGTAGTGACTTGCTGCTGGTCACTACACACATTCCATCACTTTTTGTAGTTATTGTGTCAGGAATGTGGGCGTCTGAAAGTGATGGACCCTGACTTGGGGTCACTGCCATTCGGGACTCAGGACACAGTTACACATGTGGCATCAGCTTGAGTTGAATAGAGTTAGTGGCACCACGTGTTGCCGCCGTTGCATATGGAAATATGCCTCACTCATCGAAGGGAGTCTGCTGCTGTCGTTGTCTAATGGACTTGGGGTCGCTGCCATTCAGGACTCAGGACACAGTTACACATGTGGGATCGGCGTGTGTTGAACATGGTTAGTTGGCACCACATGTCGCCGGTCTTCCACAGTGTAGGCCGGAGACAGCGGGCAGGATGGGTGCACAACCACGTGACGTTGAGTTGAGCTGCGCAGTTAGCGGCACCTGGAGAACTCAACGTGTATACACCCTGCGATGATGCATGGTCCAGGCGTGCCGCACTGGGAGCAATGTCTTTTGTGTAATTAATTCTGCCTTGATAAGGCCAGGTGGCGATGACTTGTTTTGCAGTGAGTTAGTAGCACCTATAGCACTCAGCGTGTGCGCAGTCTGCGATCATGCATGATCTGTGAGGTCCGCACTGGTAGCAATGTGTCTTGCGTACTGGAATGCTTCATCTGCAATCACCCATGCATCTGAATTGTGAGCCATGCTGTCTGCAGTGTAGATCGAAAGCAGTAGTTAGCATAGACATTGAGGAATGCTTTTTGTCACTTCTTCTTGACAAAATCCGAGGACATAGAGCTCAATTCTCCATGCAATTAATAAATAAAGGCTGAATTCAAGTTGTGAACCCTGCTGTCCGCAGTGTAGATCGAAGGCAGTAGTCGATACAGACATAAGTCTGTGGTGCTGTGCTGCTGGATTCACAGGGTGCCTGTGTCGAGGAGGCCCGCGGTCATGGCGGCAGCCACGTGGCAGGATGAGGGCCACCACTCTGCAGACTTGTTGGTTTTCCCACAAGTTAACCACGCCCAGAGACTGGCCTATTTATTCATATTCCTATGCTGGAGTGGCGTACGTTGGACCAGCTCACTCTGCTTCTGTTTCCAGGGGGGATAACACACCTACATGATTGAGATCTTCCCTATTGCATGAGGTAACATGGTTGCGTCCACTGTGCACTACACTGCAAGTATCAATACTACATCTCCACATAGAGAGGTTTGTGCTTTGCATAGTGAGGTCTGTGCAGCACATCACCGGTACACTTGGCATTGTGTGCATTATTATTGATGGGCGACTTGCCTCCTTCACACATACTTGGTTGCCACATCTCCCAACAATCAGCTATTGTGCGGCTGAGGGGCCATGGCATTTTGGGAAGGTCCGTTGTCCTGTTTTGCGCTGCCTCTGTGGTAGTAGGGGGTGTGGTCCGGGGGGAGGTTCTGGTGGTTGTGACGCTGGATTTTGTGGCCTTGTTGGGTGTCGGAGGTGCATGATCAGTTGCTCTATCACGTGTTGGTCTTTAGATGTGGCTGTGAGTTGGGTCCAATTCACGCAGTAGATAGTCGACCTCCTTACACGAGTTAAAGGTTGATGTTAATTTGTTACTGCTAACTCGGCCTGTTACCTGTTTTTGGATCGCATTTCAGATTTGGCTGGTCGTTGATAATATGGGGAAGTGGTGTTTTAGTTTTTAGTTTCCATGGGAACACTTACTTTGCATATCTTTAGCATTAGTTGTGGGTCTCGTTTGTGGCATTTTTTTGGGCGGAAGGTATAGATGGAAAACTGGTGAGATTTGCAGTTTTCACCAGTGTGAGAATGGGATGATAATTTAAAAACACAAAAAAAAATAGGTTTAATGAACATTATCATTAGAAAGTAGCATTTAAAAAACCATTGAAATTCACTAAAAAACATATGTTTCAGGGATGTTATAGATAGAAATGATATATTTGAAAAACCTTAGAAATTCACAGAAAAAACCATAGGTTTCAGGGACGTTATAGTTAGTTGGACATTTCACTCATAAAAAACTATAGAAATTCCCCTGTTAGTTAGTTGAGCTAACTATAACTCGCGCCCCAGCAATGCACTGCTGATGACGTCACATATTACATCATTCATGACATGGTTAGTGAGATCACTGATGATATCACTGATGACATCTCAAATGACATCACTGATGACATCATCCACATGAAAATCTGATGCACCTCATCATTTTAGAAACCATGAAGACACCAATGCCAGTTAGTACATATTTATTTATTTATTTAGAAATGTTATATAGCGCATAGCTACCCCAGTGACGTGGCCTCCCAGCGCTAACTGAGCCACGGCTGAAACACTTCAAAGGAAAGAGAAGAGCCTAAGCTGGAAATAGCCAGGTCTTTAACGCCTTACGAAAGGCCAGGTGGTTCTGGAGTCCTCTGATGGAGGTAGGAAGAGAGTTCCAGAGGCGCACCGCCTGAACTTTAAATGATCGACCGCCCGCTCTGGCTCTTAAAAAGTGGGGAGTACGGACCAAGCCCGCATTAGCCGAATGCAAAGGGCAATTTGGTACATATTGGACCAGCAGATCCGCCAAAATCTGCGGTCCTTGGCAGGTCAAAATTTTATGGGCCACACGCAGAGACTTAAACTGAATTCTTTTTGCTATTGGTAGCCAGTGCAATTTAGGCAGAAGATGCGAGGCAGAGCAAGATCTGGGTAAAGCTACCAGGGTGCAGGCTGATGCGTTCTGAATTCTCTGCAGACAAGCAATACAGGACTTGTTGGCGCTTAAAATTAGGGAATTCCCATAGTCCAGCCTTGACAAAATTGTAGCCTGCAGGATGGTTTGGCGAACCTTTGGTGCAAAATAGCCCAGTAGGGGCCTCAACCCTCTTAAAAGACCAAAGCAGGATCCAGACAGGGCCTTGGATTGCCCTTCAAATGAAAGTTCGCTATTGATCCAAAAGCCCAAATTATTTACTGCCTTCTTTGGCTGGGGTGCGGGTTTAAGTTTGACAGGCTACCACTGTTCTGACCAGAGGGAGCTGTCTCTCCCTAGCACTAGGATTTCTGACTTGGCAGCATTCCGCTGTAAACAATTAGCTGCCATCTAGTCAGAAATGGCTACAAAGTCCTTTTTCAGTTTGATGAGATTATCTTGGCAGTTCCTCGAAAAGGTAATAAGTAGCTGGGTGTCAATGGCGTATGAGACCAATGACAACCCTCTGTTTTTTGTCAGCAGGGCTAGGGGCTGCACATAGATTTTAAAAAGTGCAGGGCTCAGTATAGAGCCCTGAGGAACTCCATGTGTAATAGCATGTGTCTGAGAATGGAACGGTGGAGCCACCACTTGAAAGGTTCTATCTTCTAGGAAGGATTTAAACCAGGCCCAGGCCAGCTCCCGGACCCCCATATCATGGAGCCTGCCTAGACGGATCTCATGGGAAACCGTGTCGAACGCGGCACTTAAATCCAAAAGAATTAAGGTCGCGGAGTTCCCAACATCTAGGCTACACCGAATGTTCTCAGTCACAGCTAACATATCCACTCACTGATTACTAGGTCTACACATACATCCATCCATTCACCCATACAGTCACTCATACTTACTGACAGCCATCAATACAGCATTATCATATCCAGTCACATATCTATACAGACACTCACATACCGCCTCTCATTCATAGAGTTATTCACACACCTATTCAGTAATGGAAATAATGAATCACAGTTTTATTTACTCACCTGTACAGTTATACACATACCACCTCACTTATTTAAGCATATACTAACACATACTTACACTCTAATACAATACCTAATACAAGCACACACTGATCAATACAGGCACTCACAATCACTCACTCTCACATATAGTCATGTATACGGTCCAACACTCAAATATACTGCCTTTCACATATGCAGTTACTCTCACATGTACCACTGAGGCATCCATTCACACACCAATAATAATAATAATAATCAACATTTGTAAAGCGCACAATCACCCGTAAGGGTCTCTAGGCGCTGGGGGCCGTCGGGAAGATTAAGCGAGCTATTGCCCAGAGTCACATGGTGCTGGGCTAACCTGCCGCCGGAGCCGGGGATCGAACCGTGATCCCCAGATTCCAGCGTCAGTCGCCCTGGCCGCGGCGCCACACCTCTCCCCTCCACCAACACACCCATACACACACGTACCCAGCCATACAGTCTTTCACAGATACAGTCATGAACACATATACCCAGTGAATTATCCACTCACACATCTATGCACAGAGTCACACCCCCCACCCACCCACAGACACTTAGGCACCCATACAGATACTCAGACAACCAATCAATAGCCCATATAGATCCTTATTTAGCTGCTAACCAACCCGTGTAACAGCTTACACACCAACTGACAACCTAAACTGTGTGAATGTCTGTATCAGTCGCTAACACATGCATTAAGCAAGACAAAATTAATCACTCACTTTTACAGTCAGTCACACACCTACTTAATCATCCATCCTGACTCTTATACAGCGATTCATTCTTCAATACACCTTGGCATATATATATAAAACATATTTATATTTTATAAAAAAAACACATTCAGTGGATGATGTCATCGGTGATGTCATCAGTGATGTCATCAGTGATGTTACTGACCATGTCATTAATGATGTCATTTGTGACGTCATCAACAGTGCATTGTGGGGGCACGAGTTATAGTTAGCTCAACTAACTATAACATGGGAATTTCTATCGTTTTGTATGAGTGCAATGCCCAACTAACTATAACGTCCCTGAAACCTATGGCTTTTTCAGTGAATATATATATATATATATATATATATATATATATATATATATATATATATATATATATATATATATGTATATATATATATAAATATATATATATATATGTATATATATATATAAATATATATATATATATATATATAGGGACTGCATAGTAGGCTAGCGGGCACGCACAGTTAAATCATATGGGTAATATGCTCACTGTTATCAATATAGTCATGTACACATTGCCGCGGTAACTCCAACAAGCGTGCACACTTAGTTGCCAACACTATAATATTGTTCATAGTTGGCAACGTAGGATTTAGCTTCCGCATTTACCGGGTCACTCGTAATGGAGTTGACATGCCGGCAGTTTGGAGCTTCGACGGAGGGTTTTGACCCAACATCAGGTGAAACGCGGTACGATTGCCGTTTTCCTAAAGCTAACCCGTTTTTAACTACGTCAGCGGAGTCCTACTCCCCCAGACCCATAGCGTTCGTAATCAACACAACACCTTTGATTCACATGAAGCATGCCCATTTCCCCCTGTCCTGAAGAAGACCCGCTTTGTAAGGGACAATAACCCTACTACCTTTGGGCCGAAACATAGACCACTACCCCATTGCCAACTTCTAACACAAGTGTGAATTACAACGCTAATTATAGAAGTATGGCTATGTAAACAAATGCAACATTTGATGTATTCTCACCTGGCTTCCCTGAGAAGCCAGTAGCAAATTATGCTTTGCATATCAAGAATGTATGCTTGACCTTGTCACAATCCTTATCTTCACTACTTCCAACCACTTCACTACCCTTTCCCCCATCCTACCATTGGGCTCTATAATCTTTGAAAAGTACTGTTTAAATGTCATGTACATTAAGATGTTCTCTAACACTATGTGATTAAATAACATTGTGTTCTCAAAAAAGAAAAAAGAGTATTTTGCATATTTTCTTTGTAATTTGTCCTTATGCTCTGGGACCCCTTTCTTTCGATCATTGACTGGTGGCTGAACAAGCGGCTCATTGTGCTGTTTTAAAGGGACACTGTGCTTTAGTGGCTATAATGGATTAGGTGGGTTTTTTACTTGAACTTGCAGTCCTTTCTCTTTGGGCACATAATATCTTCCAATGGGAATCAACATGCGAAAATCTAAAAGACTCACAGCTGTCAAATTCCCCACATGAAACTGGCATGGAAAAGGGCAATCAGCCGAAATGCGTCTGCCAAGTGTTTTTTGAACGGCGCATGAAAATAATATATTTGAGTGAAATACAACTCACTGGCTGTGTACACAAGCTGTGTCAGAGTGCATTCCTATACTGGAGCAAGTGGTCATGTTTGCCCAAGCAGGTGGTACTGGAAATTGACACGCTGTCTAGGTCTGGGGCACCACAGGTGCTGGCAATCTAAAGGAGGATGTATGGAGCTACACATCACAACACACCCCCTGGCAGTGATGTTCCTCATGGCTATATATATGATACAGTTAACAGCAAAATACTTACATTTTCATTGTGAAGCGAAGTGTGGTAAATGCATATTCATTGCAAACGTTTACGTGGTACCGATGCACGTGTTGGAACACCTGCTTTGCAAAGGTTTGCATGGTTCTGACCACTTTGTAAAGGCTGTTTCGTGTGAGCCAATAACTTAACAGAGAGAGCAAAGTCAGAACCAAGATAAGCGTTTGGCTTGGCTCTTAGAGCCCATGTAGGATCTGAGACCTGAAAATGTTAGCTATGCATATCACACAACAAATATCATGTAAAATATGATAAAGTATTTTCTAAACTCAAAAAGTGTGTTTCGTTAACATGTGGAAGCTTTGATGCCAAAACATCACATTATAGCAGTGCACTATGGAGTACTTATCAGCATTTTTTCAACTTTTACTTAGAATGCTTCCTGCTCCAGTCTCCACACCAAGGACAGTGCCAACAGTAAACTAATCAGAAACACAGTTGTAATGTGAACTTTGTATATCGTCTTGAACATTACTGTTCAATGTTATATAGTCTATTAAGTCGAGCACCATAGGTTTATGTACAGTTGGTATTCTGAACACATGTAAGTGGATGTGATTTCATATGTGATAATGAAGAAAAATGAGTTTTGTTGAAATGAAATGTTTGCCTAAGATAACACAGTTTAAGTGGGGATCCGCAATAATCCTGTTTTTCTGGTTTCACTTTGTTAAAACCGGTCACTAAATGGATATTTCTTTTTCCTTTTGATGTTAAAGATTTCTTTTTACTTTTTTGTACATTTATTTGCAGTTTTCATTTTGCACGAACATTACCCAAAGGTATGAGAACACCAGCTCCATTATACAGGTTATATTAATTTTTTGTAGGCATAGGGAGATTAAGGGCCTGATTTAGGTCTTGTTGGTCTTACTGCTGTCCTGCTGCGGATGTGGTCCCTAGTACTTCGTCGAGTCAACGGTCTTTCGCTCACCATATTTAGACGCATGCAGGCTGCCTCGCCGTCCATGTCAGCAGTGTCTCCCGCCATAGTTGCTGCACACCGCTGCCGATGCGGCGGACTCCAATGCTGGCAAATACTACTTTGTTTCCATTGGGGTGGCGGGTTCCTGCTCAGCAGCTTTACATTTTACAGTTGTGCTGGCGGTCTCCTAGCAGCGGTTCCCAGACAGAGTGAGTGTGTCTTGGTATGCGCTCAACAATGCACCATCACTGTGCCCATTGGATGGATGACAGCAGAACACACCAGATGTCCGTTGGCCAGATCAAAACACCTGCATACCACACTATAAAACACACCCCATTCCAGACCATGATCTTTTGGCATTTCACTGCACCACAACACTTGCCAGCAGAACTTTACCCAGTTAAATCAGGTAATTTGTGTTTCTTTTACGTGTTACTTTTTCCTTCATTTATTTTCATTTTTCACCTTGTGGTCATTTTTTTAATTTGATATTATTTTGTTGCACAATGCTGGAACACAAAAAATCCCCATTTTACAGGGGGAAAGTTATGAGCCATGACGGATGAAATCATTAGAGTAGAGCCACTATAGTTAGGAGCCGGAGTCCAAAATACACCCCTATCACAGAAAAGGCAAATGTGTAACAGAATAATCCACACAATTAATGTTGTAGCTAACAACCTGTGCTCACTGGAAGAAATTAGGAAGAGGTGGACCTACTTAAGGGTAAGGCCCAGAGGACTGATGGTGGTTCTAGGAGAAGGCATTCCAGATCCTACATATTGAAGGCTTGACATGAATTTCTGGTGGAGTGGAGACTGGTGAGTTGCACTTTACATTCTCTCACTAAAGCTCAATACCCTGTTTGCTTTGAAGTCAGCTGTCGCTAATGTGTGCTCCACTTAGCTTCATAGCATAGAAAACCTCAAACTATCACATTCAGATATTTTAGATTGTTTGTGTGAATGTATTGTGTGGCATCTAAGAGAACAGGTGTAAATCCCCATTACATGTTACATGATGGTATGGTGACTGTAAGTGTTAGCGCACAAGATAACCCATTACCCATATGTGTGCCAAATTGTAAGTGTCTGGCCCATTTCCACTGCATATTTTTAATTTCTTAAGTGTTGGTAATTTGTCGTTGAAATAACTACAATGATACCCTGTTTCTGTATCTTAAAAGAATATTGCTATGTCATATTGCTTATTCTCTCTTGTCTAACATATTTCATCATTTGGTGAAGTGTCATGTAGTAATCAATCCATATTCAATGGTCTCTTCTGGAAAGTGGTTTGTGTTATTTTCTGAACGCTGTCATGTTCTTCTCAAACAATTGAATTTATGTCATGCGCTTCACAAATCAAACTGTGTTGACACTATAACTGTAAGGTATGTTAGTTACTATGTTGAATGTAAGTGGTACTTGCAAAAATTTACTCTGCATTGTTCACATGATGACCAATGCCAAACAGCCATCCAAGTTGTAGAAATGTCTGTTTTGAATAAAGCAAGGCATTGTTATTGTCAATTACACCTTTTACCTCTCCACTGTGTTGGCCTGCATGGCTGAGAGATGATAGGTACACTTCCTAATCATTTCATGAATATTTGAGGACCTCTTATCACCTGCTTATTTTAAGTTATACAGTTTGTAATTGATAAATGTTAGGGTTTTATGTGCAATACCACTGAAAGCTATCATCATAATTTTCTCTGCCTATTTTGTCTTCTAGGTATCTACATTGTTTGTCTCAAAAGATTTGATTGTACAATACAAACTTTTACTAATACAAATTTTCACAATTTCCTAGTAAGTCCAACTGGCAGAGCACATGGCAAGTAATCTATCACTGAAGAGACCTTGACTCCAGCCCAGATTCTAGCCATCAGTAAGGACAACACTCCTGGTAATCCGGATGATGAGGAGCCTGGTCATCTGGGCAGAGAGATCCAGTGGCACTCACTGCACCCACAATGGCGCCTCCCATCTGAGCTGTAACACCTCAGCAAACCCAAGACTCCACTTCCTGTGTCCCTACTACTCTGACACTAATCATATGTCCCCTGTCATGGGTGATGGTGAGACCACAGCACCAAACATATTTAAACAGGGGGTACCCTAAATAACCCTTTGGCATCTGGGTCAATACACAAATATACACAAACGATAATGCCTTGGGATAAATAACCAAACCGGAGTAGGTTGGAGAGACACTTCAATTAACCCTCCCTCCCGATAATAATCTTTAGACCAAATCTGACGATTTGAAAGGAATCAATAGCCAAAGTTTATCTCAAAATACATTTCAAAAGCTTTTGATAGCAAAGTACTTATTTATTTTCACTTTTCTTTCTTTCTTTTATATGTTGTAGTAAAGACCCACAAAAGAGTAATACTCAGACTTACATATATATATATATACAAACATTTATAACACATAGACATATATATATACAAGATATTTGTACAACAACATGAACAAAAAGAATATAATTCACTTATTGTTTCTCATAGCCCTATTGTTTAATCAGGATGCTCTTTAATTAAAATTCCCTACCGAGCATTCCTTGTACAAAAGATCACCCTATCAATAGAGCATTTAAGGCTATAAACTTATGCCCTTATTGTTCCAACAATGAACATGCACTTATTTCATCTATTTTTTTAGATTTTATGGGTGTCTTCAATTACTCTGTTGACGCATTTCAACGCATCAACTTTCGGGCCTCATCAGGACTTGGGCTTCAGAGTAACCACTTTTTCTCAAAAATCACCTACAATATCAAAAACATCTTATTTGTCTTCCTTAATCAACAAATATTAACTTCACATATGAAATATGCTAATTCGCACAAATAAACGTATACATAGGAACATACATGTTATTCTCTTGTTGGATATTGAAGTGGCGGACAGAAAGCATAAACCTTAATGCGTCTCAAGTCATTCCCTTTGCGTAATGAATTAAAACATACGCAAACATGTGACATAAAAATTGCACCGTGTAGAAGAAACGGAAGTGAACAAAGTGAACGAAAGAAACGTGTAAAGAAAAAATATTTCAATTAAATTCCACTGAAAGACTAAATCAGGATCAACATAAACCAATACCTATGACGATCCATCCGGATAAATATCAACAACCGATTTCTTCCGAATAGCCGAATTCTTAAATGTCATCAGTTTCCGTCTTCTTACTAGCCAGGAAACTAGAGACATAAATTATACTACCTGAATCTAATTCGCTATGTATTACTATAGAATATCCATGTGGCTCAAACAATGCTGGTACTTTACTTACTGGTGAGCGGGGAATGGGTCCCAGGGGGACTTGGCATGCGCCGATGTCCCCCTGGGATGGTTCGCACAATGCGACCTCCCACGGGAGGTGACTGGTTGGTTGGGTTTGTGGGAGGGGCTTAGCGGCGCTCGGGGCGGGAGCGGGAACAAGACGTCACTCGCTGCGAGTGAGGAGGGCGGCGTGTCGTTTTTTCAGTCAGCTGGCGAACTCCTGTCATAATTTGACTGGAAGCAGCTGTGCAGTGGAAACGAGTGGCGGAAGTCGTTTTGTCGGCTGGTGTGCGTTATCAAGTCAGGTGGTGTACATTCTGGCATTTTTGTGAGGAAAGAAAATTTCCTGTGAAGAAGCTCGAGGATGTCGGCGGACGAAATTGCTAAGGAGGCAATACGAGCTTTGGTGGCTGTGGGGCACACCGACCTCTTACGCCCTGGAGCTCTGGAGGAAGGAGTCTTTCCAGAGAAACGGCCGCGTCGCTTGGCAGCTGAAGGGGTGAGTCGTGCAGTGGCGGCATGCATGACAGGGGTGAGCCACCCCTCAGACAATAATGATGATGCCCCTGTGGCCTCCTTTAGACCACGCAGAGTGCGCTCCGCAGGCAGGATTTCTAGGGGGAAGAGAGCGGCGCTTCGCTCTTCCTCAGCCCCGGTTTTTGTGAGGCAGACTCAATTGGTTGCTGTACCTCAGGGCAGGAAGAGAGCAGGGAAGCGTGGGGGAAGGGCTGGCATGCCAGTGGTAAATAGGCAGCAGCAGATGGCATTCTTAGTGGATCCCATGAGCGGCGAATTTTGCCAAGAAGACAGTGGGGCTCAGCAAGTGTCAAGTGTTACTTTAAGGCAGGAAGCGGTTTGCCCTGAAAGAATTACCACAGGGTCATATTCTGTGGGTGCTATGGACAGTCATGTGGATATCGCGCCTGATGTCTGGGTGGGGGAGCCGGTTACTGTGCTGGTGGACTACTCCAGTGACAGCGACGAAGGCAGTTGTCAGGAGGTCTCGTTGAGGGAGGCAGTTGTGGAAAGGTGTGAGACGGCGCCACCCGCTATCAGAGTACAGACACAGGAGAGATCAGGATTTCAAAGGGTATTGGTGCCTCAAGCTAGAGGGCCCCCAAAAGCAGTTGGAGGCGTGGAGCCCTGGCACGAGGAGGACATGACGGACTATCAGCAAGATGAGGATCAACAGGGTGAATTGGGCATGAAGGGCTGTAGGGTTGGGGACAATTCTGATTGGGGGAGGGGCTGAGGGAGAAGGTTGCTGTACTCAAGGACAGTGATGTGGTGGTGGTCTATCCGGAGTCCAGGCCTCCTCCGCGTCACCCTCAGGTGCAGTTTGATTCGGATAAGGGTCCTCATCAAGGGCAATGGGTGTGGGTCAAACATTTAGACTTGCACAAGAAGGTATTATCCAGAGCTCAAGGGTCCCAGGTACATGGTAAGTTAAAAGCGGTTCCTCGCTGGAGCGGCGGGAACTTGTCAGCGGACGCTGATCACAGGTCTGTTGGTCAGAGTTCAGTTTCTGGTTTGGCGAGGCACAGTGCGGCTTTTGATACTGTACATCAGCTCCGTAGCGAATCTGGTGCGGATTTTGGGGCATCATCGGCCGGGCGCTCATGTCAGAGGCCTGTGTCCAATTGGGTGAGTTATGATGGCGGCATTGGCGATGGCGCAACGCTTAGCACAAGTGGAGATTTAAATATGGTTCATGATGATTATATTGAGTTTGATGAACAGGACAAAGAAAATGTGGATAAATCCACGGACTGGGTGGCAGGGGCGGCTTCTGGGTGGGGCGGGCATGAGTTGGGAGTCAGGGTGGGGTCATCTCACATCTTCTAGTGTGTTTCAGAGAACTGGTGCGGTTTTCTCTGCGGATCGGGGTCGACGTGACGGTCATCATCAGCGTGATGGACTGAAGGAGTTTCATCAAAGGGCTTCACAGCTGCCATCAGGTAAGGAAGACTGGTGGTCTGCGTGGACGCGGCCTGTGGTGGGCAGCTTAAGTGTGGAGCCAAGGGAGTGTGGGGCTGACGGGAGGGTGTCGGTGCAAGGTGGTGGGGGTACAACCTCACAAGAAACAGCACAGTCAAATTCAAAGGAGTCTGGGGGTCAATCGGAGCAGGCTGGTGGTGCAAGTCCTGCCTCCTCCATAGGTACCTCTGTGTCGGGTGAGGTTCAGGGGTGTGGCCGCACCATGTTACCTTATATGGGGGTGGCCATGCCTCTGGGCATGCATTTGTCACAGAGGACAAGACAGAGAATTTGGAGTCACGACTACATAGACGTTTTCCGTCTATTGCATAGGGACTTGCAGGCTAGGGAGGGATCAAAGGAGGAAGAATTAGAGTTGTCTCGCCGCCCCAAAGTGCCAAAGACCATCGAAAATTGGACGGCCGCTTTTATCATATATGCAAGTGTTTATTGTGAGCGGTATCCAGAGCGGGCGGTGGCAATCTTTAAGTATATTGATATCATCAGGAGGGCACATTTGCAGGTGGGAGGCTATGCCTGGTTGAACTACGATGAAGAGTTCAGGGCTAGAGTGAGTTTGTTCAACGATAAACCATGGGGTGAGGTGGATCAGGAGCTGTGGCTCCAATGGATGTCGGGCCATCAGGTATCGGCTACAATACACACAGCTAGTGGTCTGCCCATTCAATATCGGCCCTTTCTCCAGCGTCTCGCTCCATTGGGGGTGGGTGGGTCGGGGCGGGGACAGTTGCCTGCCACAGGAGCGTGTTGGGAATTTAACAGGGGTACCTGTGTCCATCAGTATTGTGAATTCAAACACGAGTGCGCCCAATGTGGGGGTCTTCATGCCATTTTCAAGTGTTTCCCAAACCACCATCAAGGGGATCAAGGAAGAGGGCAGAGAGGCAGGGGATCCATTCCACCTCTTATACCGAAAGGCGCATACTCCAGTTAAACTTAGGGCTATGAGGGAGTGGTTAGAGGAATATCCGGATAAGACAGCAGCAGTTAAACTACTTTGGGGATTTCGGGTGGGTTTCAGGATTGGATACCAAGGTCCTCGGTGGCAGCGTTGGGCAGATAATCTAAAATCTGCAAAGGAATTACCCCAGGTCGTTAGAGCCAAATTGGCTAAGGAGTTGGAGTTGGGCAGAATAGCAGGCCCCTTTTGTAGCTGTCCATTGCCCAACCTGATGGACTCCCCTTTGGGAATCATACCAAAGAAAGCCCAAGGTAAGTTTCGACTCATTCACCATCTCTCCTGGCCTGAAGGACATTCTGTAAATGATTTCATCTCTGCAGATGACACGGCGGTGTCATATGATTCGGTAGATGACTCCTTGCGTTTGGTACGTCTGGCGGGTGTGGGTGCCCAACTAGCTAAGTGTGACATTCAGGCGGCTTTTAGGTTGTTACCCATACACCCGTTAGACTTTGAGCTGCTGGGTATGTATTTTGAGGAGAAGTTCTATGTGGATCGAGTATTGCCCATGGGGTGTTCCATCTCTTGTTCACTTTTTGAGATGTTCAGCACCTTTCTCGAATGGTGTGTGAGACGCAAGTCTGGGCATGAAGCTATTTGCCACTACCTGGATGATTTTCTGTTTATTGGTCAGGCTGGGAGTGGGCAATGTGCTAGAGTGTTGGCATGCTTTCAAGAAATGACAGGTGATTTTGGTGTGCCATTGGCCCCAGACAAAACGGAAGGCCCGGTGTCGCAATTAGTTTTCCTAGGCATCGAGATTGATACGGTGGCTATGGTGGCTAGGCTGCCCTTCGCCAAAGTGCAGGAGATCAAGGCGTTTTTTAGAGAAGTTCTGGGTGAAAAGAAGTTGCAACTCAGACAGGTTCAGCGGCTTTTGGGGTACCTCAATTTCGCATGCAGGGTGGTGCGCGCAGGGAGAACCTTTTGCAGATGTCTTGGTCTTGCTATGTCGGGGGCTTCTTTGCCGCATCACCATGTAAGATTGTCCAACAAGGTGAAAGAGGATTTGATCATTTGGCTGAGGTTCTTAGATGAATTCAATGGTGTGTCAATTAATTTTGTGGAAGACGACACCTTGTGGCAAGTCCAGATTTTTTCAGACACAGCAGGGGCTCAAGGTTTTGGGCTGTTTTGGGAAGGGCGTTGGTGCGCCGAGAGTTGGCCGCAACATTGGTTGGTACAAGGGCGCAGTATCGCCTTCTTGGAATTTTTCCCGCTTCTAGTGGCATTGCAGGTGTGGGGAGAGGAATTCAAGGACCGTTGCGTGTTGTTTCACATCGACAACATGGCAGTGGTAAGTTTGGTTAATGGGCAGAAAGCGAGAGACGTGAGAGTGCTTCAATTACTGAGAGCTTTTATGTTGCAAATCCTCAAGCTGAATATTGTTTTTAGAGCCAGGCATATCCCTGGGGTGAACAACTCAATCGCTGATGCTCTGTCTTGTTGCGATTGGCAGAAGTTCCGGTCTTTGGCGCCAAACGCAGACAGAAGCAAGACGGCGGTTCCTACGACCATCTGGGACCTGGGGGAGTAAGGATTTTGACACTGGTGGAGCAGTCTATTGCTAAATCCACGCGCAGGAGTTACCAGCAAGCGTGGTCGGAATTTGTCAATTATGCTTTGGCACATGAACAGGATGGCTCAGCAGTGGGAAATGACCAGTTTCTGTTAAAATTTGCATTGCATCTGTACAATAAAGGTTTGTCACATACCACAATTTCCGGCAAGTTAGCGGGAATTTCCTTTTATAGTCAATTATTGCTGGGTAAGGAAGTTCAGATTGGGTTTTTGTTGAGGAGGGTGCTGAAAGGGTTTGGGCGTACTAAGGGGTCTGTTAATTCTCTGAGAGAACCTATTACTTTTGCATTGTTACGCAGAATCTTAAGTGTTTTGCCTAGCTGCTGCTATGATGAATGGGAGCTAGCCAGGTTCAGGTTGTGTATGATCTGGATGTTATTCGGGGCTTTTCGGATTTCGGAAATGTTGGGTTTAAGGAACCAAATTGGGATTCAAACATCAGACATTCGGGTGGGGAATGGGGAAGTTTTGCAGATCAGGTTGAGAAAGTCAAAGACAGACCAAAGAGGAGTGGGAACTTGGATCAACTTGAAAACAAGTGGGGTCGTGGGTTGTTGCCCGGTGGGGGAGTGGGATTCCTTTTCCAAGTCTGGAGTGTTCCGTGATGGAGTTATATTTTGTCACGAACAAAGGGGACAGTTATCTAGTTTTCAGTTTTTAGCAGTTTTAAGGAAAGGGCTAGCATTGTTGGGAGTTAATCCTCAACTTTTTGGGACACGTTCCTTCAGGATAGGTGCGGCTACAGAAGCGGCCAGATTGGGCTGGGGGAGGGAGGAGATACAGCGCATTGGGAGGTGGAAGTCCAATTGTTGTTACAGATATGTTCGTTTATAAAATGCATTTCTGTCTTGTATTTTAGTAATTGTGGGTTTTTGCATCATAGGTCGAGTTCTGGAATTCCCGCGGAAAAAACGGACATGGATTGTGGGACATTCATTGAATAAATGGGCATCAGTTTTTGCAGAACAGCAAATCTGTGGAAGGGGTTTGGGTTTGTATGGTAAAGATCACGAAGTTCTGTGGAAGGGTGTGGGGGGCATGAGGTGGAAAGACCTTTTCCCGTTATTATCAAAATTGGCTGCTGAGTGGGGTATTCCAGATCTTCTCATTATACACCTGGGTGAGAACGATTTGGTGGAACTGTCAGGCCTTACCTTGATAAAACAAATGAAGTTGGACCTGGCAGTGCTGAAACAAAACTGGGTTGGAACAAGGGTTGTGTGGACTGGTTTTGTTTACAGGCACCAATGGGGGCGAGGCTACACTCAGCGGTGGAAAAAGCCCGTCGGAAATTGAACAGAGCGATGTCAGTGTTCTGCAAGGCAATGGGTATCACGGTATTGGTACATGAGCATTTTTCAAGCAAGATGCTCCATTTATTCAGGTGTGATGGGGTACACCTGTCGCAGATGGGTCAAAGTTATTACCTAATGGAACTGCGGGATGTCCTGGCAAAACTGTGGGGGGCGATCTGTGGTGTTCTCAGAAAGCAGTTTAAAAAAAAAAGGCATTTTGTGTTTGGTTAAGGGTGGGTTTTTTGGGGTGGGGCAGGAAAACACTGGAGGTTTTCCTGGGTGGCGTGTTTTGGGGGATAGGAGAGTCTAGAGCGGACATATCCTTTCTCTCTGGGGGGTGGGGGGAGGGTAGGTGGTTAAGGGTAAAGAAAATTGGAAGAAAAACTTTGGTTGGGATATACATATACAGTTTTGGAGTTTTGGAAAAATTAGGAAATCATTGGGGAATGTGATAGAAAAACAGTTGTGAAAAGTTTTGGGAAAAAGGTACAAAGGTTGGTGTTTTAATTGCGGAGTCTGTCTTTGGCTGTCCTAGTAATAAAGTGACCTTTTATGCTTGGAAGTGAAATGTGTGGAGTGTCTTTATTGTCCGAAGACAAAGTAAATGTTATTGAAAGTCTCCTCCGCATTCTGTAAGTCCTTGGTGTCTGCCTTTCTGAAAATAAGACAGAGGCCGAATAAAAATGATGCCGAACAAAAACGGACTTCTCAGTCTCATCTTACTTAAAAAAGAGAGAGAGAGACCCAACAATCAACGTCCTACCTTATTATGCTGGTGTCCGCTCACAAGAATCAATCGTCCACCATTAACGCATCCATCGCATGCATAGCGTCACGTGATGCGGAAGCGGCGATATATCAGTACATCAAAGATACTAAAGAAATACTGTGGAAGGGCCCATTTTAATCATTCTTTGGTTGTAAAAAAAAGGATTACCATTAATCTCCTCAATAACAACTAAATAAGTTTTGAGTAAATAAACGTATGATAAAATACAATTCATTACGCATCCATATATCGTTTGACATGCCTCCTAATGTACCACAAGTACCCTAATCAACATCACACTTCACTCGCATGTCATGCGGCAAGAAAAACGAGTAGGCTTTATTTTGAGCAGACAAAGCCCTGAAAGGAAAACTCATGTTATATGTTTAACATATTCTCCTAAGGCTCACAATTTACAAATTGCACCCGAGAGCCACATCTCATTCAAATTATCAAACACTAATCATATTAAATACTAAATATAATCAAATTGTTTATCACCAACTTTATCACCCAGTGTTGGACCGCCACTCCTTACAATCTAGTTTTTTTTAAGTAACCCGTAGTCAGCAGTTAACAACAGCAATATATACATAGTTACAGGTATTGTAACCATTAAAGACTCACATTCGCAAATGTTCCAGACCACAGCACCAGACACACAATTGATGGATGGAATGCAGAACACATCAAAACATTCACCCCAAGTCAAGAGATCTGGTTGAAATCCATCATTCTTTTGCTCACCATGCCACTCCAGTTTAGATCTGCCCATATGCAAATCAGTCTTGACCCTGTGTCTCATGGGAACAGTCCAGCCCGAACTGCCAAGCCAGGTCCTCTCTGGACCAGAAACAAGCATCCTAGGACCGGTTTTGGGGTGTTACCCCTCAACCAGGATAGCTTGATTCCAGTGGCACATTGAGCCCGGGACTCACGTCTGGGCATACCCGGCGCACTTAGAGCGAGAAAGCAAAAGACACACATTTGAGGGATGGAATGCAGACCACAGGACTACCAGTTACAACTCACCCAGGAACAAGCCGGATGGGGCACACTAGGCCAAGGGATAATGTGGGCCAGCATACTGAGGACACTGGGGTCACCGTCAGCCAGACCATCATCAACCAAGTCTTGGGAGCCTATTAACAGTCCCAAGACATGATGGGCCAGGTACTCATCGATCTCCAAGAGATGAAGCAATTGCAGAGGGAGCTCAGTTATCAAACGGACGCTCACAACTCCAACATGGGCTCCCTAACTGGAGTGCTGCAGGACATTTACATTTGCATATGTGCAGGGCCCTCCCCGCACAATATACCCCTTCTTGTGGTCCAACAAAATATGGCCCAGCTACATCTGCCAGCCACAGGAAGGGAGTCCTTGCCTGCGGACACCATAGGCCCTGAAACTATGGACACCCCCTCAGCCGCAAGAGGGGATGTCCACCCACATTACCAGGAGGTAAGGATGGCAAGACATCAGACTTCATCAGCATGAAATGCCGAGTTGGACTTCAAACAGTTTTGGCTCTTCAACTATGGTTTCTTCCACCATGACTGACTACTTCTCTTTTTAGTTTGATACCATCGCTCACAGATTTGGTTTGCTGATCATTGACTGGTGGCTGAAAAAGAGGCGCATTGTTCTGTTTTAAAGGGACACTGTGCTTTAGTGGCTATAATGGATTGGGTGGGCCTTATTAGCAATGCCAACAGTGATTCAGTTTTTTACTTGAACTTGCAGTCCTTGCTCTACGGGCACATAATATCTTCCAATGGGAATATAACATGCGAAAATCTAAAAGACTCACAGCTGATAAATTCCCCACATGAAACTGGCATGGAAAAGGGCAATCAGCCGAAATGCGTCTGCCAAGTGTTTTATGAAGGGCGCATGAAAATAATGTATTTGAGTCCAAGGTGGTGAAATAAAACTCACTGGCTGTGTACATGAGCTGTGTCAGAGTGCATTCTTATACTGGTTTTTTGAGGTCATGTTTGCCCAAGCAGGTGGTACTGGAAAGTGAAACACCATCTCGGTCTGGGGCACCACAGGTGCTGGCAATGTAAAAGAGGGTATATGGAGCTACACATCGCAACACGCCCCCTGGCAGTGATGCTCCTCATAGTTATATATATAATACAGTTACCTGCAAAATACTTACATTTTTGTTGTGAAGGCATTTGTGGTAAAGGCATCTTTGTTGCAAACGTTTGCGTGGTAAAGATGCTTGTGTTGTAACACCTGCTTTGCAAAGGTTTGCATGGTTCAGACCACTTTGTAGAGGCTGTTTCCTGTGAGCCAATAACTTAACAGAGAGAGCCAAGCCAGAGCCAAGAAAAGCGTCTAGCTTGGCTCTTAGAGCCCACGCATGAGCTGAGACCTGAAAATGTTAGCTATTTATATCACACAACAAATATCATGTAAAATATGATAAAGTATTTTCTAAACTCAAAAAAGTGTGTTTCGTTAACATGTTGAAGCTTTGATGCAAATACATCACATTATAGCAGTGCACTGAGGAGTACTTATCAGCATTTTTATAACTTTTACTTATAACCCTTCCTGCTCCAGTCCCCACACTAAGGACAGTGCCAACAGTGAACTAATTGGAAAGACAGTTGTAATGTGAACTCTGTATATTGTCTGGAACATTACTGTTCAATGTTATAGTCTATTAAATTGAGCGCTATAGGTTTATGTACTGTTGGTATTCTGAACACATGTACGTGGTTGAGATTTCATATGTGATAATGAAGAAAATTAGTTTTGTTGAAATTAAATGTTTGCCTAAGATAACACAGTTTAAGTGGGGAATCCACAATTATCCAGGTTTTCTGGTTTCACTTTGTTAAAATTAGTCACTAAATGGATATCTAGGCCCTGAAACTATGGATCCCCCCTCAGCCACAAGAGGGGATGTACACCCACATTACCAGAAGGTAAGGATGGCAAGACCTCTGACACCTTCAGCAAGAAATGCTGAGTATGTGCCTACCACTCACTCTGGGCTATTGCTGGCTACATTTGCCCTTCTGATGCCAGTTGTATTTTGGACTTTGGACTTCAAACAGTTTTCACTCTCCAACTATGGTTTCCTCTACCATGACTGACTACTTATCTTTTTAGTTTGATATCTCATTTTCACCCTTTTATTGCTGCATATTCATTAAAATCACTATTTAAAAACTCATAGACAGGTGTGGTGTTTCTCAAGTGTATCAATACATTTGTCCTATTCCATCATAATTTTACAATGACAAAAAACAAAGGAATGTGTAAACATAAATAATTTGCAAGTGCCTATTATATTTCTCAAATTTCCAACCATGACTTCCAAAAGATTAATACGATTACATCATCTACTACTATGTTTTTCCCATTTGACAATGAATTGTTTATCAATATTTTCACTAACATAACAATGCATACATGTCACTGACAAAATACAAAATCTTCCTCCTATATCAATGACAATATTGGTGGTTCATCCAAATTATGTTTTAGTTGTTCCGCAGAGTTAGAACTTCAAAACATATTATTTAATCATATGTTATTGATATCAAAAATAGCAGAAATCACAAATAATTACATTATAATGATTATTTTCTTTTCTCAAACATTGATTAACAAACAGTAGGTAAAGGCCCATGACTAAGAGACAGAATTTGATAAGGAACACTACATATATTAAAAACAGACAATCTCAAAACACCAATAGCTCAAGCATAAGAACAATACATAATACAGTGATACAATACAATAACAATTCAAAAAAGACTAAACAAAATTAGCAAAACGCTGACGCGTGTTTCGGAACACTAAAACACATACAAGGTTCCTTCTTCAGGGCGGAGACATACTTTCAAATTTGTAGGGCCATCTGATTATAGTGGAGCGACCACTGAATATGTGGAGTAACGTCTCACACAAAGAGATAAATCTGCGGGAACAACAGAGCAGGATATAAATACTGTACAATATTAAAAAACACACCAACCCAGTAAGAGATTAACAAGATATTGAGTGAGTATCATCCAAACAACAATGAAATCAAAAATCATAATATATACTTGTATTTAGAAACGATAGACCAGTGTGAAAATCGCCTACTAAGCACAGATGCCACCACCACGTGAATAAACCACCCAAGAAATTGAATGATGAAGGAGAACAGAATAATGGAAGTAGAACATTTGTGAGTAGAGATATCCAAATAACAAAGGTGCAGACAAGAATAAAGTGCAAAATGAAGATAAATATTGAGAAACATACTTAAAAAGTTCAGGAGCTAGGAACAAGAGAGAATCTTCCTACACTGGAGATCAGCAGTTATCCATGCATAGAGGCCTCATGGTGATCTAATGAGGGCATACATAAAAAGTAACTGTACTAAAACAGATTGGTAATGACGGGAAGACACAGAGCCTAGCTCTATTTTACAACACACAATTACCATAAGATGAAGCAGGTCCTGGTATATAGAAATGGTCCCCAAAAAGTAAACTGTGCAATGAAGGTGGCCTTAAAGGTCCCTAAAGAGGTAAAGAGTGCTGAGAAGTAAATGAAATAATACCCATGAGCACCCTACATTGAATGTTTGCAAAAGGGATGAAACACATAGAGGGGTAAAAGTACAAAATCCGTACTTACATAGGTGTTTGCTATAAGGCACTCACAGTCCAATGTATTTAAAAGGAAGAAAATCGTTAAGGGTATAAGGATCAGTGCCCGTGGGTTGGAGAAGAACTTTCCTGGGGATATAGCACTAAAAATAAAAAAACAGAAACGCAATGAGATAGGCTGGGAACCTCTGCGATAAAATCACAGCTGTAACAGTGCCTTTTATTTACTCAAAAGAGTGTATCACCATCCTCTATATTTCGCATAAAGTAGACCATATGTGCTTGGCTGTCCATAGGTTAAATGACAGCAATAGCCGCCACAATTAGGAAAACGCGAAACGTTCACACGGGTCAAAAGGGGCAGAGGGTTAAATAAAAATATATACAAATACTGCCTCGGTGCTTACCTAAATCGTGCCCAGATGAAATCAAACACACATGGCGCAGGGAAGATCTCCGACCGCAACAGCAAGCGTGCTCTGAGCACAGGAAGAGTATAAATAGCAGGTACGGAAGAGAGTGGGCAGGACTAACCTGCACACTGGGCCGGAAGAAGACGTCAGAGCGGCTGGAGAGACGTCCGGTAGATGGATTGAAGTGCTAACTCGGGCGCCATATTTAGGGACTAAATAAGGATGCCAGGAATATCTCTGTAGGCCAGACTGCATTACTGAATGCCATCCAGGGACTTGGCTACCAAAATGCAACAAATATTAGCCTACCTGGAAGGCTTTCACAGCGCTATGTCGGGCCTACAGAGGTATTTTCAAGGCCTAGCCTTCTCACTGATCTCAGCTTCCCAACTATACAGCCATCCAACCATCCCAACTTTGTGCCTCATCTCCCGGCCCATCCCCATCCTAATTCCCTATTCCCTGACCTGTTTCAAGAACACTGACACTTTTGCATCCAAAAAGCAAGACCATCCTCCCAAAAGCATAGTACCCCCACCCAAACCCAAGACCACCCCTCCCAAAACCACACACACCCCTCCCAAACCCAAAGGACACCCTTACAAAACCCAAACCCAGACACCCCCCACCCAAGTAACATTTTTGATGTGCCTGCCCTGCCCACTAGATGCCCTTCCCAGGGAGGTTACCCTTGCAGTGCAATTGGAGGCAAGGTGAGTGCCACAGCACACGTGCAGAGGACTTTGTGGCCTCATATGGACTTCCACTTGCCTTGTTTCATACTGGTTGAGAGTTTTCTCAAAGTGAATAAATCACAATTTTTATTTTCACCAAGTTTGTCCTGGAATTAATTTCCCATTGCAATTGTTTGATTCCTAGCTATTTTTCAGTGTAAAATGTGTAGTACCCTATTTTCTTTAGCATGATGGCAGGAACGGCTACATACCTTTTAAATGTCCACTATATTAAGAAAATACACTGGTTCACATGGCATGTGATGGTAATTTGAATTTAGGTGCAGCCATTCAACATATATTGGACACTTATACCAAAAAATAGATGTTGAGACATAATTAAGGATATATTACCACAGGTGTGTTTGCTTCACCTTGATTACTGGGTATGTACATATATGCATTTCATTGTGCAATATTATGTGCAAATTTAAATTTTATACAATACAGGATTTGCATTACGCAAGAGGAAATGTTACATGGTTGAAATGTAGAGTGTTTGAATTTCCGGACTGCCATTGATTTTCTAGGTAATCTATGAGGTGAGGATTACAGCTTGTCTAGTGTAATTTCTACATGAGGTTACACTGCAATGATGTGTGATGCATATCTTTTCATTGTGACCATTTTCATACTATATTTCCACACAGCTGTATGGTGAGTTTCTGATTTGATATCCTTTTTTTGTGAAAGTGTTTTTTATTGGAAGGCAGCAGGCATTTAATTTATTAACACAATGTGGTTATACAGTGGTGTTACTTTAAACTTCTTAAACGCCAATATTAGAGACATATGCATTGCACATTGGAATGCTATTGTTTGTATGAGAAACGTAATAATGCATGAGTCCCGAGTATATAGAACAGCCAAGTAAAAGAAGGTACTAAGTATTGAGGTTACCTTCGGTTCCGGTGACAACGGTGTTGATTTGCATCGTGATCAGCTAGCTGCAGCAGAGGCAGGATTTGTGACTGGGTCCATGGTGCTACAGGAAGTGGGAAGGTGAGTAAACGTGAGTTTTTGCCTTATATGAGTTCCATTCCGCCAACTCAGGTGTTGAGTTTCCCCACCACAGTCATCGGCAGGAAGGCACATAATGATTGCCCGAGGAGAAACTGACGGTCCTCCCAACGACAGCCACTTTTGCCTATCCAACTGACAATGCAGTTGAGATTTCCTTGTGTTGATGGCAGGACTGCAGCTGTCTTTCTTATATGCAATAGTCAACATCTAAATAAGATAGGCAGACAGCCAAGTAAGCAGGTGGGAAGACTGCTGAAAAGCGACAGTGGGACCCAATTTGCCAAGATCAAATTCAGGCCCTTAGTGATTTGCCAAGGATCCAGCCCGGTTCCCTAGTTCCAAAGTTGGTAGCTTTTGTAACACTAAATCCTGGGTAGAGCGAGGGCTGCGTGCAGAAGCCACATGAAAGCTCGGCTCACTATGGGCTTGGGCTTCCAACAGGCTCTTGAGGAAAGCCAAAGCCAGGCTTTTGACTCAAGCCTGGCTGGAGGTTTCAGTGGCTCGCACACCTTTGCTGGAAAGCTAACCCTCAGGTTATACATGCACCATACACTCAGGTTTCTGACTGCACAGCCATCCATATAAATACATATATATTATATGTTCAGACATCTGACAATATATCTATTTCCCTCGAGACAGATACATTTCAGGCTCTGACAGCAGAGTTATAACTCAGGTTAGATACTTTCTCCAGGATCATGCCTCTGACAGGAAAATTAGTCTCAAGTGAGACATATCTTTAAAGGTACCTTTTCAGCTACACCTTACAGACATGCTACATCTTACAGGTTAAGGTCTTAAACAGAAAAATGTTACATTAAATTGCAAATATTTTGAGGGATCTAGGCTTTGGACTGAAAAACTATCCCTAAGGGTACACAAAACCTACAAAATAGAGCATTTGACAGCCTCAATTTACTTCTGGTTACATACGTCTTAAGGAGATCTTACAGAATCCGTAACAGCAAAGCTATTAAGTCACAAAGCTCTTCCAGGCTCGGTACAATTAAAACAGAGAAAACATTCTGATTACTAATCTGGAAGAATTTTAAGACTTCGGGAAAATAGCAGTTCTAATTGATTGCATCAAAACTCAGGGGCTAATATTTATCAAGGTTTGGCATAGCCCTTGTGCCACACAAGAGGACGCGAGGGTCATACAAACCCAAAATGAGATTTATCAAGTCACGCAAGGCTTGTTATATTTACAGTAACACAAGGCAGTCAAATCGCTGCCTTTCATGAACTGTGGCAAGGAGCTATCCCATGGGTCGAGCATGGGTGTCCCCACGTATCTACCCATGGATTCTGACACGATGCATCAGAATTGCATGCCTCCCCACCAGAGGTGCAGCAAGGAGAAATAGCAATATTTTTAATTGGTGTGTCCTTATATTAAGTGTGGTGCATTCTGCATCACGCTTAGAAAAAAGAAAATGCCTCTGAGGAATGTTTTTGTACAGGAAGTCTTCCCTTCTTGCACAAAAACAAACCTGCCTGCAATGCAGGCACCCTTGCAACATGGTGCAAGTGTGCCTGCGTTTGCGCTGGACAGACAAAAGGAGTCCAGTGCTAGGAAAGGACAGGAATGCACAGCGCAGCAGGGTGCTTGCTGCGCTGTGTGAACTTTTGATAAAGATGGCCCTGAATTCTTAAGATACCGTTTTTTGTCAACCTTTTAAACGTATCAAAAACGTGTTTCAACTAAATGGATCAGTTACAAATAGCTCCAAGAAATAAATGTAAAAGTAAAACGAATTAGTGTAAGAGATTTTATAAACTGGAGGTTTATCTGGCATAGAGAATGGTTGTATGATAGAAGCGTGCATGGTTAAACAACGTGTGCCTCTACCACACAGCCTAATCCTCAAATGCGTCTTGACCAAGTATTCTTCACCACGCATGCCTTTATGACATTTCATGATATAGGCATGAATGGTAAATGGGTATGTGTGTGTCTAAGGTCGCCACTAACCCAAGTACCCATTCCCCTCCCACTGCCCTAAGACCTAAAACCCTCCCCTGTAATTTACACTACCCGCACCCCCTGTGCTGTCCCTTAAATTACCCCAACCCCTTCCATTGCGCTAAAACCTACCCCGACTCCACGGCAACCCTACAAACTACCCCCCCAGCCCCACTTACCTCACCGCGGCATCTTCCTATTTTAGTCTTCCAGCAGCTAGACTGTGCACTGCCTCAACCAAACATGCGTGGTTACGGCATATGCATGGTTAAGGCACGTGTGGTCGAGCTTGCGAAGTCGGAACATGTGTGGTACAGACTGTGGTGTTCCGACTGTTTCCCATTGATTACTTCTAGCCTGTTTTTGTACGGGAAGCATACTGGGGCAAAAATGAAATTCTTTAGTAAATAGTACAATTGTGAGTTGACACTCTGCATGTAGGTTGCAGCACAGGCAACACTACAGCCTGCCCTCCCACATGCATAGAACAGAGAACAAAAACGTTACAAAATCAACTCACAAATAACATGAACAGCATAAGTAAAGGCAAACACCAGCCCACTCTACACAGTGGGGACACGGAAAGGATGGGTGTTAGAAATGGGGTTTCTGGTTGGTTAGATTGTGCATCCAAGCCAGTCACAGCCCACCACTATAGTTAGGGTAAGGGAGTTACACACCCAAAATAACCCCTGCTCCCTCCTTGGTAGCTTTGCCAGAGCAGTTAGGCTGATCTCAGAGGCTATGTGTAAAGTATTTGCACAACGCACTCACACCAGTGACACAATAAATATACCACAAAAGGGACTCCACACAATATTATATTAAAATACATTATATTTAAATCAGAGACCAAAGCTTCATAAAACTGTGATGACTTTGCCAACTAGGTAATTGTTACAAACATCACAATGTGTGTGATCAACGAATGACTGCTATGTACAAAACATCATAAAAGAAAACATTAGTGTGCACTTTATACCACCCCTGAAGTAATAATTATTCTCCTGACTAGTGGAAGAATCGAAAACAGTATACCATAGACCCTCAGGGAAAGAAATGCAGCAGGTTATCAACATCCCACATGAGTCCCAACATATTACCATAAATCACCATACTGTACAAATTACAGGAAGCATAGCAATAGTGGTCAGTCAGTAACAACACACCTGACTCGTTAAGGAACCACAGAGCATGGCATACCTCTGCTCCTAATATGCTTGATATAATCAATAAGCACCATTCGTAGGGCACAGAAGCAGCAGTCTGCCTACTACAACAGTTACAGTACTTTCCGTGAGTACCCACTCAGGAAGTCACCTCGGGCATTACAGTTCCTACCAGGGGCAGCTTGAGTGTAACCCCAGTCCCACGTCGCTTCCGGGGTCCTATCAAGAGGTTTAATTCCCCTGGAATGCAGGACAAATGTGGGTAGGCAATGCAGGTCACAGGAATCCCCCTGCGTACCTTATCCTTGTAATGCAGCAAATTCAGATTCAAGGACTCACCTGCAAGGAATTACAGCCCCTCGGGACCAAGAAGGCATTGAGACCAACATGGAGCAAAGAGGTATATCAGTCTTGTTCCCTCAAGATCAGGACAGTGTCTGCAGCACCCAGGGCAGCTCAGAGCTGTGGCACGGGGTCTCGCAAGGGGGAACACCACCCTCAAAGTAGAGCTATCTCCTGGGTTCTCCTCAGGGTCTGGATCAGCAGCAGCATGGAACAAAGCCTCTGTTGATTACAACCCTTACAGTCCAGTGGTGGTCTCTCAGTAGGCAATGCAAACAACAGGTGAAAATTAAAGTTGGGTTACAAGTCCCACGCAGTGTCTGAAAATGTGGAGTCAGTGCCCTTGTACTTATAACCACAATATCTTTGATGTAAAGGTATCCCCAGCCTTGACCCCAGAAGTACAGAAGGGAGTAAACAAGCCTTTTGTGTGAGGGTATGACACAGCCTATACAAATGTAAGTGTACCCCGCCTTCCTCTCTCCCAGCCAGAAAGGCCATTCATTATGTAGATGCACCCAGCCCCTCCTGTGTGATGGCTGAAAGTATGCACAAAGTGTAACTGTCACTGCCCTAGACATGGATTGGAGTTAGGCTGCAAAGTACAATGAGTCATAAGCACAGAGAAATGTTCACTTTCTAAAAGTAGCATTTCTAAAATAGTAATGAAAAATCCACCTATACCAGTAAGCATTATGTTTCACTACCATTCTAAAAATACCAAATATGGCAGAGCTACTCATTTTCGATCAGGAATCACCACTTAAATATTTATAAGGGATATTCCCAATACTAGCCTGTGAGAGGAGTAGACCTCACATTACTGAGAAACAAAATGCAGTGTTTGTCACTACCAGGACATGCCGCACAATAAAGGCACATGCCCTACCTTTTACTTACACAGCACCATGCCCATAGGGCTACCTATGGCCTACCTTAGGAGTGACCTATGTAAGTAGTAAAATGGAAGTTTATGGATGGGCAAGTAGTTCTAAATGCCAAGTCAAGGTGGCAGTAAACTGCACGTGTTGGCCCTGCAGTGGCAGGTTTGAAAGGCTACTTTGGTGGGTGGCGCAAGCAGCGCTGTGGGCCCACTAGTAGCATTTAATTTACAGGGCTTGAGTATATTGGATACCACTTTACAAGTGACTTACAAGAAAATTAAATATGCCAAACAGATGTAAACCAATCATACCAAGTTTTCGGGGTGAGAGCACAGGCACTTTAGCACTGATTAGCAGTGGTAAATTTCCCAGAGTCCTAAAGCCAACAAAAAGTGGGTCCACAAAATAGGAGGAAGAAGACAAAAAGTTTGAGGATAACCCTGCAAAAAGGGCCAGGTCCAAAACCATTGCAGTAAAACATTCCTGGAAGAGGAGACGTGGTAGAGAAATCAGGTGATAGATGGGAGATATATCAAAGGGCAAAGTGATGGCAGAAGAAAAGGTGAAGGAAGGGATTGATGATTGAGGGTATAAAAGATGGAGGTAAGGGATGAAGGAGATAGAGGAAAATGGAAAGGAGAGGAAAGAAGGTAAAGAGAGAGAAGGGAGAGAAGGAGTTGAAAGATGATAGAGTCAAGAGGTAAATGTTAAACTTCATGGAGAAATGATAAAAGGTGAAACCTTAGTTTCCATGCTGTGCTCTCTTCTGAAAAAGCAGCGAGCAGATCTTGGACCGCTTGTCTGCTTTGTGGATGGGGAGCCCATAAACAGGCAGCGAGGTGGAGGACTTTCTTCAACTAACAGCGAGACACCAGGTGACTACGTGGACCGGCACCAAGTCCCTACACCCAGGATTTGAGAGGATCAGGCTGTGGGGGGTATTTGTGTACCACGTGATATTTGATGGATCGTGCCAATTTTTGGTGATTGAAGAATTTACTTCAGATATATCCTTGCCCTGATGAAGCCGCAAGAAATGAATGGCTGAAACGCGACCGCGACTGCGTCGACAAAACTGGGAGGAGTCTTATTAATTTTGAATTCTTTCCTTATAGTAAGGGCGCCTACAGATAATAATAAAATGGATAAGAGGTGTGATACCTCAGGCACATAGGTGACGTCCTCAGAGTGTATTACTCAGAATAAGGAGTGTACATTTGTTCAAGTTATATTTCGTTTTTTTTTGTAAATGTTGTATATAGTATGTATATGTATTGTTCTTCATATGCGATTGTAATTTATATGACTTTTTGTCTCTATATATGTGTTGTATATACTATGTTTGATATATATGTATTTGATTTTCTGTGCATCTAGCACCATCATATGACAAGTGTATTTTATAGAACTATGTTTAGTTAGTTGTAAGAAATTTTTAAATGACAAGGTAATTGATTGTACCTTATACAAAAATAAAATAGTTGATTGATGCTTCCTTACTTTTTCTATTATAGATCTGTGCTCTCTTCTGCAGCGCATGCACTTCAGAAAATCCAGTTCATATATTAATGGAGTTTTTTTGCCCACCAATATTGAACAGATTGTATTTGGCCACAGCATTTGGCCCAGGGGCATAGCAACCAATGGTGCAGCAGGTGCAATGGCACGGGGGTCCATGTGCCTGAGAAACAATATAACTCAGATTATTGCTGCATTTCATGGACCAAGCAGAAGTCAGAGGGCCTTTTTCCCTTGCTTTCACTAAATTCCATGACACCCTTGTTACGCCAATGCTATATCCATAACTTGCCATATAAAATCCCATTCTATGTGAGTCACATGGCAGGGAGTAGCCAAATAGAATGTTTGTAGTACTGGCAAGATCCCAATGTCGTTTCGCCTTGATGAATGAGACTATATCAGCTGTTCTTGATTTCAGATAAACTCTTATTTCTTGCCTTGTTGGTCCTTTGCTGCAATTATTATGTCTGCTCAGTTGTAGACTAGAATGCACCGAGCATGGTGCCTCTGCAGCCCAGTTTGAAGGGACGCAAAGTTAAATAGTGCAGAAGGTGCTACGGTATCATGACTGAGGGTAAGGGCCCACTCTTCTTGCCAGGGTCTCTGGCACCTTTGGAACACTGCTAACAATTTAGAAACGGATGCGCTATTCAGATTCGCACAGGCTGGGGACCAGCCATTTGTAGCTTGACTTGCATCTGTAGATGTGTATAGCTCTGCTGCAGATCTGCATGCACTGCATCTCTAAATCAATAGTGGACCACCACCTGAGGTTTTGATGATGCTGTCCGCTGGCCACTTGTCGACAAGGAATTGGCCCTATTAGGTCAAAAGCCAGCCACCCCTGCCTCGGAGATACTACACAGGATGAACCATCTCTCTGCTGTCAAATACTCATCAGAGGTTCACCATTTACTTAACTGTACTATTAAAAATCCGCATCAGGCGTGTCCACTCGTCTACACTGGACGGTCCAATGTCAGATGTTCACAATATCCTCATGAGACCCATTTAACCTACATACTCGGGACACTGTGTAAGTCATCCCTGCAATGCAATCTTATGATACAAGATCATTATGGAAACTACCATGGCAATGTTAGCTTGGTATACAGGAGTCATTGTGGAAATTGCGTTATCATTGTTTGCACAACGTACAGGAGCATTGTGAACACAAAGGAGTTATTTACAAGCCCCTTGCTCCGCCAGTGCGTCACTGTTAAAATTGGAAAAAGTGATGTACGGGTGGCGCAAGGGGCTTGTAAATAAGCACCGAAAGGCGTGTGAGCGGGACAAGGGGCACGGTCTATAAACGGCAATCACGGAACGAATAGCGACGTCAAGAGTGCGCAAACAACAACATTGAGAGTGTGTCGGTGTTTGCCCCACAGTGAAATGCACGCAAATCTGAACCCCACAGGGCAGACTTACAAGAAAGTGACGCATCTGCGCCACCCTGAGAAACCCTTGTGCCAACATGGATGCACCGTATTTATAATGCGGCGTACCATGATGCAAGAATTGACAGATGTGTCAGAAATTTTGACGCATCTGTTGGCGCAAAAGTCCTGCATTGCTGGAGTCGGGTCACAGGAACAACGCAAATGCTGCGTCACTGAGCAGGTGTAAGGTTTTGATGCAGTGGAATCCAAGAAGTGGCGCAGTGAAATCTACAAGATTCTACGAGGCTTTTTTGCGTGGGAATACCCACCCTGCATATATTACACCTGACGGAGGTATGATGTGATGCAGGGCTTTACAACACGACACATCTCCCTAGATGCGTCACGTTGTAAATGGGTCGCATTTTTACGCCGCCATTGCGTTCCAAAAAGAGACGCAACGGCGGCGCAAAAATGCTGAATGGGGCTTGCAAATCTGCCCCTTCATTTCGTACTTACTAGCATCCCAGGACAACAACAGCTACCTCGCACAGCAGCAGCAATCTTTAAATTCTGGTGATGTTTTTACTTTCTGACAGAGATATTTAGATGTGCAATTATATGTCAGCTGGCGCACGAAGCGACTCAGCATTAGGACCTGTCACAATATTTAAAATCTCGCATAAGATATTGTTAGAGTTATTCTGTAGTAGTGAACACAGTATGTGCTAGGTACTGGTTCTCCTATAGCACAAAAATATTTTTCTGCTGTGTTGTGTACCCAGAATGTTTTATCAGGATCTTGCTTTCCACATGCACATGCATGATTTACTGCTGCTCCTGGGTACAGAGGCAGAGGTAGTATACTTCATTAGATCCATTTCAGAAGAACTGCCTGCACTTCAATTATCTTTTAAGTAAATTAATTTTAAACTTTGCTTTTGAAAGCCCAATCTGAACACATTGGGAATTAATTACAAGCCCCTTGCGCAGCCGGTACTTCACTTTTCCCCATAATAAAAGTGACACACCGGTGGCGCAAGGGGCATGTAAATAAGCCCCAAATTTCCCAATACTTTCTTTGAGGAGGAGGGTCCTTCAACCCACATAGAGAACCAATTTACATAGTGCATTGTGGGAGGAGTAAAACATTTCCGCTGGAACTGCTCTGTGTTCACAGCCAGGCTGAATGTATGAGAACTGAACAAGTAATGTGCCAGACAGGTTGTAAGTGTAAAAAGTCCCCTGGCCTTAATTTCATGGATAGTGGAAACAATGCTTACATTAGTCAAGCGTCACAGAAACGGAACCGAGGTGATTACGTCGAGACTTAAAAGATATGTTCCTTTGACTTCTAAAGGGTGTCTTGGGGCCAGATTCGGTGGCTCTCAGATTCAACATGATCAGGCGTTGTGAAGAATTTACGTACATAGTAACTATGAAATTTAATCAATTGGTTTCAAAATACAAGGTCCATTTGTCTTTCAAGCGTTTGGTTTTGTTAGAGTGCTGTGTAATTAATGCTCAATAACATTCTGTTCTTTTTAGTTTGGAAGCTGTGGGCTATGTGAAACTTTGATTTTGCCAGCTAGTTTTGTGAGATTGGAAAACTTTGTAAATTTAACAAGTTGAGAAGTTTGTCAAGTTCACAGAACATCCCTGTGTGTCAAATGTGCAAATACATTTATTTAATGCTTGTTCTCATTCAGTCCTCTTGGAGGATGAATTCGTCAGCAAAAATAGGTTATTTAGGTTTTTTTCTCCTGCGAAATCTACTTTTTGTCAAGCCAAACAGTTGACAAAACAGTGGGGCATATTAGCAAGAAATGGCGATAACTATCACTAAACTAGGTTAGCGCTAGTTTTTTTATTGCCGTGGATCCCTGCAAGTTATCGCCCTATTAGTGACGTATTACCAACGTGTTGCTGACAGGCGATAGCTTCAGGGAAAACTGCTGCTAACATTAGCGCGATGGCGTTAATGAAACCGCAGATAGCGGGCGGAACCCAGCAAAAAGCCCTTAGCAATAGAAAAAGGCACCCTAAGCAGCAAGTGTAGACTTAGCCTATCAGTCCACCTCCAACATAAATGATGTACAAAAAAAATTACAAATGCAGACTTGAGCAGCCACGGCCAAGTGCAGCACACATCAACAACCCCCTCAAGTCACCCAACATCCCGGTTGACCAGGATGAGATTCTGGATGCCTCGCTGGACCTGCGTCTGGTTCCTGGATCCCTCGCTGGACCTGCATCTGGTTCCTGGATCCCTTGCTGGACCTGCATCTGGTTCCTGGATCCCTCGCTGGACCTGCGTCTCATTCCTGGATCGCTCACTGGACCTGCGTCTGGTCCCTGGATCCCTTGCTGGACCTGCATCTGGTTCCTGGATCCCTCGCTGGACCTGCGTCTCATTCCTGGATCGCTCACTGGACCTGCGTCTGGTCCCTGGGTCCCTTGCTGGACCTGTGTCTGGTTCCTAGATCCCTCACTGAATCTGCGTCTGGTTCCTGGATCCCTCGCTGGACCTGCGTCTGGTTCCTGGATCCCTCGAAGGACCAGCATCTGGTTCCTGGATCCCTTGCTGGACCTGCGTCTGTGGCCTGGAGTGGGATGTGGAAAAGCTGTGGAGTCAATGAGCCGTGGCAGGAGACATTGATGTGCGATGATCGCCCATACCTGGTGGTGAAGTCTGGCAGGTCGCATGGAGACACGTAGCTGACCTGTGTGAGAAGCCCGCCTTGTGCATCTTGGTGCAGTCAATGGTAGAGGTGATCCTACCCACCAATGTAGTGAGGTCCACTTCACATACTATAATCCACCACTATACCGGGGTGCACCGAGGGTATTACCAACGGTGTGTGCCGTCTCCCTGCATCACAGGACGGATGATGTTGGGCTGGCTCGATGCTCTGGAGGGTGAGGCCCCTGTGCTATGACAAACGTATGCGCCCTGAGCGCTACAACTACACACCTAAGGGAGCCCTGCTGCATCAACTGCATTGGGTGGTCCACCAGCTGACTATGTGGTGACTGTTGTTCCCAGCCCAGTGAAAGCACACCTGGCTCAGGCTCCTGCTGGCCGAGTCACAGATTAAGAGCAAGTGCAGTGGACTGTGCCACGGGGTCAATGCTCAGGTAAGGAGAAGATGGGAAGCGTAGCGCAGGAGGGACTGGGGAGTCGCTCATGCCAATCACACATAGATGACGGAAAAATGTTGCCCCACCACCTCAAGCAGGGCAGAAGAGGAACAATCATCACATGATGATGACTCAATCAATCAATCACTCAGGGGAATTGTAAGTGCGCTCCTCATCCGTTGGGTTCTCGTGTCACTGAGGGGGGGTGGGGCGCAGATCTGTTAGCCAAAGAGCCAGGTCTTGAGGGTCTTCCTGAAGGTGTTCAGGGAGGGGGCACCTCTGATGTCTGCTGGTAGCTCATTCCAGATATTGGATGCAATGTGGGAGAAGGATCTTCCGCCTGCTCTGGCTCTGTGGATGCGTGGTGTTTCGGACAATGCGAGGTTGGAAGATCGGATGTCTCATATGTGTATGTGGAAGTTGATTCTGCCATTGAGGTATTTGATTAAGTTGTTGTGCTGGCATTTGTAGGCGTGAGTAATGATTTTGAAGGTGACTCATTTCACCACGGGGAGACAGTGGATTCTACGTAGGTGTTGGCTGATGTGTCAGTGACGGGGGATGCCGAGGATGAGTCTGGTGGCGGTGTACTGTAATGTCGGAAGTTTGCTGAGTAGGGACTTGTAAATGGCGGCGTAGAGTGCATTTCTATAGACCATTCTGCTGGTGATGACTGCATGGGTGAATGTCTTCTTTGACTCCGTGGGGGATCCATTTGAAGGTCTTGTGGATGATGCGTAGGGTGTTGAAGCAGCTGAAGGTGACGGTGTAGACCTGTCTGTTCATGGTGAGGGATGGGTCAAAAACAATGCCAAGGTTTTCTGGCATGGTCCGAGGTGGTAGATGGGATTCCAAGGGCAAAGGCCAACAGGTGTTGTCCCATGCTGAAGGGGTGGTTCCAAGGACAAGGACTTCTGTCTTCTCGGCATTGAGCTTCAGGTAGCAGTTGGTCATCCAGACTGCAATGCCCTGCATTCCTTTCCGGAAGTCGAGTCTGGCGGTGGTGGGGACTTTGGTGAGGGAGAGGATGAGCTTGGTGTTGTCAGCATAGGATACGATGTTGAGGTTGTGTTGTCAGACGATGGCGTCAAGACTGCCATGTAGATGTTGAAGAGGGTCGGGCCCCGAGATGAACCCTCTGGGACTCCACAGGTGATTTCCGTTGTATCAGAGAAGAAGGTTGTCATTCTGATCCTTTGGCCTCTTCTGGGGAGGAATGACTGGATCCAGTTGAGGGTTGTTCCTTGTATGCCAGCGTCGTGTAGTCTGGTGACTAGTGTGCGGTGGGAGTCGGTGTCGAAGGCCGCTGAAAGGTCGAGTATGATAAGGGCTGTGGAGTGGCCTTGTTCCAGGAGGGTGCAGATGCCGTCTGTGTCGGCGAGTAGGGTGATCTCGGTGCTGTGGTGTATGTGAGGGAGGCAGGGGTCAGTGGGGTCCCCCGAGTGGATGCCTCTCGTGGTCGAGGTGGTGTATTCGGCTGTGACTGGCGTTCAGGTGGAGATGGTGGGCTGGCTGGTGTCTTGGGGGGATGGGGGGGGTGTGGCATCTGGTGGATGGACAGCAACGTTTTTGTGGAGTATTTTTGATCTTGAGGTGGAACTACGTTCCACGCTTATCACAGAGTTCTTGGGACGGGGTGATGTCTGTGGCTTCATTGCGTGGGTTGGTGAATTCATGAATGACCTTGAAGAGTTGCTTGGAGTTGGTGGACTTGTTGATGATTTGGTTGTGGTAGTCCGTTATCACATCCTTGTAGGTGGTGTAGATTTGAGGTGTCTTGGTGTTTCTCCATTTCTTCTCCAGGCATCTGCAGGTGCATATTGCGTCTTGGGAGATCAGTGGTGAACCAGGCGGCTTTCCTGGGGTGCTGTTTGTCGGGCTTGCATAGCGGGGTGAGCTTGTATGATCAGTTGGAGTTCACTGGCTTTGGCGCTGGCATTGGCTGTGTTGGAGGCTGGGGTGGTGGTTAAGATTTGGCGGCAGTGGAGGCAGGTGAACTGGACATCGGTCATGTTTAGCGAGGCCTGTTGTCAGTCTCTGAGTTTTCCGTGGTTGAGTGCGTGGAGGGTGGTTGAGCTGTAGCAGTGGCTGGCTCAAGAACCAGGGTTCCTAGCGCTGGTCGTGGTCGAGACACTGACGGGCAAGACAGGCTTGCCTTAGGTGCGGCTTCAGTGCACCAGCAAAGCGTCTGCTGCACAACTGCACAGTGGCTGCCATTAAGTAGGGGAGGGACGATCATATGGAATGCGGAAATGCATAAGGACAGTGGTGCGGGCCCGCAGAGGTAGCAGCCGCGGGAATCGGGAAGTGCGGGCTCAGAGAAGACAAAAATACAGAATGAAAAGGTAAAAACAAGGGATAACTAACTGATGTGATCATGCTATGTATCCTCAGGGCATTGGAGGGTGGGTAGGACTGCTCCAAACAAGGAGCAGCGAATGGGCGGCTTGGCATGCCCACTCAAGTGCGCAATGACTGTTTGGTTGGTGCACAAAGCAGTCATGCACACTTCCCTGTTTGCAATGCAGGCTGCATTTCAGCCTGGATGGAGAACATGGCCACTCCTCCGGCCCGTGGCTGCCTGACTTGTCGCATTGCCAATTACCAATCACACAGCCGCATTGCAGCATTGTGATTGACTCAGGGGAAGGAGCCTGACTGCCTACTTTCTTTTCCTGGAAGCAGACGCAGGAGAGCAGGAGCTACAAAGACATGGGACACAGCTTCGAAGTAAGACTTCCCTCAATAAATTTAGCAACTCCCGCTCACACACACATCCCTGGGTCTATGCACCATCCACTGTTCTTTCTGGCATTTACCACCTCACATCTTTCCACCCCGCACTTCCTTGCTAATAGGGCGAAGTGTGGTTAGCGGGAGTTTTTGGGATATTAGAGATGGAACGCCTACCTTGCATGTCAATAGCAAAAATTATCGTTGGCATGCAAGGTGATAGAAAAAACGGCTGCTATTGCCGGAATGCTGTCGCTAACTCCTGTTAGCGACAGCTTGCTAATAGGGAGATAAATATATCACCACTTTAGCAGCAGAAAAGTACCACTAAAGCGGTTATAAGCCCTTGCTAATATGCCTATGTGCAACTCTTTATGCACTAAGGTAGCTCCCAATACAGCTGCTGCAGCAGCTTTAACTGCTAGTATATGTAGTTATTTTAGTTTCATGTTGTTAATCGCGCATTCCTTCCTAATAAAAGTTATTAGTAATAAAATTAAATGATTAAGAGCTCAGTTCAAACCTGGTACTTGGATGCACATGTTTTTGACATGGATTAGTTTAAGAATTACTGGAGAGATATCTTTCAAAAGACAAATTGAATTTCTGTGTATAATGCATATCCAAAAAGATGCAAAACATAACATCAAAATATATGGGATTCATATTTGTTTCAATGGTATTTTCAGAGACAAACCTTACTGGGCACTGCAGATTCAATTTAAACCTTATAAAGCATATGTGGAGCTGGAGTTAAAAAAAGCACGAACTTCATAACACTTATTACTACAATAATATGATTCCCCTAAGATGTTAAACATTTTCTGAAGAAGTAGGATCTGGTACGAGTATGTAGAGATAAGGAACGTGATGCCTGTATTGCAAGAATGGCAAACATAGGAGCGTTAAGTCTGAATTCACATGGAACTCTCAGGATTTCCTCATAAGATTAATTTACATACAATCTAAATGGAATTCATTTACATAGACGTAGGTGATCCTAAAACAACAATAAGGATCCAGCCCTCTTAGATCTATGGCTGACTGTAGCAAATGGGTTCCAACCATTTCGTTCCTCTGCATTTTTTTCCATTTGACTACTTTAGGGCGAAGGGGGTAGAGGACTGTGTCTTATGAGTCTTGCGGCAGCTTCAGTTCAGATCATGGGTGATCCCATCACTCATCACATACTCTGAGATGCAAAACACAAGCGCCATCCAAAGGTTAGGATCAGCACCCAAGAGAAATGCAGTTTCAGAAGAGAACGGACCAGCAATAGTTCAATCCCTAACAAACAGGCACCACCGCTGAAATGCTTGCCCAGGACCATAGGATTCTGACGCACAGACCAAGAGGGGAAGGAGAAAGCGATCCGCGTACATTTGAAATGGGCGCCATCTTAGGGTTAGGCCTTACATGTAAAGCTCACTGGAATGAAGAAGATGCTGTATATCATATATATAGTTCATACCCTACAAAAATACGCACCACAGTTGAGACAGTTGCCCAGGCCCATAAGCTTCCAGCACATAGACCAGTAAGGGAAGGAGAAGAGCTCCCCGCACTTCACAAAAGGACACCATCTTAGGGTGAGGTCATACAAACAGTGCTCCCAAGAGCGAAGATCATACTATAGAGCAGCTGCGGAAAATTGTACCTTAGGAGAGAGAAGTGAGGACGCCATGAATATCCGGCAACAGGCATTCAGAATGGAAATTAGGCCCCGATCTGTTTCGACAGCGATGCAGCCGGCACTGTGGTTGTTCATCAGATATTTAAGTTCATCGCGTTTTTGAGCAGACGTAATTTTAGGGTCTGACTGAGTTGAAAATTGGACGAGCCTCTGAAACATATAAGGCTCAGAGAAACCAAAATAGCAGAGTGCCTTGTATGGTGCATGGTCCCTTGAGTTCCGCGTTGAACTCCGGTGGACATCCACGCTCCAGGAGGGAAACCGTAGCCTCGGTCCGCAGCAAGCTCCGCCGAAGAGCACTCCTCCATGTTGTGCTCAGTTAGACATCCTACGACTCAGGCAATTCAAGGTGTTCTACTTGACCACAGATCCGCCAAACTGCTCCGAAGAAAGCCTGACAGCATGTGGTCACCGAAAACAACTCCATATTTTGTCAAATCAACCGGTGTGCAGTGAAGGCTGCACTACTGTCTTCGTGTCAGGCGGAGAAGCGCGACTAGGCAGCAGTCAGCTCCGCCGTTGAGAAAACACACTCCAGCTGTCATGGGCACGGCCAGAAGGCCAGCGGAAGGACCGCAGGGCAAGGAAAGACCATGTGAGCAAGAGAGGTCCAGGGAGGGTGCAGATTCACACGGATACAAGCCAAAAGGTGATCCCTAGCCGGGAGCTCCCGGCCGGAGCTCCTCACCAGGTGGCCACCCGGTGGCTGCTTATGGGACAGTGTGCCTGGTAGATAGTAATATTTACCACTGGTGTTTCAAAGCTTAAGTCTATTTCATTCTGTTTGAATACCAGGGTTCCCTTTCTAAACTTGTCACTCAAAATTTGCAACTGCCAGCAGTCAAAGCTTACCTAGAATGGAATATTGTCCATCCTACTTGGCTCGTGCAGCAATGGCTGGAAACCATGGCTGTGAGGCCCAGGGAAGGGGACTCTCCTTCCCTGGGTCTTGCAGCAGCGACCGCGGATGTGCAGTCTGGGCAGGGGACACATCCCATGGGTCTTCCATAACAGCTATGAGGGGGCAGCACTTCCATGGGCCTCACAGTTGTGGACCATGGTGGGGTGGTGCATGGGAGGGAACAACCTCCCCCTGGGCTTGCAGGGCTACACTATTGTTGTGAGGCCAATGGTAGGGGACCCCTCTATCATGGGCCCCCTCTCCTGGGCCTCACAGCACTAGACCATGATTGTGAGGCCTAGGGGAGTGGAGACCCCTAAGACTAATAGCCATGGTGTATAATTGCCAGGCCAGGAGGAGGGACCTTTCCCATGGGCCTTGAAGCAGTGCTTATGCGCAACGAGACCCATGGGTTAGTGGGCTTCCTCTGCTAATCCTCTCAGTGCTACATCATGTCTGAGAGGCCAAGGAATTGAGGGTCCCGTCCCCTGGGCCTCATTGAAACTGTCCCACAGCTCTGGACCATGGCTCCGTGCATAGGTCGATGTCAAGGTCCATGCCCTGTAATGTTATTTCCTGTGAATTCATATTGCATGCAAATATGAGGGGCCTAACACATTCCCTTTCTGCCCGGGCATAGACATTGGTCAGCGGCATAGCCATCATTAGTATAGCAGATGCAGTGGCACTGGGGTATTAAGTGTTCAATGTTCCCAAATTATGGCTTTGACTGTGCAGCCAGTGGACAAGAGGGTGCTTTAACTTGGCAGCAATGATGTGGTAGTTGCCTCTCTCCCCTGGGCATTGCAGCTTGCCATGGTTGGCACTCAGAGGAGGAGACCCCAGTCCATGAGCTTAGCAGAGCAGGAGTATGGCTGAGAGGCTCATTGGGGACCGCTCCCAGGTGTATAGTTGACCGTATTGCAGCAGGTGAATTGCAGAAGGGCTCACAGATGTTCTCGACCCAGTGCACCAAGCTTATGGCTGTGATTTACTGTCCAGCATGATTTTCTTGCATCAGGGCCCATTGCTACATTACGATGCCACTGATCCATTCTCTCCCTCTAGGCCTCCCAGCGCTGTGAGACCGAAGGGAGGAAGCCTGCTGTTCTGGGCCTTGCAGCACTGGTCCATGACTGCAAGGCCCCTCTGAAAGGTATATTTATCAATAGTGCAGCGGGACTGTGGCCTCATGGGGTTATGGATTCAATGCACCCAAAATATGGTTGTATTTGACTGACCAAAAAAAGTATACAAAAAGTGATGGGTGGGATGTTTAAATAAATCCTAGCACCTGGTTACTGAGGCTGCATCCGCTCCATTGTTATTTTGCACACCATGCCACCTCAGTTTGGACCCAGCCATGTGTAAAAATCTTGACCATGCTCCAAAGGGCAATGTCCAGACCGAACTACCAGGCCAGGTCCTCCCTGACCCAGAACACAAGCAAACCAAGACAGATGTCACCGTAGAAAGGGATCATCTGCCAAGAATAGTTCCAGTGACACAGTGTGCATGGGACCCACAACTGAGCACACCCATCCCACTAAGGGCTACTTACTAAAGTATACAGAAAAGTGCAGGAGGGAATACTTTAATTAATCCCAGACACTGCTGAGGATGATGACCCCGATAGTAAATTGAGATTTACCAGGGGAATCTCGCCCCAATTTGAAGACCCCCGCTTACATTATTTGCCTTTATATTTTGGGAACTTCCAATTTGAGAGATTTTACTTAGCTGACTAGCCATGGATATTTTGTTCTAAATTGTAAAATCTCTAGAAGTTATTTCGCGATTTTTTGCTTTTGGCTCTGTTCTAGATTTGAGAAAAACTATCTAGGATGGTAAACTACTGACCAGACACAACCCTAGAGGATTGACCTTTATCCTATGGCCTTACAACCATAGTCCAGCACTGTGATGCCCAAAGAAATGGACTGGGTAGTGGGCCTGGCTCCCAGCATTATTTAATTGCTTTTAAATGTGTGCCTTCCAGATTTTGTTCAAACATAGGAGAAATAAAATGAGAGGAGATCTATCTCAAATATATTAACTGAATTTGCATCATTCTAACTTACAAAATGAAATGAACTCTGGAACCATCTAAGTGTATACTAATAGTATAGAACATTTAAAGGCTTTAGAGACATTGATAAGGGTGTTGGCAAATGAAATGAAACCCTTTTAGCCTACATATGATTATAGTCTGGTAGTTTCTGGTGTTTTTCAGTGACTAGAATGATGCCTTTAAAAGGTGTCAACCTATTTTCAACTATTTTATTAGCTTTCATATCTTTTTGCACATACCCTATCTTGCACTGGGTATCTGGGAAACAATCTTGGAATTGTAATCCACATTGGCCCACTTAATTGCATTATACATGCTGCAGCAGACCTCACTAGGGAATGAAAAAATATTACACAAAGTCTTCTCAGGTCTGTACTTGCACAAAGACAGTCTAAGAAATGAAGGATTGGTGTCTCACAAAATCCCCAAAGGGGGAAGATCCCTTTTAGGATGAATACCCTCACCCACCATAGGTGGCATGCTTTATCATATGGGTTTCTCCTCTCAGTGGGAAAATCTCTAGTTCCACTGAGGGCTACAGCTCCCTCACTGTGAGGCAGGAGCTCTGGGATGTTTTTCAGATGACAAAACCTTATAGAGAATGCTAAAATCCCATATGTGAGTCTCTGGTGTGGTGAGGACGCAGCACAAGGAAATAGATAAGTGAGTAGATATAATGAGATTAAAACTACCTAGTGGGGGCAAAACCTAAACTCTTTATTCACTTGCTCACACTGGTAGGATTAAAAAGCAGTGCAATAGCAGTATGGATTTAAACTGATAAATGACAAGAACGGTCGACATGTTTCAGCCTGAGTGAGCTACTTAAGTATCTAGGCTTTCTTCAGGATCAGAAAGAAATTGAAGCTGCTGCTGGTGTAAAGTGAAAAATAAAGTAATACAAAACCTATGTTTTGTTGATTTGTATTACTGGAACTATCTGTATAAAGTGAAACAAAATAAAAATTGCAACAAATCAAACAACAATCCATCATTTATAATATTGTGAATGTTGCTCTAGAAGGATTATCAATATATCCTTTGGAGGAAGTGCTTAAACGTATTTGAAGAAATACTCTTACCCAAAAATATTGGATAAGTGGCCACACCTCTACCTGGCAACAGCTCAGGGTAGGGGGCCCGCTCTGTAAAAGACAAGACCGTGTGTAACACAATAAAGCTTTGAATATGAATGTGAATGCAAAAGCGTGTCCACAAACTAAACGTTTGGCTTTGTGTTTTAATTGTATTGAAAAGGGGATATTCTCCTTGCAGGTCTTTAAATCATATCCCTTGGACCCTCCCCTCCCGTTTCTTGAGATATTATTACTGTGCGGCTATGGCCGGGGGTCCAATGTGCTAGTCCATTGAATTGTTGGACTTTCTCCTTAGCTTATGTGTGTTCGTTTTTCATGACACAGTGATTAGGGATGAACCATAGTTACGTTATCCTGACAAATTGCAGAATTATTGGAGCTGGCTTTTGATGGAGCTGTGGCCCGAGACATTCTTATGACATAGAGTATTTTGGACAATGTTCCTAGCACCAGCTCTACCCCAGGTGATGGCTGGGCGAAACTACTTGTACTAAAACGCTCCCATTCTCACATATACATAGACGGGGCAATTATGACCAAATATTTAAGAGCAAATTGTGCACCCACTGGTCTAATTGTCGCTTACGCCCCACGTATTTTCCTAGAGGACAAAATATTTTTGAAAGACTAGTCCCTTATCACTTGGCGATGTACAAGAGACTGGTTAATATTGATTATTAACACAGCCAAACGTTTTGTAGACACCATCTTGGTAGAGATACAGACACTGGAATCTCAGATCAAATCAGTATTGGTGACCTCTGTATACAGAAAAACGAGTAGATGAAACAAACAAAAGCAATAAAGAATTCAAAGACTCAGTTTTTGGAACAAATAAAACTAAGTTTAAAAAAGACCTTGCCAAATTTGCATTTGAAAAAGTGTATCCTTATACTAGTGATACCTGTGTACCTCCTCAGTTCAATCAGTGAGGAAAGAAATATTGGTCTAATTATTCCACCTCCGTGAGTGAGGACGAATCAAATGATCTGGATTCTTCGTCAAATGATGAAAGAGGATAGAGAGGTTCCAACAGAAGGAGAGGAGGCCAATTCGGCTAAGGACCCGTGCAATTGTGGCCCCAGTTCCCCATGGCTATTCCCCGCCTCCACTAGGCGACTTGATTGTTAATCTGAGTAAACGCCTCTTGATACATGATGAGACATCAGTCTTAGAGAAAGGATTGGGGTTCGTGCCGAAGTACAAAGGTGGTGCCTATCAGGTCAGACAAGAACCGGCTTGTTTTGTCCAGAAAATCAGCCTAAGTTCTTTTTTGAGGACAACCCCACGAGTAAATCCAAAGAAGAGATGATGAATACAAGATTGAGGCCACAATCAACTTTTAACCCTCCTGCATATCTGATTGTGGCACTGATTGCTACATTGCTACATTTGAGAAAACTGTACTGCATGATGCGACAAATCTGTTTAAACAAGATACAAGACAGTACTGTAATTTACCTACACATAATCAGCTAGCACTCCAGAAATTGGCTAAGGACATCGTCATAAAACCGGCGGACAAAGAAGGTACTATAGTGATTCTCGACACTACTTCATACAGAGCTGAATGTCTACGCCAACTTGGAAACTGAATGTCCTACCGACCCCTGAAGATGGACCCCACCAAATGACTTTCCTCAGAAATCAAGAAGATGGTGGATGACGCTAATAAAGAAGGTCGGATCACTGATCATGAAGCATCTTTTCTGGTCACTTCTCATCCGATCACACCTTATTTCTATGTATTGCTGAAAATACACAAGAAACATCTACCACCACCAGGGAGGCGGATTATTTTTGGCATTGGTTCCATACTTGAGCCGTTGTCTACTTTTGTTGACTTTTTTCTTTGACCCCTGGTACTTAAGATGCCAACCTACATAAAAGATATGAAAGATCTTCTACGTCTCTTGGTAGAGACCCCTTTTGATGCAGAACAGGATTATCTGGTTTCCTTTGGTGTGAAATCCCTGTATACCTGCATACCGCAGGATGAAACACTGGCAACTATAGAGTCTGTACTCTATTCCAAAACTGTTGACAGTATTACCCAAGTACACTTCATCATGACTTGTGCACGTTTAGCCATGAATGAGAATTTTTTTTCAAATTTGAGGATGCCTGTACTTGCAGACGTCAGGGACATCCATGGGCAGTGTCTTCACCCATAGTCTGGCTAATCTATATGTGCACCATTTTGAACAGACAGAGATTTTACAGGAACACAATCCCTTTGAGAAACACATCTGTGTTTGGAAACGTTACATCAACAACATGTTTGTAATATGGAGAGGTACTCCTGATAACATTGTGTCCTTTCATTATTGGCAGAATACCAGAAATGATTTCCTTAGATTCACTGTTGAATTCTCAAATTCTAGCCTACCCTTTCTTGACATTCAGATTTTTCCAGAGGGGGATAGTCTTGGCACAGAACTATACAAAAAATCCAATGGCTCGTAATTCACTTTTGTCTTACCAGATATATCACCCAAAATCTCTCCGGGAGAATTTGCCCTTCGGGCAATTCCTCAGGATCAGGAGGAATTGTTTGTCCATGAAAAAACACAAAGAGCATGCAGGAAAACTCACTACTCATCTGAAAGAAAAGAAATATCCATTAAACATTATTTGGAGATCAAGGAAGAGAGCTGTCAATAACAACAGGGGGCTTTGATTGAAGTGGCACCTCCTAAATAGAAAATGTGACCTGTGTCAACACTTTTTTGTAGCTACTCCAATCAGATAAAAAAAAGCATCCTTTGACATTGGAATATTTTGAACATTGGGCATGAACCATTGCCCCAGCCTCTGCTTGCCTTTTAGAGGAGTGCAAACATTAAAGATCAAGTTGTTCACACTCGGCCCATAATTAAGAATACTTCGGACCAAGATTCTTTGTGGGGTTCGCCACCGATTAAAGGACATTTTCCATGTGGCGCTTGCGCTGCGTGTCTACAAACTACACACACAACTGAGATTGACGTTGTCACTAACAGGTACTGGAACTTGTCTAAACAAACAAATTGTAACAGCGACAAACTGATTTACTTGATCCCCTGCCTAGGTGGCATTCGCTATGTGGCATAACTACGCGCAAGATCAAGACGAGGATACTCAAGCATAAAAGCACCATTCTGTGCAAAAAAAGATCCACCAAGATGACCAATCATTTCTTGGATTTGAATCATTTTGCAGAAGATCTGCACTGGACAGTCCTTGAGCAACCTTGGATTCCGGCGCATATTACAGATATATCCAAATTTCTGTTTATACGTGTACAAAGCTGGGTATATAGAATAAAAAAGTGACACCACTGGACTTAAGGTGGTTAGCTTTTTAATGCCGTTTTGGAGTACATATGATGGCACAGACATCGCTGCGATAAGTACCAATCAACACTGACATGCCCGCAAGAGACAGTTATTGCATACCAACATGGAAAGGAGTCTTATGCATTAGAAGGTCATGGCAATGCTGAATAAAATACACCATATATGGCACTGTTTGAAATACCATTGGCCATACCTGACAATACGCTCTAGTAGATCATGGCAATGCTGAGTAAAGTACATCATACATGGCACTGTTTGAAAATCCTTTGGCCACACATGATAATAAAAAACTTTTGTCAACACATGATAATAATCCTTTACGTTCACTACGGCACACTATTTTTGTCACTATGCCATTTATTTTATCATTAAGATGTCTGAGATAATGCTATCTAACTCATAATGGATCTAAACATGTGCATCAATGGTCCCCTTTCCCAAAAGACGAAATTCATTAGGGCGTTTTAAATTAAGTGCATGTATAGAGTGTACTACACCTTATTGCCATAACAGTGATAAAAACTGTAGTATTTATGAAATGCACACTTGTCAAACGCGCTAGTGTCCTCAGTGCTGTCACTAGATATTGAATAAAGTTTTTCAGATTCACTAGCTTGGTCAAAACATAGTGAAACAGCAGTGCATATCCGCACTGAGCCCTGTTCAGCATGCACACACCATGTGCTGCCTTATTGCAGCACTCAGGCAGGTTAGAAGGGCACCTGGGCATCCTCACACTGGTGTGATTTGGCTGCCAGTCAAGGACTACACATACAGTGGTCTTTCAGTCCCGTCAGTACTTCCGGCCCCAGCTTGTGTACCACAACGGGGTACCGACAGAGAGGTGAGTGAGTGGGATTTTGCTGTCAGTGCTTTTCCGCTGTTAGCTTAGTTAAGGAGCCATTTGGAGTGGTTTTGAGGCATAAAAGCCTGTTTTTTGTAACCATAAACAGTCTGTTCTTTTTGTAAGCATAAGCAGTCTGCTTCTCTTTACCAGTTCCTGTCGATGCTTTCACTGACAGCACCTCAGATATGCTGGTGGTTTGATTCTGGTTTACTTATTAGTAATCATGTTTTGCCTAAAACAGTTATCGCACCGGAGTATGCATTGGCCAGCTACACACCATAACTTTCATCGCAAATCACTGCTTATAACTCCCATTGCAGCCATTTACCAACAGCGACATGTGGCAGTTTCCTGTTGAACAGATCTTGGTATATAGAGGATAATATACTACCACTGACAGAGTTTGGATATACTATGTTCCATAAAGTTGTTGAGGCTCAGTTTCCACATCTTGGAAATGTAGTTTGGCGTACTTCTGTATTGGACTCCATGTAGCCCTTTGTTCTAAGGTTCTCTCACACTCTCTGTTTGAAATTATGTTTTGTTCACCAGCACACTTGCTTATAGACCAGCGCCCACATTCCGAGCAATAATGTGTGACACATGGTCTTGCCTTTTACAGAGTGGGCTTCTTTCCCTGAGCTGTTGCCAGGTAGAGGTGTGGCCACATATCCAAAATCCTTGGGTAATTGTATTTCTTCAAATACGTTTAAGCACCTGCTCAAAAGGATATATTGATAATCCTTCTAGAGCACCATTCACAATATTATAAATGATGGATTGTTGTTTGATTTGTTGCAATTTTTGTTTTTTCTCACTTTATACACATAGTTCCAGTAATACTCATCAACAAAACACAGGATTACTGGTTCTGTATTACTTTATTTTTCAGCAGCTTCAATTTCTTTCTGGTCCTGAAGAAAGCCTAGACACTTAACTAGATCACTCATGCTGAAACTTGTCGACCGTTCTGGTCATTTAGCAGTTTAAATCCATACTGGTTATTGCACTGCTTTTTAATCCTACCAGTGTGAGCAAGTGAATAAAGTGTTTAGTTTTTGCCCCACTAGGTAGTTTGAATCTCACTATAACTACTCACCTATCTATTTCTTTGCGCTGCGTCCTCACGACACCAGAGACTCACATATGGGATTTTAGCAACCTTTATAAGGTTTTGTCATCTGAAAAACATCCCAGAGCCCCTGCCTCACAGTGAGGGAGTTGTAGCCCTCAGTGGGACTAGGTTTTCCCACTGGGAGGAGAAACCTATATGATGAAGCATGCCGCCTATGGTGGGTGAGGGTATTCATCCTAAAAGGGATCTTCCACCTTTGGGGATTTTGTGAAACACCAATCCTTCATTTCTTAGACTGTCTTTGTGCAAGTACAGACCCGAGGAGGATTTGTGTTATAATTGTTTTGAAAAGGGGATATTCTCCTCCACGGTCTTTAAATCACATCCTTTGGACCCTCCCCTCTCGTTTCTTGTGCTATTAATGAAAAAATATTATCATATCATAACAATGTTATGGAACTTCACAGGTCCTCCTTACCGGCCTACACCATCTTCAAGCTCACTTGCATTATCTGAAAAGCTAATGTTATTTGCTGTGAATTTATGGTGCATGCAAAATTGAGGGGCCTAACACATTCCCTTTCTGCCTGGACATAGACATCGGTCAGCGGTATAGCCATCCTGTACCTTTCATATTATATTCTTGCATTGCTGCATGATTGGTCATAGCATGCATAAATGTAAAACAATTGATGATACTTCCCTGCTCCTTGAACTTATGTTATATCAAGATTGTTTGTGTTATTATTTAGAAACAAGCCCTTGAAGGAGGGCTCAGGGCCCAAAATGCATTGGGCACAAGCAAGAAATGGAACACCTGCATTGTATTGTACTGCATTATTTTTGTTGACAACAGATTCATTATATTGTCATTAAGCGACATTTTTGTTGCATTTCATGTAATTTGTTCAGTGAATGTATGATGTGTATATATTTGAATAAAAAATTGAGGTTTAACATTATATTAGGTAGCATAGATAGTATAGATACAGTGCACAGAGGTCAAGTAATGTACTTGAGGGCAGTTGAGCTGTATAAATACCAATCAATCAATCAAGCATTTGTAAAGCACACTAGTCACCCATGAGGATTTCACGGCACTGAGGGAAGAGGGGGTGCAGCTACTGCTCGAACAGCCTGTACTTGAGGTGTCTCCTGAAGGTTAGCAGGTCCTGAGTTTGTCAAAGGTGGGTGGGTAGGGTGTTCCATATCTTGGCGGTGAGGTCGGAGAGTGATCTGCCACCGGTGGTCATCCTGTGGATGAGTGGAATGTTGGCGAGTGCGAGGTCAGCAGAGTGAAGCTGGCGGTTCGGGTTTAGAAGGCGAGTCATTTGTTGAGGGATGCTGGTTCGGTGTTGTGGAGTGGTTTGTGAGCGAGGGTGAGGAGCTTGAAGGTGATCCTCTTGTGACTGGGAGCCAGTGCAGGTCTCTCAGGCAGGCTGAGATGAGGGTGCGGCGGGGGATGTCAAGGATGAGACGTGCGGAGGTGTTCTGTATGCGCTGAAGTCTTTTCTGGAGTTTGGCCGTGGTTCCTGCGTAGAGGGTGTTGCCGTAGTACAGTCTGCTTCTGACGAGGGTCTGGGTGACCGTCCTTCTGGTTGTAGTAGGTATCCATCTGTAGATCTTGTGAAGCATGCAGAGGATGTTGAAGCAGGAGGAGGAGACGGCGTTGATTTGTTGGGCCAGTGACAGAGATGAGTCCATGATGAGCCCCAGGTAGTGTGCGTGGTCGGTGGGTGTTGGTGCTGCTCCCAATGCGGTCGGCTACCAGGAGTCGTCCCAGGCAGAGGAGATGGAGCCTAAGATGAGGACCTCTGTCTTGTCCGAGTTCAGTTTCAGGCGGCTGTTCTTCATCCATTCGGTGACGGCCCTCATTCCATCGTGGAGGTTGGTTTTGGCTGTGGCCGGGTTTTTGGTGAGGGAGAGGATCAGCTGGGTGTCATCAGCGTAAGAGACGATGTTGAGGTTGTGTGAATGGACGATGTTGGCGAGTGGTGCCATGCAGACGTCAAAAAGGATTGGGCTGAGGGATGATTCTTGGAGTGATCTTGGTGGCTTCTGATCGGTATGGAGGGAGGCGGACCCTCAGGGTTCTGTCGGTGAGGACGGAGGTGATCCAGTCCAGGGCATTGTTGTGGATCCCTGCGTCGTGGAGGCATGTACATACCATGTGGTGACAGACGGTGTTGAAGGCGACCGAGAGGTCTAGGAGGATATGGGCCGCAGTTCCGCTGTTGTCTAGCATGGTCCTGATGTCGTCGGTGGCGGCGATGAGGGCAATTTTGGTGCTGTGGTTACTGCGGAAACCGGATTGGGACTGGTCCAGGGTGTTGCTCTTCTTGAGAAAGTGGGTCAGTTGTCTGTTGGCGATCTTCTCTGTGACCTTCGCTGGGAATGGGAGCAGGGAGATAGGCCGGAAGTTCTTGAGGTCCTTAGGGTTCACCTTGAGTTTCTTGAGTAGGACGTTGATCTCAGCATGCTTCCAGCTTTCCGGGAAGTTGGCAGTCTCAAAAGAGCTGTTGATAGTCTTCCGGAGTTGGGGTGCAATGATGGGGCTCGCTTTGTTGAGATGTGATTAGGGCAGGGTTCGGAAGGTGAGCCGTAGTGGATGGTGTTCATGATTTCGACGGTGTCATCGTCGTTGACGTGGGACCAGGAGAGCAGGAGGTTGGTGTGGCTGTGGGGCGGTAAGTCAGCAGTGTTGATGGTTGTTGCGAGGGTCTGGGTGATGAAGCTGTTGTGGATGTCTGTCATCTTGCAGTGAAAGAAGGTGGCTAGGGAGTCACAGAGGTCTTGCGACGACAGGATGTTATTGGAGCTGGAGCTCTGGTTGGAGAGTTCCTTCACCATGTGGAAGACCTCCTTGCTGTTGTGTGCGTTGTTGTCGATGCGTTCCTTAATGAAGGTCTTTTTGGTGGCTCAAATGAGTTGATGGGGCTTGTGGCTGGCGTTCTTGTAGGCCTTGTGGTTGTCGTGTGTCTGTTTGTGGCACCACTTTTTCTCGAGTCTTTGGCAAGTCCGCTTGGATTCCTGGAGGTCGGTGGTGAACCAGCTGCCCTTTCTGTCGATGCCTCTATTTGAAGGTTTCTTGATCGGGGCAAGAATGTTGGCGCAGTCCTAGAGCCATTGCCTAAGGTTGCGGGCGGCTGTGTCGACATCAGTGGTGTCGGTGGGTGGGTTTTGGGCGAGGGTGATGATCAGCGGGTCTTTGGTGACTTTGTTCCAGCTGCGGTGTGGGATCCGTTGCGGGTGGTGTTATGTGGTGGGTTTCTTGAAGGTGAAGTGGATGCAATGGTGGCCGGTCCAGTGGAGTTTCGGTGGTGTGGCTGGAACGGACGTGGTTGCTGGCGGAAAAGATGGGACCGAGCGTGTGTCTGGCAAAGTGGGTGGGAGTCGTGACAAGCTGTTGAGTCCGAGGTTGGGGAAGTTTTCGAGCAGGGTGATGGAGTTGCTGTTGTTCGCATTCTCAAGGTGACAGTTCAGGTCTCCGAGGAGGTCTGTGGAAGCAAGGGTGTACGTGCTGGCGATGTCCGAGATGGGGTTGCAGAACTGCGGTCGCGGTCCGCGGGGTGTGTAAACGAGGGTTCCTATGAGGGTGGTGTTAGGGTCGGTGTGGATCTGGAAGTGCAGGTGTTCAGTGGTGCTGGAGGTGTCTTCAGTGCTGGTCAAGATACTGAGGGTGACCCTGTGGACGATGGTGATTCCTCCTCCTAGTCTGTTGGTGTTGTCCCTTCGGGTGATCTTGTAGCCATCCAGGATGGCTATGGCAATGTCGGGCGCCGAGGAAGGATTCATCCAGGTCTCCTTCAGGAAGGCGACATCTGGTAGGCTGAGTCGAGTAGGTCCCAGAGTTCGATGGCGTGCTTGTGGATGGAGTGGGTGTTGAGTGATATGCATCTGAGATGGTTGCTTCCTGCGCTGGTTGGGGGGGGCGGGCGTGCAGGTGTTCAATGGTTGTTGAAGCTGCAGCTTCGGCAGGAGAAGGGTGCATGGGTGAGCTTTGGGAAGGCCTGAAAGCAGTTGGGTGAACAGCCGGCATTGAGATCATGGAGGAAGTTGGCATTGTAGCGGTTCAGGTGTCGTGGCTCTCGCAGGGCCAGGGGATCTGGCGCTGGGTGTGGTCCAGGCGCGAACGGGTGCAGACTGGCTTGCCTTAGGCATGCCTTTGGCGCGCCAGCAGCGTGACTGCGCAGCGGTTGCCATATGAATACACATACACGCATACACATGTACATATCTAATGCACTAACAACAAATTATTAAGATATGAGTGAACTTATAAGTTTTGAGAGACGTAGGCCAAACCCATCAATCCCAAGTGACTAATATAATGTATTTCCATTTATTTGAAATGTAAAATATAGGTGCTTATTTTATTACTGTTTATTTTTCTGTTTTACTGATAACAGCACTAAGAAAGTTGCGTCTTACAAAGTCATGCACCAATAATCAATTGATGGCACTTCCTACGATGTCATTTTCTGTGAGTTCACGTAGATTGAAAATTACGGGGGCCTCACACAATCCATTTATGCAGGGGGCACCAAAAGTCCTACGACCAGCTCTGCCTTCTGTCATATCTTGAAAGTGCTGGAATTAACTACGGCACATGGGCATGTATTTAGATTCCTTTACTCAGACATCTCGAGGAGAACATGTGTCTCTGCATCTCTTCTCCAGCATGCTATTCCCACGACTGCTGCTCCCTTTCCTGTTCTCCTTAAGACTTCCCCTGCCAGGGTCCCCTTTTTGCTTGGGTACTACTTCCCTGACACTAAGCGTCCAGTCACAATATTTCATCTCCCCCCACTAACAAAAGCTTGATTGTCCCTATTGACGTAGATCTCTAGATTGCTTTAATAAGTCGGGAAGGCTTTCATAGTGTTTGCTTTGATGGTTTAGTGGGCTTGGTGCTGCACCAACAAGAGTGAATCCAGGGTGATTGCCTCAGGCTTGTTCCTGACTAGCTCCAGAGGCATCACCTTTTAAGATGGCTGGAGGTTTATTGACTCCCAACTTTCATTTCCGGAAATGAGATATATCTCTGATTATCTTCTTGTCATCAGAGACTGCTGTGATAATAGTTCCATTTAGATTGGTCACTTGTAAAGGATGTCCGGATAGTGGCTGTCTGTCTTTTTTCTCTATTCTTTTGCTTGAAACTGACCCAATCCTGTTCCTGGATAGTTGATGTTTTTGTTTTCCGACGTATGTCTGCATGTTCTTTCATGTTGCTCTTTTTGCTGTGGTCCCACTCCGCCATTGCCTCCTGGCCAGGAGCGTGAGAGGCATGACCAACCAGATGCTCCCAGGTGGGGAATCCAGTGTGCACTGCTCGGACCGGTGCCACATGAGTTTTGGCAGATCTAGCATTTGTAAAGACAGTGGTGGTTTTTCTTTGTCGTGCTTCAAAGAGGTCATTTCTTTGGTGTCTACCTTTTGATTGTTCCTGCCTCCTTGCTGGTGTCTCTACATGTCCAATGGGAGATGATGTACTACATGAAGGGTGGCATCCTCTGCGATGGTTATAGTGATAGCTTCAAGTGACACTGCAGGTGGTCTTGCCCAGTCCTTGACAAGGTAAAAGTATTCTTCCAACAGTCAGGCTCTTGTTTTTTTCATGGATGAACTGGGATGTCTTGATATGTAGTTGATGAGGTTTTCCATTTTTCCTGGTTTGTGGACTCTGTATAGTATTTCCACTAACTTCAGCCATCCACAGTGAGAAGGGTAAGTAAGCAGTATGCTGCTTGAGGTCCATACATCACGTGATTTTACAGTTCTCTTCTTGTATGTGAAAGTCACTCAAAACTGTCCTAGGCATGGCAGTGTCTCTTTTGACATCCAGGAGTACACTTGTACAGCAGCTTTTTGTAGCTTGGTGTTCAGGTACATCTTGTTGTATTCTGTGATACAGATGTAGCTAGGAGATGCGCCACTGTCTAACACAAATTTGGCTGGATGTTTCCCCCTTCGTATGTGTAAGCTTGGTAGTTATTCAACCTATCCTGATTGGTAATCATGCAAACAAATCCGTTGCTATCCTGAGATGTAGATGTGAGGGATCTTGAGTCACAGAACATGGAGCGCTGAGATCTGTAGGTAGCATGAGACCATAGACTTGCTAACGAAGAGCTGAAGGAGCATTTTCTCTCACCGCGTTCTGCCTTTAAGTCATGTCGTAAACTGGATTCTTTGGAGGATTTTCATAGACCCTTTTGAGTTTCTTTACATGCTTCCTCAAAATGATTGTCCTTTTCACAGCACCTACATCTTTGAACCATGCCAGGGCAGTACCCTACATGTGGGTATTCGTATCCGCAGTGTGATAACAATCTGGCTGTTTCTCTCTTCTATTTCCGCTTTGACGATCCATAGACTTGGGACCCTGCTGACGTTCAGGCAGGTGTTGTTCTTTCAGGCGTGACAGGAGTCAAAATGCCTGTTTATGTCTTTCTGCATTTCCCACCTCCATTTTCTTTGTGTGTTCCTCTGCCTGTTCATTGACTCGGGTCAGTTCCTCAATGTCATCCAGCGAGTAACTTTTCTTCAGGAGATATCGACAAAGTGATTCTGATTGACATCCTTGTATGATTTGCAGGCAGAGAGCATCATCAGTAGTGAAGTTATCAAACTCACAATACCGTGCTAGGCGTTTGAGACGCGTAATTAATTCACTCATGAGTTTGACCCTCTCCTGGAGGCTAGACTGAAAGTTTACCATTCATAGTCAATGATTCTTTTGTAAAGAAATGTTCTGTTAAGTGCCTCTCGCACATCTTGATAGGAGATTGGGGCATCTCTTTGATGATTTGTCCAAAGTCTTTGCCGGTCAAATGGCACAGGGCAATGAGTCATTGATTCGAGGCAGTGAACTGTGACCCCTTCATGAATTCTTCAAGGCAATCAAGCCATTCTTGCCAACGGGGACCCAAGTCACTCCCAGAGTCAACAGTTCTGAAGGGCGTAGGAATGAGATACCGGGCATGGCCAGTCTTGCCAGGGCATTTCGTTTTGAATCCAGTGAGAATAACATGTGTTAGCTGAAGCAAAAACCCACTGCTGGGGTGATTTAGTACCAAAGTTGAGAGTGTGCACTAGACTAAGTAAAAAAGTAGACACAACCTCTTATGCCCAGTAGTGCGTTCATCAAAGATGATCACTGAAAGTCCATACTTAAATGCACCTAGGTGTGTGTAGTACAGCGACATAGATGGGGGCTTGGAACCTTGTTGTGTGGCAGTTCTATGATCCCTAGTAGAATGTGAAGTGTGACAGTTTGATCAGTTGCTGCCTGGTGTTTGTCCTTGGTAGTTCGCTGAAGACTCAGCTACATCTTTGTTTAAAAAAACCTACCTTACTTCCATGTTTTAGATGTGACATCTTGTTGGTGATGAGCTCGTGAGCCGCCTACTTGGACCCTCCTGCATAGCACTGAGGTTGTAAAATTGATTGGAGGACATGCGCACTTTCTGTGTATCTGAGCACAAACGGAAACTTGAATACAGGCTGGAGAGGCTCCTTCTCCGAGATGGGGCCAAAGAGAGGGTGGTGTGACTTTCCTTCGGTCTCATTTTTAATATCTGTAATTAAGATAGTGCTGGGCCTAATGTTCATCAAGGTCTGGCATGGTGAAATGCCTTGAAAGGGTTGCGTTCTATTGTCTGACATATGTTATGTGCTCTATGTGACGACAATTTTAGGGGAGTGCAGACAGCAATTTGACGTTGGAAGACATGAAAGTTGTACCGGACATTTTAAATATCATCAGAGGTGAGCAGACCAGTTTTTAGGGGAGGTGTCACTGTGAGCATCTGTGACAACGTAGTGTTCTGGGTTCTTTGGCTGACGTATTCCAGCGTGCCTGCAGACAACGCGTTTATTTTCCTTCTTTGGCCGGTGTCATCCAGTGCATATCCTGTCAACATGTGGAAAGTGGCTCCAATGATTTCTCCAGCTCCCGGCTGAGTTGCTGTGCTCCCTATTTGCATGTTCAACGCTGATCCTCACAGCGGGTGGGTATCAACGTCGTTTGCACAAGGGGTGGGCACAAGTGTGTTGAGTTGTATCCTGTTCCAAGCCTAGTGCGCCCTCACATAGCGTCTTGCCAAATTTAGGTGGGAGAGTTCTCGAACATTGATATGCACAGCGTGCAGGCACATTTTGGGAGAAGCTTCCCTTATCAACAGCGCTGATCTGTACAGCTGAGCTACTTTGATCTGCACAGCAAACAGCAGATTGTTTGTGTTTGAATAAAGTCAACTAGTATCTATTAGCAGATCAGATAGCTATAGGCAGTCTAAATAAAACTGTGTGTGCTATTGGTTATTGCTGGTTTGCACAGCATAATGTTGTTGAACACACTGTGAGTTAATTGTGTTGTTGAATTTGCTTTGCACTGGAATTAACATTCTAGGGGAAAAAAAGTCTCTTCTGACCCAACGTTTGGTTGTTTCTAGTTTATTGCTGTAATTGTTCTACATACAAACAATGAAGTAACACCTCCACCCCCCTTTTTGGAAACACCTGGTGAGTTTCTAATGCGGTGGAAACAAAAGTTTGATGCTTTCACGAAGTATTTGCGAGCGATTGGCACACTGCTGTTCCGACCAGAGAGAAGGAAATATCTACTTATTCATTCCCTGGAGTTTGAAAGTAGAGCTATTTTGAAACAACTACGGGGCATATTACCAAGGGCCTTATCGCCGCTTTAGCGGCACTTTTTGGCGCTAAAGCGGCAATATTATTATAGCCCGATCAGCACGCTGTCGCTAACAGCAGTTGGCGACAGCTTTCTGATGAAAGCGACCGGTTTGGGTGTTTATCGCTAATGACGTGCAAAGTAGGCGTTCCCGACCAACAGACCTGAAAAACAGCCGCTAAGAGGCCTATATCGCCTATTAGCAAGGAGGCCCTGGCCCGGTTAGCGACATAAAAAGTTGCGCTAACCGGGGTCATCGCCGTTTATTTTACACCTGCTAATATCAGGAGTTAACAATACCTAACATGGGGGAGTGGATTATGCTAATACGACCACAGGGTCGTATCAGCAAGGTTTTCCACCTTCCCCATGCAACATTCCTGGTTTTCTCGCGATGTTGGTCCTTCCCTCCCGCTATTGCTGGAATATATATCACCATGGCGCTAATTGTTGCTAATACAGTGTTAGCTTGGTGATATATTCCAGCGATAGCTGGCGATGGAAATATTTGCGCTAAGCGCGTTCTGCGATATTTTTCGCAGTTTCTTGATAATATGCCCCTACCTTAGGTACTTATTAACGGGAATGGAGAATTAGAGGAACATCAAGATATTATTAAGAAACTCGAAGTTAGGTTTGATGTTCAACCAAGATTGGTAGTGTTCCCTCATAAATTCATTTTACGGGCTCAAAACCCAGGGGAGGATGTGTACACCTGTGTGACACAGAGTGATGTTACACTGACATGCAGCTGGTGTGCACAGAAGTTGCAGCAAGATGGTGTCTTATTTTGTTTAATGATTATCCTATCTCCTTGTGCTCTGTCTAGTTTAAAGGGCGAGGATCAAAGGAGGACTGGTTCACCAGATCATTGAATGTTGCTGGCTGGTACCCAAAACGTACTGTTTGTAATTTATGTGTTGAGCCCACACTTCAGAAACAGACTTCAATATGTAGGGACACCTGACGTCAAGATAGCTGACATGAGTACAGCGAAGGCCATTGGACAATCCACCTGACATCAAGATAGCCACGGAGACGAGGCAAGATTTTGTTGGACTTTGCTAGATGCAAGCAGCCAGTATGATGTAGCAAGTATTTAGAATGGCAGAAGATGCTCCTCTAACCAAAGAGCAGAATGGATGATGCCTTGTCCAGAGGTGAGGTGCCTGAACATGATGGGCTCTGTATTGTGCATGGCAGTTTCTTTCTTCATTAGGAGCGCGGTGAGCTCCTGCAGCCAAGTGGTGTGTGATGGCTGGCAGGCATGCACAGGTGCTTGCAGCTGACTGATTTCCAGAAGGTGCGTCACAGTGCACTTTTTGGCGTAGTCGGTTGCAGGATATGAACATTGATTTAAAAGGGGAAGAAATATGTTTTCTAGAAATTAAAAGCATACTCTCAGATACCAATTGTTATATGTATATATTTGGATGGGAGGTAGCCCATATGGTGTGCTAGCCCGTGAGTGAGCTAATTGTGCAGGGTTGAGTGAGAATTGGAGTGTGTGTTTGGGTGTGTTTTGTAAAAAGTGCTTATAAATAATTTGCCCCGTTAGGCAGAAAGGGCTGTATCCCTTTCAAGTGTTTCTTAAGAAATGTATACAAAACATGTTCAGCTGCAGTGTGCATTTGAGACATGAGAGACACAGTTTGTGGAGCCAAAAATACCTCTGCAATTTTAACCTGTCAGAATAAATTATTGCAAAGATAAGTGGGAAACTTGCCAGACTGTGGCAGAAAAAGGATATAGTTTGTATCATGCAAAATAAGTATAGGAAAAGCAGAGGAAGGGTTAATAGGAGAACAGTGGGTTTAAAGGTTGGAATTGACTGGAACCTTGAAATGTGGGATGTTCTTTGTTTGACAACTCTGGAAAAAGGGCGTGAAATTGTTTGGTTTCTTTGAGAACATGATAAAATAAAAGGAGCATTTGCAATTGCTTTCCCAGGCAAATTAATGAATTTGGTCCTTTTCTGAAAATGCCTGTAATAAGTTTCTTGTTGTTCTGGTTGTTCTTAATTTGTAAAATGTAACCAATGTAAAAATATGGTTTGATTAGAAGTGCTAGAATGTATACATGTTTTTAACATAGGAAGTGATTCAACATGGGAGAAATGTTAGGAAAAAGAAATGTGGGTTTAAATCAAATGCAGTTCTGTGATTGTTCAGGCATATGTGACTGTTCAGGCCCATGTGAATTTGTGCTGCACAGACATGCATTTAAATGTGCACTAGGACAAGTGGAATACAGACTCATGGCAGGGGTCAGCTTATAATTTTGAGATAAGAACAGAAGAAAGGGAGACAATAGTGTATTAGTGATGAATACAATGTTTAGCTTGTGAATTCTGTTTCATTCTGACATGAGGTGAAAGAGTTGAGGAAAAAATGTGAGGCTGTTTTCCTTCTCAGACATGAAATGCCTCCTGGGAGTGGATGGCACATAAAAATCTGGTGCGGGAGGAGAAATTAAATACATAGACAGTGATGGTGAAGTGCTTGCATCTTTAAGATAGATGTTTCGGAGGCTTGCAGTGAGATCATCCAGCAGCGCTGAGAAGAGGTCGGGCTTTCTGTGAAGACTGAGGAGAAATTCCTACGGGAGGGGTCATCCCAGCTCCTCGCCCCAGCAGACAGAGACAGCTTCTTTCAGATAGATGTTTGGGAGGCTTGCAAATGTGCAGGTTTCCTCCCCCCCATGCGGAGAGTCGCAGAGCAGATAGGAGCAGATGAAAGTTGGCAGGCGTGCATGGCACTTTGGCCTTGAAGGAGATAAGGTGGGGGCTGGCAGCAGAGTGAGAAAGAAGGCTCTGCTTGTTATTTTTGGCAATAGACCCTGGTAGGTTCCGCAGAAATCTTAGGAAAGAGGTGCAGTGCTTAAGGGGGATTGAGAGGCACACAGAGCAGCTTCTGAAAGTTTGAAAAAAAAATGAAGTAGGAAAGAGGTACAGAGAATAGGAGTTAAAAGGTGTCCTTTTGTCATCCTAGTAACAGATTTTACAATTAGATGAAGAGATGTATTTTTAAAGCAATTTGAAAACAAGATTGTTTTATCTTTTTTATGGTTTTTTAAAGAGAGAATTAAACATGTATGCAAGCCATTTGTTTTGACCAGCTAGGGTGAATCAGATGTGAAACAATGTGAGTTTAGAGAACGTGAGGAAAATGAGCAGACCAGTTTTTTTATTTATTTTTATTTTAAGTTAGGGAACGCTGTTCGTAGGTATAACTTAGACATGTTGGTGAATAATGAATTTTGTTTTACAGGGAGGAATGTTATCTTAGGAAAGAATGCAGCAATGTTTTTTAACTCTGCACAAGCAGTTTGTGTAGAATGGTTTTAAAATGTCAATTTAGAAATGTGACAGTGTATTCTGTGTGCCAGTTCAAGAGAAATGTGTTCTTTATAATTTTTGTAATGAACAGGGAAAGGATTTTTTTTTTTTTTAAGTTACAGATACCTTTATGTTATTGCGCATTGACAGATACTGGACAGAGGGTATTACAATGAAATACAATTTTATTTCTCAGGTCCTAATGAAAAGTCCATGGGTAGAGATTGAGAATATAAGAATCCCCAGAGTGTGCTGCAAAATGCAGTTATGGAGCATGCCTGAACCTTTAATTTCCCTACAGATGACAAGGCTAAAATGTTGGAGACACGATTCAGATTTGGTGTGCATACCTAAATACAAGCACCTAGGAGATAAAGATCATACAAACAGGTGGGCAGAAAATGAGGGGATTTCCCCTAGTTTTTATCAGAATTGTGATTCTTATGTGCCAGAATGCACATGCCAGACAAGTCCCATAGAAAGGGAAATGCCAGTTGTGGAAAGGAAAATTACCGGAGCAGATGAAGTGTCCTGGGTTTCTGGCAATAGATAAAGGGAGCAGGTATCCAGCAGGGAGTGGAGAAATAGTCAGGAAGGAAACTGCCCCAGCCCTTCTTGCTGTGCGGAGAAAAAGAGAGTTTCACTCTCATATCAAGTATTCAGAGGTTAAAGTGTGGGTAGAATTCTAAGGCAATTCCCCAGAGTTAGAGGAGAGCTATGCAGACAGTGATTGAAATATTTTACTTTCAGGCAAGATAGAAAAAGTGCGCTTTTGAAAAATGTTTTTTGCAATTGATGCTTCTTTCTTTTTTCAGATCATACGGCGCCTTGGTGTGCGTGGTATTCTGTCCCCGTTTGAGTGGGATTTCCCCCTTCCCCTCCCTCCCCCCCACCTAAACCTGGTGTGACCCCGAACAGTGGAAGCGGAAGTCCTCCTTTGCTGACTGGAACGGATGGGGTCCGCCTTTGCTGAATGGACCGGATGGGGTCCTTCTATGCTGAGCAAACTGAACTGTTGTGTTGGAGATGGAGATGACGCGACTAGCGAGAAAGCTGTGTGCCTTTCACACGGACTATTGGTTTTCAAGAGAATAGTGAGCAGCAGAATGTGCTGCAATTGGAGTTGTTTATTGACATCTGAGGGAAACAAAATGCAAGAGCTGTGTGTCTTTCACACAGAAGAACTGTTGATTTGAACAAGGAAGAAGTTGAACAACCGAGATGTTGTTCTGCAATTTGAGCAGATATTTTCCGAGCTAGAGACTGAACAGAGAGAAACCTGTTGATGATGCTTTTATTTTTGTAGCGGCTAATTTGTATTAGTTTGGCTGCCTTAGCAGTAGAAGTTCCAGTTTAACCATTAGAGACATTAGGAGCATTCAAAAGCTTGATTCATTTATTTTGTGTATCCATTCAACAGGTATCCAGATATGTATGAGTTATTATTGTGCTTTTCAGTTTAGCACCACAGTTATTGCTTTTACATGTATTCGGGAAATGCAGTCTTCTTTTAATTATGACATGTAGTTTTAGATGGTTTTGCTTTCAATTGAGAAATTACATAATTGTGTCTTTCAGTTGTGACTTGCTTTGACGTATGCTTTTGTGGTATTACTGTTTTACTGAGTTTTTCAATCATAGTTGTGTTTTTTAGTTGAGAAATTCAGTTTTTTGTTGATAGTTATGTATTTAGTTATGTGATTCAGTTTTTGATATATGTGAATGGTGATGGTCAAGGGTCATGGGGTGGAAGGTAATAAAAGAGCCACTCTTGTGATTTTTGCACCATATGATGACCCTCAACCACCACCATTTTAATTGACTTTAGTGTGTTCCTTAATGTAGGATGGTCCTGCATATATCTGCTTCTCTTCTGTCCTGTCTTTCAGTTGGAGCTGTTACGGAGTGGAACAGTCTTGCCAAGAGCAGAGCGCATGGGATGTGCATTTGAAGGTGTGAGGTTGTGCAGGAATGTGTATTGTATTGTGCATTGGTGAGAATTATGAGTTCTCACTACTGGCTTTGACATGGTTTAATGTATGACTTTACCTTGCTTTATGGCAGTGCTTAGCTTTGACATGCTTTCATGTCATCTTGCTTTTCAATTCCATCTTGCTTTGGACCTTTCTGTGTGTATGGCCTAACTAACTCCATTTTCATGACTGAAGCTATTTTCTGTGCTTGCACGTAGCTGCAAAGTGTGGAGGGCATTTCTGCTCTCCCTTCTGTTTTTCACACTTTTCTGACTAGAGAAAACCGGTTCTTATCAGAGGAATGTACATGGTCTGTCTCAAAGCCATAGCAAAGGCCTGATCAACCAATGCCGGTGCCTTGGAGCAGACTGGTACAGGCTCTTATGAGAACTAGGGGGCGAGGTTTGCTAGAAGCTTCGTTATATTTGGATTTGTAGTAAAAGGGGGAGCCTCCACTGATCTGGTGGAAGTTTGGAAGTTTGGGAGTTTAGATTCCAAGCGAGGGCAGACGTGTCTATCTCGGATTGAACCCTGATTGCCGAGCTCTGATCCCCGGCTGTGTGAAGACATCCCCCGGCTAGAAGTGAGCAGTGTATGCATCAGGTGATGTATTGAGTTTTGTGGTTATTGCCATTGTGATGTGAGCTAGTGGCTGTGATCGTTTGAGGTGTTTTCTTTGTGGTGTGGGAGGTGCACATCCAGAGTGATCCTCTACTGTGTATATATATATATATATATATATATATATATATATATATATATTTCCAATAGTTTCGAAAACCAACTCGAAAACCAATTTGGCATCCGCTTCTGTTGTTTGACGAAAAGTTTGAAAAAAGCCACAAACTCGGTGCTTCTCGTTTCCAGTGAGTTTTATTGTGCAGTTAAACGCCCACCAGTCGCCATGACGCGTTTCGCCTCAGCCGAGGCTTGATCACATGTCATGCCAAGAAGAAAGGAAGTGACATAAATAGTAAAGTAGGTCACATGGTCAGTACTACAGCCTTTAAAATTTAAAGGGGAATACACCAATTTACAACAAGTGAAAAACACGGAGTTCTGAGCATAGTGCTCTAGTAATACATTGTTTGCTAGTTAGAATGTATCTTTGAAACATATATGATATTTCATTGAATAAGTACATTCCATTAATCGTTCTCCAAAGGCACTGTTCAGGGAAATTAGGCATGCATATATATAAAAGGGAAAAACCCAATAAGAATACAGAAAGAAAATTTCATTTCCTTAAAAAAAATACATATATATATATATTCTCTAATTTCATATATTTACACCCTATTTACAAGTACTCCATTGTCCCTGGTTTTCCATGTATGAAAAACTAAGAATAACAACCTCATTATCTTGATAGGTATCAATACCCTCAGGTTGTTTAGGACATTAAATGTAAATGTGCAGCCCAGAGTATATAGGTTTTAATACCTTTCCCTGCAATCAATATCTGATTCAATATCATAAAGTGCCAAAATTGGATATAAACCAAGCAACGGTTCTCCATTAGGTTACCTCAAATTTTCGTGAATTCCCACATTCTACTATGTGCTTCCTTGGGGGTCATTAAGATCTCATGTAAAGTGACAGTGCATTAAAAGTTTTACCTATTGTTCAATAGGAATACAAGTATTTCCAGGCTGCCTAATATACGTATTTACATACAGGTTCGTTCTACTCCAAAGCCATACCGGTGTCAGCAAGACAATTTTTTACAAAAAAACCATAGATAATCAGAGGCATGTGTAAAGGTCCTCACTACAGTTTAGTCCCCCAGGCTGTTTACTATTTAGTTCGAGGATGTAGCGTGTTTCTAGGAGACGTAGCTTCCCGTCCCTATCTCCTCCCCTCCTCAAGGGTAATACAGAGTCTACCAAATAGTATTTCAAAAGGTCTGCATTGCTTTGATGATGTTTTTCAAAGTGTCTAGCCACAGGGTAAGACTGATCTTTCCCAATGATCGCTCTTAGATGCTGGAGGATGCGCTTGTGGGCCGGGAGACGAGTACTCCCCACATATTGTAGGTCACACGGACATACTAGTATGTATACAACATACTCGGTCTTGCATCCCAATTTCTGTCTGATGGCAACAGGAGTATCATGGAAAGGACTAATAAAGTGGGTCTTATTTATGCCATGTTTGCAGGCCTTACAGCTCTGGCATTTCTTAAAGCCTGTAATCCGTTCCCACCACTTTTTGGGAACGTCCATGGTACTACTGACAATGGCATTGCCTAGCGAGGGAGATTTTCTAAAGGTGATCTCAGGTTTGTTTTTTACTAGATCTCCTATTATAGGATCCCCCTGGACCAAGTTCCAATTCCGTGAAAAGATCTTACGTATTTCAGCATGTTGTTGGCTGTATGTGACAATGGCTCTACACTGTGCTTTCTCATTTATTGTAGGATGGTTCTCAGCCGTGTCACTATTATTCTCTGGACAAGTTCCTAACAGTCGTTCTCTGGTTAATTTAGTGGTTTTTGCTATGGCATCATCCACCACTTTTCTACCATAACCCCTCTCCAAAAAGCGTAATCTGCACTGTTCCTGTGCAGACCTGCATTCAGATTCAGTGCTGCAGATACGTTTAATGCGCAGCATCTCCCCATATGGGATGCTGCGTATTAAATGCTGTGGATGGCTGCTTGAGGCATGTAACAAAGTGTTACCGGCAGTAAGTTTTCTATGCAGTCTGGTTTCCAATTTGTTATTCTGTTTATCAATGTAAACTTCTACATCCAGAAACTGCACTGAGACATCACTAATTGATGATGTAAATTCCAAATTCACATCATTCATATTGAGTTTGGCAACAAAATCAACAGCACTTGCCATTGAACCACTCCAGACAAAGAATAAATCATCTAAGTATCTGAGGTATAATTCTACGTTGTGTTCAACGATTGTTCTGTGCTGTCCCATAAGGGTCTGCTCCTCCCACATCCCCATGTGAAGACATGCAAAGCTAGGGGAGAAGCAAGACCCCATGGCCACCCCCCTGAGTTGTTGATAGGCTTGGCCACCAAATGAAAAAAAGTTTTGCTGCAAACATATTTGTAACATCCCCATGAGCATTCTGTTGTGTTCAGCATCATGCAAAGGACGTTTATCTAAGAAGAATTGAACTGCCTTCATGCCATCCATATGTCTTATGGAGGTATAAAGAGAACAAATGTCCAGTGTCATCAATATGTAATTCTCTTTCCAACTAAGCATAGACAATTTACACAAAAAGTCAGTGGTATCTCTTATATAAGATTTCAATCCTTTCACCCACTCCTGTAAAAAATAGTCAATGTACCTTGAGAGGTTTTCTGTCGCACTGCCAATCGCCGATATTATAGGCCTACCCGGTGGAACCAGGGAATTCTTGTGGACCTTCGGCAGAAGGTAAAAGGTGGGTATCACCGGAAATTCCTTTTTTAGAAACTTAAGTTCATCTAAGGTGATCAACCCACTGCTCCGCCAGCCAATAAGTTTGCCATTGAGTTCATTCCATGCTACTCTAATCACGGTGATGTTGGTTTTGCGGTAACAGGATGTGTCACCTAGTTGTTTTTCCGCCTCTGCTAGGTACTGCTCACGTCCCCAGAGGACAATATTACCACCCTTGTCCGCTTGTTTCACCACCAAGCTCTCATTTGTCATCAGTTTCTTGATTAGAGAATTATAACATTGGTTCTGTCTCGCAATGGCTTGGCTCTTTTTATTTGTGTTGATGTAAAGTTTTTTCAGGTCTTCCACTATTAATTCCTGGTAGATATCCAGATTATCATGAACAGAAATTGGATTAAAAGTGGACTTGGGCTTGAATGATGTTCGTGCTACTTCACGCCCAGGATTTTGATTTGGCATCGTAGAGGGTATATTTTCTCCTAGTTCGTTCTGCTCATTTTGTAGTTCCCAAATTTCTTCAAAGGAAAGAGCATCTCTTGCTGATAGAGACATAGAATTTGAATTGGATTCCATAGTGGCTTTCTTATTTCTTGGTCTAAGACGATGGAATTTAGTCAGCTTTAATTTTCTTGTGAACCTGTAAGCGTCCATGCGAGTTCCTGCATAGTCAAAAGATTGCGGTGGACAAAAGGATAGTCCCAGGCTCAAAATTTTAGCTTCCTTAGGGGTTAGGACGATATTAGTTAAATTGATTATTGAGGGGGACCCTGTTGGTTTCCCCGTTTCTTGTTCGCCCATCTCCGTTGGTTCTGCTTTCTGTTTGCACCCCCATTTCTTTTTGTGGCATCGTCTCCGCTCTGCCCGCTTGCGGTTCGCCCTTGTCCTGCTTGGGTAAATTTCACTCTCGGTCGTAGGGTCTCTCTTCTTGCCTCGCATAGGCGCTGTACCTCCTGTGCGGGCGTGAGTGCAGTAAACCCCACCGGGATATTCAATTGGCCCCCATCTGATTCGCTTCCCTCAGTGGAGCTCAGACTGATAGATGAAGTAACGCTAACATTATTTTTTGTTGTATTTCCAGCGCCTCCACCCCCTGAGTGACTCCCTTTGTTCTCAAATTTGCGGGCAAAAGTAAAGATATGGCCATTCAGGTAATCCAATCGGTCTCTTTCAAATTTAAACGCTTTACGTTTTTTTATAATTTCCTCCTCTTTAGCGAGCCGAGATTCCATGTCGTCTCTCATTTTTTTCATCACCGCATCATTTTCTCCTATATATATCTGTCTGATCTCTTGCAGGACACCCAGTGTTTCTTATCTTATATCAGTTATTGCTTGTTTATTTATCAGTATAATTATTGATTCATGCCATTTAGATTATAAGTTTGCTTAGTTATTGATTCATGCCTTTAGATTATAAGTTTGCTACATATATTTGAATCTTAAGCATTTGGGGCCCGATGTAGGTAATTCTTATTTACCACTTCTTAAATACCGAATTTTACCGATTCGGTATTTAAGAAGTGGTAAATATGAAGGGGGGAGATGTAGGTATTTCCAGATGTGTAAATACCGAATCTTTAAGATTCGGTATTTACCGAATCTGGAAATACCGAATCAGTATTTCCTATTGATTCCTATGGGCTGTGAAGCCCATAGGAATCAATGGGCAATACCGATTCTGTAATTACAGAATCGGTAAATACAGATTTTAGCAAGGGTGCAGGGGGTGTCACTTTGACACCCTCTGGCACCCCAAAAATAGGCATGTGCGCCATGTGGCACACAGACATGCCCTAAGGGCATGTCTGTCTGTCACATGGCTAGGTGTGCATGCACACATGTGCATGCACACCTGAATTCGGTATTTTAACACCCAATTGGATTGGGTGTTAAAATACCGAATCTGAAAGGTCTGCGGCACTCAAAGATGTGCTACCTACATATGCTTTTACAGACTCGGTATTTTTACCGAGTCTGTATTTACTGATTCGGTAATTTTACCGAATCTGTAAATACAGATTCGGTAAAATACCGATTCTGTAAAGCATGCTCCTGCATCTCAAAATCCAATTATCGGTCGGTAACGGCCGAATTCGGCCGTAACCGACCGGTAATTGGCCACCTACATCTGGCCCTTGGTATCTGAGATAGCCTTTGTTTAGAGAGTATTATGCAATAAACCCCAAGCCTTATTCTAAAAGTGATAGTATTTGCATTTTGTTAACTAAAACCCCTTCTCAAAAGGTGCTGTTTGTTTTTTGTTGAAGGCTTGCTGTGCCAGGGGTGGTAAGACATGCTCAAAAGTGTATATTATTCAAAGGTGCAGTGGTATATTTGCCTCCCAGGTGGAAGTGCATGATTGGGTGTTGCTTATTGGTGAGAAGCCACATTCAAAACAGTAGGGTTTCAGGAATTGCCAGAGCTCGGAAGGATGCCAGCCTCAGACAGATACTCAAAGGCACCCACACCCTGCCTCTCATCAGCTCCTACATTAGCTCAGGGACAGCAATGACCACTTACACAGAGCAGAACGACATGTTGCACTGCCATGCTGCACAAGTCAGGGCAGGAAATTCGAGTGGCAGCTTCACAAGTGTGTGGTGAAACACTTCCCAACATTCACTGCCTCTCTGTCAGCACGTCCCACTAGTATCACTTGTAAGCTCGATCTTCTCCAGAAATATAATACAGTAGCCTGATAATTGAAAAGGAAGGAGTATCATGTCAATAAAACACAGCGTTCTTCAACATATCACAGAGTGCATATCAATTCAATTCAGTAGCATCTTTCAGTAAAGTGCTTCAGCTGTTATAAGCACTATAGATTAGCAATGACAATACATCAACTGCGCAGGCTTAAGTTGCTGCAGTTCAAACAACTCCAGAGGCATTACGTTTTTCAGAATACAGGGGGTGCTTCCACTGCCTTACTATAAACATAGGGCTTCACTTATGAGGTTTTGATGTTGGGCAGCACCTCAAGGAATCCATCATCAAAACAAAAGGGCAAGAAAGCGCTGTATCTATGTGATACAGTGCATTCCTGTCCTTTTCCTCAGTACCGGCGCACAATAGGCTGCCATACAACAACGCAGGCACCCTTGCATGCTCGTGTGCCTTCGTTGTGGGGCTCAGTCCTGCACAAAATCAATCAATTAAGGCAATTTCCTCTTTCTATGTGTGCTGCACATAGAAAAAGGAAAAAACAAGGAGAAATGAAAACATTTCTCCTCAATGCACCTCCCTAACGCCACCCCTGGGGTGGCATTAGAGTCTGATGCATTCCCAGGTTTACTATTACTGGGGTGATCTAGTGTTTTTTATTTGTTTTGTTTTTTACACACAGGTATCACACAGGGAGCTCCTGCTGGAATTATGTAGAGCAGAGGATTTTATAAACCTCATGGAATCATTTCAAAAGCAAATGTATCACAGCTGCCTAGGTTTCAGATTGATATGTGTGACATTATCATAATTTGAGTGCAACTATGAGTGAAATTTCAATGACTATGAGTGATACTTTCTCGTGAGCAAAATCAAGTAAAGGAGACGAGGGAAACATATAAATATCAGAAATGACACCCCTTTTGCTCGCGAGAGAGTGCAACTCACGGTGCAAAGGCGGAAGGATAGCTGAATGTTACCACAGCCTGTGATATGCACAGCCCACGTCTGTCCTCTTGCACCCCCTTTGGATGAACTTCACGCTGGCCTACTGATGCACAGCAGTCTGAACTAAAGTGCCACATTAAGAAGTGAGTCCTATATTGCTCTATCATTCGGTGCTCTCCCCAATCCCTCTCCCACCTAATGCAACTCCTAAACTGAACACACACACATCGGTGACAGGGAGCTGAGGTTTACAGTTAAAAAAACGAATTTCCTTGAAGTCTCCCCATTCTTTCTTGTCTGCTAATTGCCTCAATGCTGGATGGAGGCTGGAGGACTGCATCTCACTGATAGCAGGGATCCTCTCAGTGAGCTTTAGTGCTGCTGCAAATGGTTACCGAGTTGATGGTCATTGTAGTTCGGCTTCATCGCCGACAGTCATAAGACGCTGGTCTGACTGTACTACCCACCCTTCAACACAAGAGGAGGCAGCAGGTGATGCATACTGCTGCAAGTCCATTTAACGAGAACAGATCTGAATGCCAGTGCACCCGTCATGATAATAATAATAAAGCAACTTCTAAAGAGCAATCATACAGTGTGTCACGGCGCTAGGACCAGACCTTCCTAGGTTGAACCACCAGGAAATTCCAAATTTTAGCTGCCTTATAGCAAAAAGAGCGGGCCGCTGGTTGGACCCTAAAAACATGCGGTACTTATACTAGGTTGGCCCCCGTGGATTTCAGGTTGCGCAGAGGATGGTAAGACCCCACCATGGCGGACAGGTATTTAGGGCCCCTGTCATTAAAAAATGTCTGACAGAAGCACATGGCTTTGAAGTTAAATCTTTTCTCCAGTGGTAGCTAATTAAGAGTGATGATCGCATCATTGGCTGATGCCCTTCCTCAGAGATTTAGTTTCAGACGCGCTGCAGATTTTTTCACCCTATAGAGTTTTTTCAAGCTTCCTTTTCAGTAGTCTAACTGTAAAGGTACCAAGGTGTAACTATGGTTTTCCTTGCCGTCACAGGAAGCAGGTCCTAAATCTTTCTCAAGATTTTGAGGGGTCAAAAACATTTCCTGGCAAAACTGTTTATATAGCTCTCAAAGGACCACTTTGCGGACAAGCTATATTTCCCTTAGTGCACAAATTATAGTTACTTGAAATAACTCTAACTATAACAGCTGAAGTACTATAGTTTTTTGTATATATATAACCTCTTAGCTTAAACTGTTATTAACATGGTTTTTATTGTTTATTAACCTTCACTTGGTTTTAAAATTTGTAAGATCGAAAGAGAATAAACTACTGATTTTTCTATGTCTATGAGCACTCCACTCACGTGAATGTTGTTAATTTGCACTGGTCACTTTAAAAATGGAAGTTCAACATGAGTACAATGTCAAGTGAACATGGCTCGGACAAGCCGAAACGTTATGGCGACATCAGAGGAATAAATAATTGATTGCACTACCTTTTGGTCAGCTAGAAAACCTCAAAAAAGTGAAGAGACTGCACTCAGTTGAGAGGTGAAAAAACGGGTTGATTTACCGAGTCACAAAGCAAACAGGACGCGTTTTGGCTTGCGCCATTTTGTGAAGGAAACGCGTCCTGTTTGCTCTGTGACTCGGTAAATAAACCCAAGTTTTTTCACCTTTCAATTGAGTGCAGTCTCTCCACTTTTGTGGGGTTTTCGAACTGAACATATTACGTGGATCCACAGCCACATATTGACCGGCACCCACTCCAGAGTGCTACAAGCTTTTTTTCTGTGGACTGGAAGCGCCTAATCAATATATATAAAAACAAATGTATGTCTGTCTGTCTGTCTATCTGTCTGTTTATCCTTTATGAATTACTACACCATTCATCCGATCGCCATGAAACTTTGGGAAGTTGTTGAGTACATTCCCGCGAAGGTTTCTGGCATAATTGTTTTTAAAATAATGCAAGATTAGAAAGGTTCGAATACAATTTGATCAAGCCCATTCTTCTCAAACGAACGACCATCTTGAATTGCTCCGAAGGTGAATTCCTCTAATGTAATCCGGCCCTCCTCGAGCGCAGCTACGCGCATTGAGGGGGCCGGAGAAGCTGCCCAAACATGTTGAATCAGTCTTCGTTGTGCCGAGATGGAGTGTTGACGAGATGGTGCGGGATCAGGAATGAACCCGAGTCGTGATGGGGGCGCAAGGTATGAGCGTGTAAGCGCTGTGCTCTCACGCTCCCGTTCAAAAGTATACCAAATGCGATGAGGCCTAATCCGGTTCGAAATAGAACCGGAGGGGAAGTAGTCTAGGGTGAAAGACACAGGGGCCAATATCGAGTGCGAGACACAAGTATCATTAGAAAGCGTACACAAACCAGAGAAAAAAGTTACAAATTCACCTTAAAAGGCCATTCTGAGGTATTCAGAAGATATAGGCCAATCCCAGAAAACATAGGAAACTCTTAATACTAAATAACATCCTATTTACATATATAGAAACTGTTAATACTAAATAACATCATATTTACATATATACAAGTATCAGATAAGCAAAGCTGAATAAATCAATAACAAGGATGTCGGAGACATACTTATCTTTCTGAGCAGCAGCAACATTCCTTTCTTCTGAGATTGCAGCAAAGCGCGACGGGTAAGCTAGTATATATATGTGTATATATATTTAAATGAGTTGAGCGCCTTGGCTCTTTGCATATCTTGACGAAGCCCTCTGGCGAAACGCGTCGTATGCTGTGAAGTTCCCCAATAAAATTCATGTGGAACTACCCCCTGCGTGTGCTGCTTTCCATACAAACAGATTGTTTGTGGATGTTTGGAGCTGTGATATATATATATATATATATATATATTCACTGAAAAAAACATAGGTTTCACACCAGTTATAGTTAGGAATTAGCATTTAAAAAACCTATTAAATTCACTGAAAAAACAATAGGTTTCACACCAGTTATAGTTAGCTGGAAATTTTACTCGCATAAAACCATTGAAATTCCCACGTTATAGTTAGTTGGACTCACTATAACTTTCGCGTGCAATGCACTGCTGATGACGTCACATATTACATCACTCATGACATGGTCAGTGACATCACTCATGACATCACTGATGACACTATCCAGTGAATGTGTGTCTTTCTGAAAAATAAATATGTTTTATATATGTATATGTAAAAGTTGATGGAAGAATAAATGTTTAAATAAGTGTCTAAATGGATGGTTTTTTTTTTATTGATTTGTTAACTGGCTTATTAAGTGTATCTTGGTGAATACATATATTAGTGAGTAATGTTTAAATCATAAATCAAATCGTAAATCATACGTTCTTATATAGCACCTTTTCACCGTAATATCTCAAGGCGCTTGCTTTGGGAACCCGTCCTGGCCTTTCCCTGCAAGATTACCCCTACTGGGCATCCCCAAGGTGAAGACCAGGCATCCCATCGCGGTGGGGCCATAGTGGAGATTAAGCAAGCTATTGCCCAGAGTTGCAGAGTGTGAACCCACAATTCGAGTAGGCACCGAGGCGAGAATTATCGAGTCCGTGGACATTTTGAGCTCAAGACCCTGCCGCGTCGGGGATTGAACCCTGGCCCCGGGTCTGACCTCTGCATCAGGGTTTCCCTCCTCTAACCGGTGAGCCATACTTCTCCACTAATACAATATTTAAATATATGTATTAGTGTTTCACTTTGTGTATAAGTGGCTGCATGGGTTGGTGGGTAGCTACATGTGTATGTATATGGGTTATTAGATGTTTTTTTTAGTATCAGTATGAGTGTTTGTATGGTTTGGTGGGGGTATTACTTAGCACATAGATTAATGAATCACTGACTCTCTGTTTGTATGTGTTTTGAAGACAGCATATGTGCAGGACTGTATGGGTGGATGAGTGTGTATATGTGTGTGTTAGTGAGTGAATGACTGTCTCACTAGTGTCTTTATCAGTAACTACATATGTTTTAATCTAGTATATGTGAATATTGATGTATATAAGTGAGTATATGTGAGAGTAAGAGATTGTAAGAGTTCCTGTTTAAATAAGTATGTGTTTCTATAAGTGATTGTTTAAGAGAGTAAGTATGTGTAAGTTTCCTTAGAAGTAAGGTGGTAGTGTGTGTATAGCTGTATATGCAAATAAATGGATGTTCAATAGTTTATTTGCATGTGTGAGTATGTGTGAGAGTAACTTTTGGATCACTGTCGGTGTGTAACAGGATGCATAGGTGTATCACTACATATGATGAGTGAGTATATGTGTGAGTGACTATATAGAACTGTTGGTGGATGTGTATATAGATGGTGGAATTATTGAATTGGTTGTTGTAACTGGTATGGGTATCTCCATTTTTTTGAAAATTTTAGTTTCTATTTTTGAATACGTGTTTCAAGGGTTACATTACAGTGAAAGGAGGTCTGTCACTCTGTCACAAGGATAGTGTCATCAGTGATGTCATGAGTGATGTCACTGACCATGTCATGAGTGATGTAATATGTGACGTCATCAGCAGTGCATTGCACGCGCAAGGTATAGTGAGTCCAACTAACTATAACGTGGGAATTTCAATGGTTTTATGCGAGTAAAATTTCCAGCTAACTATAACTGGTGTGAAACCTATGGTTTTTTCAGTGAATTTAATAGGTTTTTTAAATGCTAATTCCTAACTATAACTGGTGTGAAACCTATGGTTTTTCAGTGAATTTCATAGGTTTTTTAAATGCTAATTCCTAACTATAACTGGTGTGAAACCTATGGTTTTTCAGTGAATTTCATAGGTTTTGTAAATGCTAATTCCTAACTATATATAGGGCCTCAAACCTATGTTTTTTTCAGTGAATTTCAAAGGTTTTTTCATAGCAAATCTCTATAGGTATGAAATATAATATTTTTTATAATGAATTTTATATTGTATATTTATGTAATACTTTATTTTATGTATATTTTCCCCTTTTTTATTTTTTATTATTTTGCCCTGGTGCGCTCCCGGTGCGCGTACCGGTGAGCGCACCGGTAAGCGCAGTGTTGCGGCGCGCCCCGGTGTGCATACCGGTGAGCGTCCCGTTAGCGCTATTGCCGCGAACGAAAACATCATCGTGACGTATCGCGTAGCCGCGTGATGCGTCTTATGACGCACGGCGTAAGCGCACCCGGAAGAGCCTGAGCGCATATGATCGCACAACGTAAGCGTCCCCGGGCGCGACCCCGGGCACGTAGCGTAAGCGCGTCGGGTCATGTGACCTGAAAATAACACTTTTCATTGGTTCAGAACACTTTTGGTTTCTAAATGATGAAAGCCCGGGTCATGTGACCTGAAAATAACACTTTTCATTGGTTCAGAACAGTTTTGTTTTCCAAATGATGAAAGCCCCACCTTTTTTCCTCATTCTCACTTTGTTCTTTGAGTGAGGAAGACCTGTATCAATTCATTGAGAAATGGCTACAGTAGCAGCAGCAGCAGCAGCAGGAGCATCTGCACCACCACCACCACCACCACCACCACAAGGACCACCACAACACTACATTGGTGGTGAAGAAGAAGAGGAGGAGAGGCAGTTCCTGCCTGAAGATAATCCCCCCTATAGACCGAGAGAGCACATTGTGTGGGAGTTTTTTAAATTCCCAAGGGGCCAAAAGAAAGTCAATGCGGCAAAAGTGACTTGTCTGATCTGTGGCGCTGAACTTTACAGGGGGAACCCTACCAAAAAGTATTCTTTTGGCAATTACACCATGATTCGCCACATGCAACGCAGGCAACCCAACAACTATTCTGCGGCAGAGGTCAGAGAACTGACCAGAAACCCTCCCCAATGTTCTTCCAGCACCTCAACAAGCAAACAACCCACTCCATCGGGTCCAGAGGCAAGGGAGATGGTCCCAAACATGCAAACCCAGTTTGGAGATTTTAAAATTGTTTGTATCTATTGCGGGACTACAATTTCCTATGGCGAGAAAAGTAGAAACCTAATCAACCATGCAGGAGAGAACCATAACTGCAGAAAAAAAAAGTATTTTTTTTCCTGATTTTTTTTGCTCCAGTTGAGCCATTTACAATTCCCTGTTTTTTGTTTCTCCCCATAAAAATTACAAAAAAATATAAAATTGTTCATAAAAGCCAAAAAAAGTAAAAAAATGTTCAAAAAAAATATATATATATAAAACAACAAAAAGAATAAAAAACAGTTCTTTTTAGAACTACCTCCAATTTATAAAAAAAGCTACATTTTTAAAAAACTCTGTCATTCTTTTTTCTCCAGGGTACGCGCACCGGGGCGCGCACCCAAAAAAAATAATATAAAGAAGGAGTGAGCATGAGGGAAGGACACAGAGAGAGTGATGTTAAGAGAAAGAGAGCTAGAGGGAGCAACACAGAGGGACTGTTTATTACATAGTAAGACAGACAGAAGGTGTAATAGGGTGTAAGTGAGAAAAGGAAAATGAATAAGGGAGCGAAAGAAGGGAAGAGAGAGGAAGAAGACTAAAGCAGAGTTACTGGGAGAATGTGAGTGGGTGTTGAAAGTAAAGGGAAGGACAGTAAAAGATGGGGAATGAGGGGTAGTGACGGAACCGGAGTAAAGGAACAGCGGTGAGGGAGTGTGAGAAAAGAGCAGTGAGTGTAAGTAAAGAGGGGTGAAAGAGGGTGGATAAAAGTGAATAAGGGTAAGACATGGGGAGTGACAGAGAGAAAAAACAGAGAGAGTAAAGGAAGGAGTGACTGAAAGGGACTGAGTGAAGCAGCAAAGAAAGGTAAGTGAGGGAGTGTGGGTGAGTTGTAGGGAGTCAGCATGACGAAAGAGTAGTGACAGAGTAAGGGGACAGAGACAGTGACGGTAAGAGAGACAGAGTGAGGGAACGGGAGTGAGGAACTGTGAGGACAGACGGACTGAGAGAAGGAGTGAGAGGAGTGAAGTAAATGAGTAAGGGAAAGGGAATGAGTGAGGGAGCGAAGGAAAGGAACAGAAGGTAGGGGGACTGAAAGAAGTTGAATGTGGTAGGATAGTAAGGGAAAGAGGAGTAAACATGGAGGATAAGAATAAGTGAGGGAAGCAGAGTAAGGAAACAGGAGTGAGGTAGGGTGAGAGAATAGTAGTGAGGTTAAAGAAAAGGGTGATGACAAACTACATTTTTTTAGTCACACTTACCATATAATTAATGTAAATTTAATTACATGTTTTTACTACACTTTATATCTGTGAAAGAGAGAAGAAAAAATAAGTTATAATTAGTAAAATATATATTTTAAAATAGAAGAGACAAGACAAGAGGTAAAAATCATACAAGTGTACTAAGAAATAAAGTAAGAGTGAAGGGCACAGAAAGGGAACTAAAGCAATGTAGAAGGACAAAAAGAGGGAAAAAGAAATAGAAGGAGAGCAAATTACTAAGAGTAAGGCAGATACATTCAGTGACAGAGAGGAAGAGAAGAAGAGAGAAATGAACTGAAGGTAAGAAAGATACTAAAAGAATGTGAGTTAGCAAAACTAAATCAGGAAAGAGGAGTAAGTAAAAAGGGAATGACTGAGAGGGAAAGGAGTCTGATTGAGGATGCATTTACAAGAATGAGGAATGGAAGATGACTGAGAGTGAGTGAAGGGGAGTCACAGAGTGAAGGGATGAAGGGAGAGAGGATAATATAGAAGGATTGAGGGAAAAGGAGTGAGGAAGTTAGTAGACAGAGGGACTAAGGGAAGGACTAGGTGAAGTGGAGTACAATGAGTAAGGAAAGGAAAATGAGTAAGGGAGCAAAAGAAGGAAAGATAAGGGAAGAGGACTAAAGCAGTGGTACTGAGAGAATGTGATTCGGTGATGAAAGTAAAGAGAAGGACACTGAAAGATAGGAAATGAGGGGTAGTAATGGAACCGGACTAAAAGAAATGGGGTGAAGAACGATGAGAGAGGAGCAGTGAAGTTGTTGTAAGAGAAATGATAGAAGGTGGATAAACACAAGTGAGCCTAACACAAGGAGACTGAGGGACTGAGGACATAGAGGTAGTGAACGGAAAATAGAGAGAAGAGGTCAAAAGAAAGGAGCAAAGAAAGATAAGTGAGGGACAGTGGGTGAGTTATAGTGACAGAGTGCGACAAAAGAGGTGAGTGAGTAAAGAGGAATTACTAAAAGAGCAAAGGAGGAAAAGACGGAAAAGAGAGATAAAGCAGAGAGACTGACAGCTGAAAAGTGGTGCAAGGGAGATAGGGGATGCAGATAGTTGAAATGGAAATGAGGGATTGTGAAAGAAGTGGAGTAAACGAATGGGGGTGAAACAGAGTGAGAGAAAGGCAGTGTGAGTGAGTAAAGAGAGCTGAAAGAGAGTGGAAAAAGGAAAGTGAGTGTGAGACAATGGGAATACAATATAAATGACACAATACAAACTATAGAATAATTTGTACAACATGTTAGATAGTTTATTTTTGCTGTTCTCAGAACATATTGTCTATGCAAAATAATTTATTCGGTTTATACAGAAAACCATAAAAGTACACATATCACAGTGGAAATAATATATTAAAAAGAAGAAAAAGACGTTTAAAATACAGGAAGAATTAATTTTCATGAACAAAACATAATCTGTTTCTGAAAAAAAAAATACATTTCAAAAAGGAAATTAAGAATATTAAAACTACTGCAATTTATTTACTTTAAAGGCCCCAAAAATCAGTTATTTTATCGGTATCCTTGGTGTTGTCCTCATCTATATAATTGATTGCTTCATTCTCATGGCTGTATTTAAGAAAGTGATTCAGAAAAGGGGGTGGTGATGAACAGAGTGTCTGAATTAAGCAGACCACTCTTACCCAGTCCAAAGATCAGGGCTTGATCCATCACCGTTATTTATCTCACTGCCCCATCCCAGCTCAGAACCTGGCTATATGCAAATTAGTCTGTCCCTGGCCCAGTGCATCATGGGAACAGGGCAGACCAAACTACCAAGCCAATTCTTCACCAGAAAGGAGACAAGCTACCGGGGACCGGTTTCTGGCATTTCAGCCTCTTCGGCCCGGCTTGCTTGAATCCTGATGGAGCAGTGAGAAAGGGACTCATGTCTGAGTATACCCTGCCACACCTATAGTGGCCAAAAACGATTCAGAAAAGGGGGTGGTGATGAACAGAGTGTCTGAATTAAGCAGACCACTCTTACCCAGTCCAAAGATCAGGGCTTGATCCATCACCGTTATTTATCTCACTGCCCCATCCCAGCTCAGAACCTGGCTATATGCAAATTAGTCTGTCCCTGGCCCAGTGCATCATGGGAACAGGGCAGACCAAACTACCAAGCCAATTCTTCACCAGAAAGGAGACAAGCTACCGGGGACCGGTTTCTGGCATTTCAGCCTCTTCGGCCCGGCTTGCTTGAATCCTGATGGAGCAGTGAGAAAGGGACTCATGTCTGAGTATACCCTGCCACACCTATAGTGGCCAAAAACGATACAGAAAAGGGGGTGGTGATGAACAGAGTGTCTGAATTAAGCAGACCACTCTTACCCAGTCCAAAGATCAGGGCTTGATCCATCACCGTTATTTATCTCAATGCCCCAGCCCAGCTCAGAACCTGGCTATATGCAAATTAGTCTGTCCCTGGCCCAGTGCATCATGGGAACAGGGCAGACCAAACTGCCAAGCCAATTCTTCACAAGAAAGGAGACAAGCTACCGGGGACCGGTTTCTGGCATTTCAGCCTCTTCGGCCCGGCTTGCTTGAATCCTGATGGAGCAGTGAGAAAGGGACTCATGTCTGAGTATACCCTGCCACACCCCGGAAGCTTGTTTCCTTCCCAGTGTAAGAATTGGCTTTTGTAGTCTGGTCTGCCCTGTTCCCATGATGCACTGGGCCAGGGACAGACTAATTTGCATACAGCCAGGTTCTGAAACTGGGATGGTGCAATGAGCTAAAAAACGGTGTTGGATCTAGCCCTGATCTCTTGACTGGGTGAGAGTACTCTGCTTAATTCAGAGACTCTGTCCATCACCACCCCTTGTTGTAAATAATTTTGTCCACCCTAAGCGTGGAAGGGTATACTCAGATGTGAGTCCCTTGCTCATTGCACCATCAGGATTCAAGCAAGCCGGGCCGAAGACGGCTGTAATGCCAGAAACCGGTCCCCGGAAGCTTGTTTCCTTCCCAGTGTAAGAATTGGCTTTTGTAGTCTGGTCTGCCCTGTTCCCATGATGCACTGGGCCAGGGACAGACTAATTTGCATACAGCCAGGTTCTGAAACTGGGATGGTGCAATGAGCTAAAAAACGGTGTTGGATCTAGCCCTGATCTCTTGACTGGGTGAGAGTACTCTGCTTAATTCAGAGACTCTGTCCATCACCACCCCTTGTTGTAAATAATTTTGTCCACCCTAAGCGTGGAAGGGTATACTCAGATGTGAGTCCCTTGCTCATTGCACCATCAGGATTCAAGCAAGCCGGGCCGAAGACGGCTATAATGCCAGAAACCGGTCCCCGGAAGCTTGTTTCCTTCCCAGTGTAAGAATTGGCTTTTGTAGTCTGGTCTGCCCTGTTCCCATGATGCACTGGGCCAGGGACAGACTAATTTGCATACAGCCAGGTTCTGAAACTGGGATGGTGCAATGAGCTAAAAAACGGTGTTGGATCTAGCCCTGATCTCTTGACTGGGTGAGAGTACTCTGCTTAATTCAGAGACTCTGTCCATCACCACCCCTTGTTGTAAATAATTTTGTCCACCCTAAGCGTGGAAGGGTATACTCAGATGTGAGTCCCTTGCTCATTGCACCATCAGGATTCAAGCAAGCCGGGCCGAAGACGGCTGTAATGCCAGAAACCGGTCCCCGGAAGCTTGTTTCCTTCCCAGTGTAAGAATTGGCTTTTGTAGTCTGGTCTGCCCTGTTCCCATGATGCACTGGGCCAGGGACAGACTAATTTGCATACAGCCAGGTTCTGAAACTGGGATGGTGCAATGAGCTAAAAAACGGTGTTGGATCTAGCCCTGATCTTTTGACTGGGTGAGAGTACTCTGCTTAATTCAGAGACTCTGTCCATCACCACCCCTTGTTGTAAATAATTTTGTCCACCCTAAGCGTGGAAGGGTATACTCAGATGTGAGTCCCTTGCTCATTGCACCATCAGGATTCAAGCAAGCCGGGCCGAAGACGGCTGTAATGCCAGAAACCGGTCCCCGGAAGCTTGTTTCCTTCCCAGTGTAAGAATTGGCTTTTGTAGTCTGGTCTGCCCTGTTCCCATGATGCACTGGGCCAGGGACAGACTAATTTGCATACAGCCAGGTTCTGAAACTGGGATGGTGCAATGAGCTAAAAAACGGTGTTGGATCTAGCCCTGATCTCTTGACTGGGTGAGAGTACTCTCTTTAATTCAGAGACTCTGTCCATCACCACCCCTTGTTGTAAATAATTTTGTCCACCCTAAGCGTGGAAGGGTATACTCAGATGTGAGTCCCTTGCTCATTGCACCATCAGGATTCAAGCAAGCCGGGCCGAAGACGGCTGTAATGCCAGAAACCGGTCCCCGGAAGCTTGTTTCCTTCCCAGTGTAAGAATTGGCTTTTGTAGTCTGGTCTGCCCTGTTCCCATGATGCACTGGGCCAGGGACAGACTAATTTGCATACAGCCAGGTTCTGAAACTGGGATGGTGCAATGAGCTAAAAAACGGTGTTGGATCTAGCCCTGATCTCTTGACTGGGTGAGAGTACTCTGCTTAATTCAGAGACTCTGTCCATCACCACCCCTTGTTGTAAATAATTTTGTCCACCCTAAGCGTGGAAGGGTATACTCAGATGTGAGTCCCTTGCTCATTGCACCATCAGGATTCAAGCAAGCCGGGCCGAAGACGGCTGTAATGCTAGAAACCGGTCCCCGGAAGCTTGTTTCCTTCCCAGTGTAAGAATTGGCTTTTGTAGTCTGGTCTGCCCTGTTCCCATGATGCACTGGGCCAGGGACAGACTAATTTGCATACAGCCAGGTTCTGAAACTGGGATGGTGCAATGAGCTAAAAAACGGTGTTGGATCTAGCCCTGATCTCTTGACTGGGTGAGAGTACTCTGCTTAATTCAGAGACTCTGTCCATCACCACCCCTTGTTGTAAATAATTTTGTCCACCCTAAGCGTGGAAGGGTATACTCAGATGTGAGTCCCTTGCTCATTGCACCATCAGGATTCAAGCAAGCCGGGCCGAAGACGGCTGTAATGCCAGAAACCGGTCCCCGGAAGCTTGTTTCCTTCCCAGTGTAAGAATTGGCTTTTGTAGTCTGGTCTGCCCTGTTCCCATGATGCACTGGGCCAGGGACAGACTAATTTGCATACAGCCAGGTTCTGAAACTGGGATGGTGCAATGAGCTAAAAAACGGTGTTGGATCTAGCCCTGATCTCTTGACTGGGTGAGAGTACTCTGCTTAATTCAGAGACTCTGTCCATCACCACCCCTTGTTGTAAATAATTTTGTCCACCCTAAGCGTGGAAGGGTATACTCAGATGTGAGTCCCTTGCTCATTGCACCATCAGGATTCAAGCAAGCCGGGCCGAAGACGGCTGTAATGCCAGAAACCGGTCCCCGGAAGCTTGTTTCCTTCCCAGTGTAAGAATTGGCTTTTGTAGTCTGGTCTGCCCTGTTCCCATGATGCACTGGGCCAGGGACAGACTAATTTGCATACAGCCAGGTTCTGAAACTGGGATGGTGCAATGAGCTAAAAAACGGTGTTGGATCTAGCCCTGATCTCTTGACTGGGTGAGAGTACTCTGCTTAATTCAGAGACTCTGTCCATCACCACCCCTTGTTGTAAATAATTTTGTCCACCCTAAGCGTGGAAGGGTATACTCAGATGTGAGTCCCTTGCTCATTGCACCATCAGGATTCAAGCAAGCCGGGCCGAAGACGGCTGTAATGCCAGAAACCGGTCCCCGGAAGCTTGTTTCCTTCCCAGTGTAAGAATTGGCTTTTGTAGTCTGGTCTGCCCTGTTCCCATGATGCACTGGGCCAGGGACAGACTAATTTGCATACAGCCAGGTTCTGAAACTGGGATGGTGCAATGAGCTAAAAAACGGTGTTGGATCTAGCCCTGATCTCTTGACTGGGTGAGAGTACTCTGCTTAATTCAGAGACTCTGTCCATCACCACCCCTTGTTGTAAATAATTTTGTCCACCCTAAGCGTGGAAGGGTATACTCAGATGTGAGTCCCTTGCTCATTGCACCATCAGGATTCAAGCAAGCCGGGCCGAAGACGGCTGTAATGCCAGAAACCGGTCCCCGGAAGCTTGTTTCCTTCCCAGTGTAAGAATTGGCTTTTGTAGTCTGGTCTGCCCTGTTCCCATGATGCACTGGGCCAGGGACAGACTAATTTGCATACAGCCAGGTTCTGAAACTGGGATGGTGCAATGAGCTAAAAAACGGTGTTGGATCTAGCCCTGATCTCTTGACTGGGTGAGAGTACTCTGCTTAATTCAGAGACTCTGTCCATCACCACCCCTTGTTGTAAATAATTTTGTCCACCCTAAGCGTGGAAGGGTATACTCAGATGTGAGTCCCTTGCTCATTGCACCATCAGGATTCAAGCAAGCCGGGCCGAAGACGGCTGTAATGCCAGAAACCGGTCCCCGGAAGCTTGTTTCCTTCCCAGTGTAAGAATTGGCTTTTGTAGTCTGGTCTGCCCTGTTCCCATGATGCACTGGGCCAGGGACAGACTAATTTGCATACAGCCAGGTTCTGAAACTGGGATGGTGCAATGAGCTAAAAAACGGTGTTGGATCTAGCCCTGATCTCTTGACTGGGTGAGAGTACTCTGCTTAATTCAGAGACTCTGTCCATCACCACCCCTTGTTGTAAATAATTTTGTCCACCCTAAGCGTGGAAGGGTATACTCAGATGTGAGTCCCTTGCTCATTGCACCATCAGGATTCAAGCAAGCCGGGCCGAAGACGGCTGTAATGCCAGAAACCGGTCCCCGGAAGCTTGTTTCCTTCCCAGTGTAAGAATTGGCTTTTGTAGTCTGGTCTGCCCTGTTCCCATGATGCACTGGGCCAGGGACAGACTAATTTGCATACAGCCAGGTTCTGAAACTGGGATGGTGCAATGAGCTAAAAAACGGTGTTGGATCTAGCCCTGATCTCTTGACTGGGTGAGAGTACTCTGCTTAATTCAGAGACTCTGTCCATCACCACCCCTTGTTGTAAATAATTTTGTCCACCCTAAGCGTGGAAGGGTATACTCAGATGTGAGTCCCTTGCTCATTGCACCATCAGGATTCAAGCAAGCCGGGCCGAAGACGGCTGTAATGCCAGAAACCGGTCCCCGGAAGCTTGTTTCCTTCCCAGTGTAAGAATTGGCTTTTGTAGTCTGGTCTGCCCTGTTCCCATGATGCACTGGGCCAGGGACAGACTAATTTGCATACAGCCAGGTTCTGAAACTGGGATGGTGCAATGAGCTAAAAAACGGTGTTGGATCCAGCCCTGATCTCTTGACTGGGTGAGAGTACTCTGCTTAATTCAGAGACTCTGTCCATCACCACCCCTTGTTGTAAATAATTTTGTCCACCCTAAGCGTGGAAGGGTATACTCAGATGTGAGTCCCTTGCTCATTGCACCATCAGGATTCAAGCAAGCCGGACCGAAGACAGCTGTAATGCCAGAAACCGGTCCCCGGAAGCTTGTTTCCTTCCCAGTGTAAGAATTGGCTTTTGTAGTCTGGTCTGCCCTGTTCCCATGATGCACTGGGCCAGGGACAGACTAATTTGCATACAGCCAGGTTCTGAAACTGGGATGGTGCAATGAGCTAAAAAACGGTGTTGGATCTAGCCCTGATCTCTTGACTGGGTGAGAGTACTCTGCTTAATTCAGAGACTCTGTCCATCACCACCCCTTGTTGTAAATAATTTTGTCCACCCTAAACGTGGAAGGGTATACTCAGATGTGAGTCCCTTGCTCATTGCACCATCAGGATTCAAGCAAGCCGGGCCGAAGACGGCTGTAATGCCAGAAACCGGCCCCCGGAAGCTTGTTTCCTTCCCAGTGTAAGAATTGGCTTTTGTAGTCTGGTCTGCCCTGTTCCCATGATGCACTGGGCCAGGGACAGACTAATTTGCATACAGCCAGGTTCTGAAACTGGGATGGTGCAATGAGCTAAAAAACGGTGTTGGATCTAGCCCTGATCTCTTGACTGGGTGAGAGTACTCTGCTTAATTCAGAGACTCTGTCCATCACCACCCCTTGTTGTAAATAATTTTGTCCACCCTAAGCGTGGAAGGGTATACTCAGATGTGAGTCCCTTGCTCATTGCACCATCAGGATTCAAGCAAGCCGGACCGAAGACGGCTGTAATGCCAGAAACCGGTCCCCGGAAGCTTGTTTCCTTCCCAGTGTAAGAATTGGCTTTTGTAGTCTGGTCTGCCCTGTTCCCATGATGCACTGGGCCAGGGACAGACTAATTTGCATACAGCCAGGTTCTGAAACTGGGATGGTGCAATGAGCTAAAAAACGGTGTTGGATCTAGCCCTGATCTCTTGACTGGGTGAGAGTACTCTGCTTAATTCAGAGACTCTGTCCATCACCACCCCTTGTTGTAAATAATTTTGTCCACCCTAAGCGTGGAAGGGTATACTCAGATGTGAGTCCCTTGCTCATTGCACCATCAGGATTCAAGCAAGCCGGGCCGAAGACGGCTGTAATGCCAGAAACCGGCCCCCGGAAGCTTGTTTCCTTCCCAGTGTAAGAATTGGCTTTTGTAGTCTGGTCTGCCCTGTTCCCATGATGCACTGGGCCAGGGACAGACTAATTTGCATACAGCCAGGTTCTGAAACTGGGATGGTGCAATGAGCTAAAAAACGGTGTTGGATCTAGCCCTGATCTCTTGACTGGGTGAGAGTACTCTGCTTAATTCAGAGACTCTGTCCATCACCACCCCTTGTTGTAAATAATTTTGTCCAGCCTAAGCGTGGAAGGGTATACTCAGATGTGAGTCCCTTGCTCATTGCACCATCAGGATTCAAGCAAGCCGGGCCGAAGACGGCTGTAATGCCAGAAACCGGTCCCCGGAAGCTTGTTTCCTTCCCAGTGTAAGAATTGGCTTTTGTAGTCTGGTCTGCCCTGTTCCCATGATGCACTGGGCCAGGGACAGACTAATTTGCATACAGCCAGGTTCTGAAACTGGGATGGTGCAATGAGCTAAAAAACGGTGTTGGATCTAGCCCTGATCTCTTGACTGGGTGAGAGTACTCTGCTTAATTCAGAGACTCTGTCCATCACCACCCCTTGTTGTAAATAATTTTGTCCACCCTAAGCGTGGAAGGGTATACTCAGATGTGAGTCCCTTGCTCATTGCACCATCAGGATTCAAGCAAGCCGGGCCGAAGACGGCTGTAATGCCAGAAACCGGTCCCCGGAAGCTTGTTTCCTTCCCAGTGTAAGAATTGGCTTTTGTAGTCTGGTCTGCCCTGTTCCCATGATGCACTGGGCCAGGGACAGACTAATTTGCATACAGCCAGGTTCTGAAACTGGGATGGTGCAATGAGCTAAAAAACGGTGTTGGATCTAGCCCTGATCTCTTGACTGGGTGAGAGTACTCTGCTTAATTCAGAGACTCTGTCCATCACCACCCCTTGTTGTAAATAATTGTGTCCACCCTAAGCGTGGAAGGGTATACTCAGATGTGAGTCCCTTGCTCATTGCACCATCAGGATTCAAGCAAGCCGGGCCGAAGACGGCTGTAATGCCAGAAACCGGTCCCCGGAAGCTTGTTTCCTTCCCAGTGTAAGAATTGGCTTTTGTAGTTTGGTCTGCCCTGTTCCCATGATGCACTGGGCCAGGGACAGACTAATTTGCATACAGCCAGGTTCTGAAACTGGGATGGTGCAATGAGCTAAAAAACGGTGTTGGATCTAGCCCTGATCTCTTGACTGGGTGAGAGTACTCTGCTTAATTCAGAGACTCTGTCCATCACCACCCCTTGTTGTAAATAATTTTGTCCACCCTAAGCGTGGAAGGGTATACTCAGATGTGAGTCCCTTGCTCATTGCACCATCAGGATTCAAGCAAGCCGGGCCGAAGACGGCTGTAATGCCAGAAACCGGTCCCCGGAAGCTTGTTTCCTTCCCAGTGTAAGAATTGGCTTTTGTAGTCTGGTCTGCCCTGTTCCCATGATGCACTGGGCCAGGGACAGACTAATTTGCATACAGCCAGGTTCTGAAACTGGGATGGTGCAATGAGCTAAAAAACGGTGTTGGATCTAGCCCTGATCTCTTGACTGGGTGAGAGTACTCTGCTTAATTCAGAGACTCTGTCCATCACCACCCCTTGTTGTAAATAATTTTGTCCACCCTAAGCGTGGAAGGGTATACTCAGATGTGAGTCCCTTGCTCATTGCACCATCAGGATTCAAGCAAGCCGGGCCGAAGACGGCTGTAATGCCAGAAACCGGTCCCCGGAAGCTTGTTTCCTTCCCAGTGTAAGAATTGGCTTTTGTAGTCTGGTCTGCCCTGTTCCCATGATGCACTGGGCCAGGGACAGACTAATTTGCATACAGCCAGGTTCTGAAACTGGGATGGTGCAATGAGCTAAAAAACGGTGTTGGATCTAGCCCTGATCTCTTGACTGGGTGAGAGTACTCTGCTTAATTCAGAGACTCTGTCCATCACCACCCCTTGTTGTAAATGTATTTAAGAAAGTGGCAACATTAAAAATTTCCCATGTGTTGGACAGCAATTGGAGATATAGGAGCGGAGGTTTCACTTGTTTAAACCCCTTGTTTTTTAACAATGGTACAATGCATTTTTTCCGTATCTCCCCAAGGTGCCCGCAAAAAAACATAAAATGGGCCGTATCCATTATTGAGAAACCGTCACAGGTACACACTTTCAGGTCAGTCTCCTTAGTCCAACAATGCCGCCCAGAGATAAGTAGATGGATTATTATTTAATCTAAACTTAGTTAAAAGGTATCTATGGTTAGCATTGTTGACAACTTTCAGATATAGTTCTAGATCGTCATCTGATGTAACAACCAACTGATGGGATCTTACAGATTGCTTGGACAACTCCAAACCCTCTCTATGCATCCCTCTATACAGTTTGTAGTTGGTCTTAACCCATTTTGTGTCTGCTGTAACCAATTTCGATGGTTCCTCAAAAAGTTCTAGACGTCCTAATGAGACAGCCATTTTTTTTAACATAACTTAACCAAGGGATATGATCCCAATGTGCTAATTTGAGGCAGTCCTTCAGGATCTCATGATTTACCTCAACCTCTTGGTTTAACCATACCGAAATCCACTTCAAGAGGGGGGCAATGGCAATTCGGTCTTCTAAATATCCCACTCCACACTCTTGGTGGACAATAAAACATGATGTCGATTGGGGGACTGAGAGGATAGACTTTAAAAATGTATCCTCTGCCACTTGTAGCTGCTTCACTTTCTTAAATCCCCATAGGTCTGCTCCATACATTGCAATAGAGATGCATTTGGCATCGTAAACTTTTAATACAGCCTCCAGTGGTTTTACTCCCAGTTTCCGAGAAAAGCTCAAAACTGCCGAGATGGATCTTACAAAAGCGTTTCTCTTCTCAACTAGTTGGGGAAGCCAGGTAGATTTTTCATCAAAGACTACCCCCAGATATGGGAATTTAGGTACCCTGGATAGTCTGTTTCCATTGCAGTGTAGGGTCATCAACTTCCTCTGTCTCCCCTTCGTACCCACGACCATAACATGGGATTTCGTATAATTTACACCGAGGTCCAGGGCGGACATAAACTCATGGAATTCATTTAGAAGACTTTGTAAACCCACTGGGGTACGCGATATAAGGGCAGCATCATCCGCATATAACAGAGCGGGTAATAAGAATTTGCCAGCCTTTGGAATATCTTTACAGGCTGTTCCCAGTACACTAGCTAGTTCATTGATGTATAGAGTGAATAATATTGGGGCTAATATGCAGCCTTGCCTAACCCCGTTAGATATTCCGATCTCCCCTGTCCTATTTCCCTTTTGGTTATATCTCACTGTAGCAGTGAGATCCCGATGGAGGTCAGCAAGAAAGTATACGATGTTCTTGTCGATGCCCATTTTAAGGAGTAATTCCCAAAGCTTGGACCTGTTTACTCGGTCAAAGGCCGAGGACAGGTCCATAAAGGCTATATACAGGCATCCAGGCTTTGCCAGAGTGTATTTTCCGATTAGCAGTTGAAGGTTAAGACTCTGGTCAATGGTACTGTGTCCCTTTCTAAACCCGTACTGTACGGGAGCGAGGGTGTTAGTCTCCTCGAGCCAATCAGATAATTTAGATAATACCACCCTACCAAGTACCTTTACTGCGGAATCGATAAGGGAGATCGGGCGGTAATTACTTGGCTCTCCTCTATTACCTTTTTTAAAAATAGGGACAATTACCGATTGCGACCAAGTCTTTGGAACCCCTGTTGTTGGAATTCGGTTGAAGACATTGGATAGGATTTTAGACCAGGTCTTAATATCAGATTTAAAAAGATCGGCTGGCACGCCATCAGGGCCGGGAGCCTTATTACTGGTCATTTTATTGATGGCTTCGGCCACCTCTGCCTCGTTCACTTCTAGGGAGTAAGAGAGAGTGGGCCCCCTACTACTATTGTCGCCATTTACGGACATAAGTTCATAGACTGATTTAAAATGTGAAAACCACTTGTCTTCATGGATAGCGCAGTCTAAAACATTATTGCTCGAGTCTGAGAAGTATGGCTGGTTAATCACTTTCCAGAATCTTGCACTGTTATTTATGACGTCTATAGAGGTCAATTCTGCCCAGGCATCCTCCCTAATTTCCGGTCTCCTCTGCTTTACTGCTTCTTTATAAGCTTTCCTTAATGAAACTACTCGCTTCCTGTCAATGGGCTTGCATTTCAGGGCCTCCTTCAATTTGCGGTTACATGTTGAACAATTACGGTCAAACCACCCATTGGATCCTGAATTTATTCCTTTACTCTTACTTGTTAAGTCAGTCATGATCTGGCGGCAAATTGTTAAATATGCACCCATTACTTCATTGTCCCTTGCTTCCTTATCCAAACATATGCGAATCTCCTTACCACTGGTGTGGAGAAGGTTGCGTGCAAAATCCTCCGGGATCACTTTGCCCCACTTAATTCTCCGGGCCTGATCTGTAGTCTGAAGATCTAGGTTAACCCTGCTATTTAATATTATATTGGGACTATTAAAAACTCTGTCGATTCTTAAAAAGACGGGGTTATGGTCGCTAAAGTGGGACCATTCCGGGGAGTATTCAACAATATTACTCCCTAATGCTGAACTTATAAAAATGTAGTCAATAGTTGACCCGCGACCATTACCCTTAAATGTTGGTGTGTCAGAGTCAACCCCCGTCGGTAACATTAGACCATTTTCTGCGAGTATAGATTCCAGCAAAGACCCCTGTGCCGTATGCTCAAAGTGGGAATCCGTCTGCCCAGGGGGGGCGGAAAGATCATTGGGCAGACATTTATCAGGACATCTGTGGATGTTGAAATCCCCCAACAAGATTACATAACAATCATTCTCCGGCAGTCCCATATAAGCTGTTAAAAAGGAGTCTAACGCTGTCAGGTTATCCGTTGAGATTGCTCTATCAAAGGAATTATAAAAATTCACAATTAACACACTTCGAGCCCCTCTACGGACAGCTTTGACAGCCAAACAATAGGGTGAACCAGAGTCAATCACTGTATATGTACCAGCAATGTTAGCTACCACTAATGTAACCAAGCCTCCTCTAGCTCTACCGCTGGAGGTGGCAACCGCGGGGAGGAAATACGTGGTGTAACCATCTAAGGTAAGAATGTTATTAGTGTCCCAAGTCTCTTGAAGGGCGATGATATCAGCGGTGCCTAGAAATTTCCTCCAAATGGGATCATCAATTTTATTTCTTAGCCCAGCAATGTTCCAGGTTCCCACCTTGATACCTCTTACTGCTCTAGTGACAATCCTATTTTCAAGTTCATGTGCCAAACCAGTTATATCTGCATTGCCGGTTCCGGGATCATCGGTAAATGGGTCTGCTACCATGTCATTCATGCCATTTGGACTATTAATTGTACTCATATCTATCCGGGGTACCCAGTCAACGCTTTTTAATTTATCCAGATTAGAGAGAGTGGTCACCTGTTGTCAATCGACCCAATCTAGGTCCGTCAAACATGCAAACTGGTTTGTCGTCGGGACATTATATGGATTATTTAGTGTGTAAGGGGCCCCGGGATACCCGTGGTTATAACCACCCATCATAACGTTATTCCTACTCCTATCTGTATGAAATCTGGAATCTTGATTATACCTGCCACCTCTACGTTGGACTAGGTTCCACCCCTCCTCACTACTCCCGTTCCACCTAATGGGGTGCCGTTCCCTGATTACCTCTTGTCTCATACTTCCTCTGTGAGGGATTGGGTTATTCAGCCAGCTCCATCTGCTATCTTGTTTATCCATAGGCATGTAAAAAAAGGACAGTGGTCTAGCCGTGACCAAGGAACCATTGTTATTACGGGGGTTTCTCCTACAGATGTAGTCTACCACTTGAGAGTCTTCAAAGGTCACGACTATGCAGTCACCTTGAATGGTTTTCCGGTTATGTCCTACCCATGGGGTTCTTTCAACCATTAGCATATTGCCACAAACATTTGGTGGTAGGGGGTGGTTATTCATGAGCCAATGACACACCTTATTTTTAAGTGCCTGGAAGGTTTCTGATTGTGAAGGAGCCAGTTCTGTAACTCCCGTTAGTATAATCACATATGGGCAAGCATCCGGAGGAAGATGGATGTTGCGCCGAATTTGATTTATTACAGTAGGGACTGGGACACCCTGTGGGTCAGGGATTACGGGGGTGCTAGGATTAGCTTTGACGTTGGACTTACTTGATATGTGAGTTTGAACCTGTGGATTTGCTTTATTCATCACCGAGGTTGGCAAATTCAGGGTCTGGGCCTTTGTCGTTATCCGGTTTTCTGCTACAGGGTTTTTAGCAACTGGTTTGGCTTTAGTTAGTGTGATGGGAGCGTTTGTCACCCTACTGGCATAGCTGCTATCATAAAACCTAATATCTTTATGTATATCATGTAGCACTTTTTCAATGCCATGAAGTCTGGCTTCTAAGGGTGCAAGTAAGTTTTTTAAGATTTCCATTAGATTATGGCCCGATGGAGCCTCTACCCCAACAGTTTCCCCATCAATATCATGATGAGACCTATCGACTGCGATGCTATCTTGGAGAATATCCACTAAGGAGTCATCCAAGATACTATCGTCGATAATGGTCAGGGGCAAGCTCACAGTGTCTTGTCCATTTTGAACTGCCCCATTGATCTGGCCGGTAGACTCAGATACACAATCTCTTTCCTCTATTGGGTCGACCAAATTATTGACTTCCTCAGTGATTTGACTAGCTGGTGCAGGACGGGCTTTTTTTGCTTTAGTTATACAGGCAAATAATTGCTTGCGCTTAGGGATTGCACCCTCCCTCAACCCCCTTCCTTGTTCATCGGTACCTTCTTTCTGGTCCACCACTTGCGGGGCTGGTAGTACGTCCCCCATGCTACTCTTCGGAGGGGTAGAATACTCGACCTGAGGGTTAATGGGCAATGAGGCTGAGGGGTCTATCTGACTACCAACCATAACATGAATATCGGCCTCCCCCTGAACTGTATTAAGAGTGTGTGAGGAATTGTCTGGGGTGCGTGCATTGCCGATGAGGCCTAACGATGATCTCCTTGCTATGGCTAATTCGTGGGACACCCTCCTTTCCATTAATACAATCCCCTCATTAATCAAGGAGTTAGTGCGTACGATGAAGTCGTCTAGTGTCCCAGTCAGTTTTTTCCTTCCCACAGCTGCCATGCTTCTAGTCTCATGACACTCCATAGGTCTTACCGAAGCAGGACCAGAGGCAGGAAGACGTGGTGCATGGGTGCAAAAGACAGGTGGTGTTAATGATAATACGATAACAACTAGTACATTTATGCAATAAATATACCCCCCACTTAACCTAGCTAATATAATGCATTATTTAGAAACTATCACAGGTATATCACAATGAGACCTCACTTCGAAATGAATGGGTCCAGTCCAGTCTCTACCGGCCTCGAACGGCCACAGACGGTCCCGCCCTTGTCCCGGGCTTCTCCCGGTCGCTCCCGCGCGCTCCCGCGCAGCGGTACTGAATGGTGGTAAAATAGGGACTGTGGGTAAAGAGGAGGGGGCGGTCAGGGAGAGCGGCCCAGGTGCTGTGAATCCGGGCTGGCAGCGCTCCTGGGAAGTGTAGTCCCAGTGCAGCGCTTGCACTCGCTCGCAGCCCTGGTTACCTCACACGCCTCCTAAAATATCAGCAAGGTCCGTTGGAAATCAGCCAGGCGCCCCCGACGAAGCGGGACCCGCGGAGCGGGTTCCGCGAGAGGTTGATGAAAATTAAAAAGATGCACAATCCCAGCGTGGTCCGGAAAACAGCAGAGCGTCCCACTACGATCCAGGTGCTTGTGAAATTTATGGCAGTTCTGAGTGAGATGGGGCGGTCAGGGAGAGCGGCCCAGGTGCTGTGAATCCGGGCTGGCAGCGCTCCTGGGAAGTGTAGTCCCAGTGCAGCGCTTGCACTCGCTCGCAGCCCTGGTTACCTCACACGCCTCCTAAAATATCAGCAAGGTCCGTTGGAAATCAGCCAGGTGCCCCCAACGAAGCGGGACCCGCGGAGCGGGTATCGCGAGAGGTTGATGAAAATTAAAAAGATGCACAATCCCAGCGTGGTCCGGAAAACAGCAGAGCGTCCCACTACGATCCAGGTGCTTGTGAAATTTATGGCAGTTCTGAGTGAGGAGGGGCGGTCAGGGAGAGCGGCCCAGGTGCTGTGAATCCGGGCTGGCAGCACTCCTGGGAAGTGTAGTCCCAGTGCAGCGCTTGCACTCGCTCGCAGCCCTGGTTACCTCACACGCCTCCTAAAATATCAGCAAGGTCCGTTGGAAATCAGCCAGGCGCCCCCGACGAAGCGGGACCCGCGGAGCGGGTTCCGCGAGAGGTTGATGAAAATTAAAAAGATGCACAATCCCAGCGTGGTCCGGAAAACAGCAGAGCGTATTGAATTTCACTAAAAACAGTGAGTTCAAACTATTCATCATATGACAGCGGGAAAAAACCCACAATCTAAAAGATTGTGTTTAAAAAAAACATATAAACTTACAAATCACATATGTACACTAATCTTTGATTTACTTACTTTTCCTTTAGGCCAAATAGTACATCATGAAGGTCCTTTTCGTTGGAAAGTACTCTGCTGTTCTGTAAAAATTCCATTTCATCGACTTTCTATAAGAAAAGCTCCAAGAACATCTGAAATATGTTTGAATGTTGTCATATCCTCCTTGTGTTCAGTCATGACACTTTGCTCATTCCTTCACCTTTCCTTAAGGCCAAATAGTGTCAGAAGTATCAGTATGTTTTCAAATTACTCAAAACAAACTCTGAAATTAGCGTTTTCCCGACGTTCTGAAAGAAAGACTTACACAACATTTTCACAATGTTTAAAAATTCATATTTCCATCTCTGGCTCACTCATGTTGAACATTTCCTATAATACTGATATCACTTACTATGAGATCCACTTACCGTACCTATATGAGAACTAGAATTTGTATATTATCTTCATCACTTTTACTCACAATATAATTTTACACAGCAGATTAAATTTTATTAACTGCTCCCGTCTTTATAGGCCAATTACCTTTACTTAAATTTCGGTTCTAAAAACACTAGGTAAGAATTTTTTAAGTCAAAAGGCAAACGTTGTTTGAAAGTCAAGTGAGTATCATTACAGTTAGTCCAACCTTTTCGACATTTTAAATAAATTGTATAATGCCCTGATGTTGTTGAAGGACCGTCATGATAAATAATAGCTACAGTTGCAAAACTTCTTCCTGAAATGGATAACTGAGAAGCCACGAAATTTTTAATAGAAGTTGTCAATTTACTTCCATCAGGTCTACATCGTTGGAACATTAAAATGACATACTGACCATAAGTTTGTATAAATAATGTGGACAGCATTGCAGACTTACATTGGGTACACACCATATTGTGATCAGCTGCTTTAACTAGATTATTAAAAGACACTGATTTGCAGTCTGGTAAAGTCAAATATATAAATCTTTCAGTGTCTTTTCTAGTACTACTTGATAAACTACAATTGTCGCAGTCATGCTGCCATTGATAAGAAAGGCTAAAAAGATTTTTTATATCTACACCTTCATCTTCCAATACATCAAACATATACATTAAAAATTCCTGACAATCCTGTTGAATATTCTGTGAAAATTGTTTTTGACCAGAACATATGTCTAAAAGATTTTGAATTTCTGAAACACTTTCTATTTTTGCTCTATCATTGCTACATTTCTCAAACACAGAATTCAATAAACAGCAGAATCTTTGATCCCGATTTTCAACAATCTGTTCTTGTAAATTTTGAAGAAAAAAAAACAACATTGACCACTACATTAGCATAGCAGTTGACACAGGAGCTATTTTCAAACTGAAATCCAACAATATCTTCAACAGAATCCTTTTTCTTTCTCCTTACAATTACAGTGTCATCTACTTTTTGTCTTTTTGCTACTACCTCACTGCAATTAGTCTCATTTCTTCTTTTTCGGCCTACCACACGTTTTTCAGACAGAGGATATTGAGGCAAATGTGGAGCATACTCTCTTCTTAACCTATTGTATTCTTTAACACAATCTAGATCTGCACAAATCTTTGTCTCATCACACTCAATCAAGTACAATCCTGATAAAGTTCTGACTCGTGATAATGCCACATATGCCATACCCTCTTTAAACAAGGAAGTTCCAATGTTCACCAAAGCACTATCTACACTTAAACCTTGAGATTTATGAATTGTCACCGCATATGCCAAACAAACAGGAAACTGTTTTCGGCGAACATATAAGTCTTTCACAAGCAAAAATCTAGCTGAACAACGACTGATTTGTTGTATTTCGTCAATGCCATCAAATTTAATTTTTAAAAATTCAATTCCATCTCTATTTCTGTAATTCACAAAATCAACAACATGACCCATTGCTCCATTTACCAGACCTCATTCAACATTTAAATTCCTTCTCAAAATGATACGACAATTTAAACACACATTCAGAGTCTTTTCAAAACCAGCAGTTTTAGATATACTCTTCTCTAATGAATCCAATTTTGATTTCAAATTTTCAGACAAAATAATTGTTGCTCCCATATGCTCTATTTTATCTCTAGCTTCCAGTTTCACAATCTCTTCATTTTCTAACTTTAACATTGTGTTGTTGAAGAGGGAACATTCTTTCACAGTTGGCATCAAACATATCCCAGATTTGTTCTCAGTAATTTTCTTAAAAATATTCTCTGGAAGAATGTTTTCATTTGGATACAAATTTGAAATTAATCGTGCATGTAAAGCTTCTTTCCCATGCTCACTTAGTTTTCCGATTCTTACATCTTGTAGAATATTTTTATAATCTTCATCCTTTGCCTGTCGCATATTTTGAAGCAGTTCTGCATATTTGAAGTTTAACCATATATTAACGTTTCCAATGCTTCCTAGGCACTTCCTGGTATCTTCATGCGTGAGCATTTTAAACACAGGTTGTCCTTTCACTAGAGTCAACTGCAGTAGATCTCCAAAAACAATAATGTGTTTCCCTTCAAATAACATATCATAGTCTGTTCTAAGAATTTCTTGCATTCTCAAATGCACAAAAGCAAGCATTAGATTTGAGACCATGCTTACTTCATCAATGATAAAAAAGTTTCCTTTTCGTTAGGACTCTGGAAACTTCAGAACACGCATCTTCAGATAGCTTGTGGTATTGCAATTTATTATCATGCTCAACTGGTAGCATCAGTAAACGATGTAAAGTAATCCCTTTAATGTTATGTGCTGCCAGCCCAGTTGGAGCGGTTACAACACAAGACAGCGGTGATTCAGTCCTTTTCTGCAGATAACTTCCAATTATTTAATCAGAAAACTTTTTCCAGTTCCCGCTTCTCCACTCACGTACAGTTGGACAACCTTAAATGATGTACATGAGCACTCTTTTTTCTCATGACTGAATCCATGTTCAATCTGTTCTGTGACTTCGTCATATATCTGTTTCTGCTCAACATTTAGGGCCAGATGTAGGTAGGGTTTTACCGGTCGGTAACGGCCGAATTCGGCCGTTACCGACCGGTAAAAGGATTTTGAGATGTAGGGGGCAGAATCGGTAAATTTACCGAATGGTAAATTTACCGATCGGTAATTTTACCGATTCTGTAAATATACCGGTCGGTATATTTACCGACCGGTATTTTTACAGATTCGTTAAAATTGATATGTAGGTGGGACTCTTATGAGTCCCACAAGGCCTAAGAAATCGGTATTTTACCATCAAATTCAATTTGATGGTGAAATACCGATTCAGGTGTGCATGCACATGTGTGCATGCACACCTGTGCCATATGACAGGCAGACCTGCCCTTAGGGCAGGTATGCCTGCCATATGGCCCCCGACCCTTTTTTGGGGGTGCTAGAGGGTGTCAAAGTGACACCCCCTGCACCCTTGTCAAAATCGGTATTTACCGATTCGGTAAATACCGATTTTTACCGAATCGGTAAAATGCACATCTGGATGGACCTACATGTCCACCCTTCATATTTACCGATTCTTAATTACCGAATCGGTAAAATTCGGTAATTAAGAATCGGTAAATATTTTTTACCTACATCTGGGCCTTAGTTGTTTCACCAAATCTTCTAAGTTAATTACATCCTCTTCAGCTTGTTCCATAGCTCTTTCCACCTCATCCATGGCAGTGTCAGCTTCATTTTGAATAATTGTTCCTCCAAGTGGATCCTGACTCAATGAAGTAGAACTCTGACTGTCTTGAGAACTGTCTCTAGCAATCTCTGCAGCAATTGTGGCTTCTTGCTCTATTTCTTCGTTCAACATTTTCAGATAATTTGGAAAAACAGGACATTCTATGGTATCCTTGGTTGCATTAAAAGAATCTTCGTAACAGAGAAAATCTCCAAGTAGTTCCTCTTCTGTACGCCATGGCTTAAAGAGTTGCAAAAGAGCTCAATAATAAAATTCCCTTTTGTCTGGAGATTCGCAACTCAATTTTCGATGATTAATCAAATGGCCTTTTCTCTGCTTCACTAGACATCCTTCACACCCAATGACAGCATATATTCCATTATTGATATCTTCTGTGATGTTCCTCTTATAAGTATAGTTTTGCAGAACTTCATACAAACAAGTGTTCTCAAGATGACTACTTCTATTTGGATAGTATGTATCCAACATATTTGTCTTCAAAATATCTGTACTGTTTGGTTCTTTCTCCACCAAATACTCAATTTCTTGTACAGATTTCAAAACTCGGTTTTGTGTTGCAGCATGACCTAGACTCGCCCAAATGATAGTTCTAGATTTGGCATAGAGACTTGCTGATGATAACCGATCAGAACATTCATATGCTCCAATTTCTCGATGCGACAACATCTTCAGACTGAAACTGTATAATTTTTTACTTATACTCTTTTCATGTGAAATGTCCTCCCACATTTCCTACAGTTCTGTCTTTTCTTTTTTTGTGATGTAAGACGTCACATATCGAGCCACAGCAACAGAGTTGTCAGCAACAAACTGAATATCCATGTTAGCATTCCACATGGACAAAATCACTGGTTTGTAGTCGTTGGTGTACTTGGACTCTTCGTTTCTTTTTAAATTGTATGTATTTTTTGGTGATTTCCTCGTCACAGTATATCGCAGAGAAGACATCAAATTATTTACTCTTCCTTTAGAAATCACTGGTCGTGGAAACCCGAAACGACATTTTGTATAAAACTTTTCCTTGTTTCTGAATTTTCGACGACAGTACTTTCCACAACGATGGAATTGAAAGCGTAAAACTTGTTGCCTTAAACTGTGTTCTTCGGTAGTTTTCGGAACAGCACATGTTGAATACTCTTCAATGAAACTCATCACTGTTTCATCCGAATCTGTTCCAAATTCGGGTGTATATTTAATCCATAACAGCATATGTATGTGAGGAGCACCTCTCGCTTGATACTCCTTTCTCCAAAAGAAATCCAAAACCTCTCCAAGGGGAGGATTTGTTTTGTTGGTAATAAAAGACATCATAGCTTCAAATCTATGATTGAAATATCTGCATACATTCACTGGATCCAAAGAACACAGTTCTCCAGGTGTTTTGAATTCTATATTTTGTATATTTCCATTTGCCTCACGTAGAAATTGAAGTAAGTCGTCCCATGCATACTCAGCACAGCTAAGAGTGAGGAACCATGTAGGAGTTCCTAAGTTTCTTAGCATACATTTCAATTCCCCATGACGACGGTACCAATACTCGTTTGTACCACGCTGACATGCCATGAGATTGATTAGATGAGATTCCAAAATATTGTCTTGCAGATTGACTTTCTCTGTAAAGTCCCTCGCTGAAACATTTTACAGATGTGCTCCACTTTTCAGTATATGGTTCACTGCATAAGAAAGCCCAGACAAGTCACTTTCATACAGTAGATGAAACAAATACGGAATGCATTGACGAAACCTTGGAACTTCAGCATATAATCTTAAAGTCCGGTATTCAGATGCAGGAATTTGAACTGGTCGATCGTCATATCGTCCACCTTGACTTGTTGGAAATAACTGTGGAAAACAACGTGCTTCCAAACTTTCTTCCCATACACTAATGGGACTTCCTTTTGCTGCTTTCATTTGAAACAAGTCAATTGCATTCCCCATTACTTCTTTGGAATGCAAAGGATGAACAGTATAATGTTCATATATTTCTTCACTTCTAGACACATCAACTTTTTCAATTTGGCCGGCTGAACAATCACTGTCTTCTTCTGCAGCTGTTTCCTCTGCTCCAACTCATACATGTTTGTAGTACTCATTGTTTTTGACCAAATACAACGTTGCCTTTTTGACTTTCCTAACATCCACTAAATCTTGCCAGATTTTCTTACTCTTTGTCGGAACCCCATTAACTAGAATAACCAGAGGTTCCTCTTCCACTTTTTCTACACCAATTGTATCAATATTTTTCTTGAAATCTAGAGGCAAATAAACAACTCTTCCCTTTAATCCTCTCTGTAAATCTGAAGGAGGCAATTTCCCTATCTTAGGCTCCATGCGAACAATAGCCTGAAAAGGATGGACACATTGAATAAAAATAGATTCAAATGTATTTAAATCCATCAATTCAGGAGGAATGTCTACCAACTCAAAATTATTATGAACAGCTCTAGCAGGCATTCTGTTTTCATTTAATTTAGTATAACAATATTTACAAATACACTGATCAGAACTCAAATCAAAAGAATTCTCCACCAACAAGTAAGTTGCAAAATTCTTCCATTCACTATTATTTTCCATTTCACTTTTTGCATATAAATCAACTAACCTAGTCTGAATCTTATAATGAGTCCATCGACAACACACACAAGTAAAATTAGGCCTTTCACTTGATTTCACCTTAAACTTGGTAATTTCCTGGTCAAACTTTTCTGTACTTGAAATCTGTACATTGTCTTCCACATTACCTTCTATTACTGTGTCAATTTCTACACTGTCCTCTTTTTCACCAAAACAACAAATCTCAATTTCTTCACAAATCTTCTTCACATCTAATTCAGTTCCATGCAAAAGAGCACTGTTTAACTGTTTAAGCTTAAGTGCTGGACTTTTTGCATAATACAACCTTCTCACTAATTTCCTCATTTTGTTATGATGCACTGCTAATATCCTAAAATGATGAAAAACACTCTGACATACTTTTTTAGAAAGACAAGCCAGTGAATGCCCATGCAAACCTGTGTTTTCTCTCGCTCTGCAAGGATCTAAGTCTTACAACATCTTCATTTTCTGTTTTAGACTTTTCTTACTATATGTACGTAGGAAATTACGAAGCAAATCGATTGAATCCTGTTGTACACTACAAATACTACTACACTTCCAAGTGTACACTGGACCCTTAGTACGTCTCCCTAAAACTTCATCAGCTAACACCTCTTCTGCATCTCTAGACACAAATTTCTCTTTTTCAATCGGACAACCATCTTTCACCTCATATGCTCGACCACTGGTGTCAACTGCATGCACCAAATCATTCTCCTGGAAGTAACTCTCCTCATTAAAAAATGGCTCATAACTTGAACTATGTATCCATTCTCCAGAAAAAACTTTACAAAAATTAGTCCGATTAACTATTCTTTTGCATCTACTGTTCGATTTGAAAACATCAATTGCCTTGTTAAGTATCCTAATTCTAATAATTACTAAAATAAAAAATGTTTTCTTAACTTCAAAAGCTTGATCAACAATCTTCTCTACATTTTTCTTTTTCTTGTAAAAAACAGCTCTCTGTTTACCTTTTTTAACATTTTTTAACAAATTTAAAACTACCCTATTGCGAAACATTCATTTACGAATGTCCCTAAATTGGTTTTGCCTTCTATTCCTATACATATTATTCTCTCCTGCTCCAGTAGTAACATTTTTGGGGGGCCTCTCCTTCCTTTTCAAATTTGCTCTCTCCTTCTGTATATTCACATTCCAATTAACATTTTTTTTTATCTACATATGTTCCGAAAGAAAGACTTAGTTGTCTTACCAGGAGCTTTTTTTCTGTTTTTTGAAGTATTTGTTGTAGAGGAGTGCTTTAATTCCGTTGCTGTTTTTGATTTTTTCCGCTTGGCATCTTCTCTTCTCCTCTGCCTTGAGGGCATATTTCCTTACTGTTGAAATCTTGATTTCAATCTCTGGTAAAGAAAAAAATAACACATTATAGACCACTATTACCAAACAACAAAGCAATGACAATAAGCAAACGATATAAACACTAGTTTACAACATATCTAAGTTTATACCACAGCAACTATGTAACTAGGTGTAAGACAGAGAAAAAGAGCTAGAGGAAGTAACACAAAAAGACAGAGAGAGTCAGACAAAGAAACAGGTAGAGGGAGTAAAACATAGAGAAGGAGTAAGACAGAAAGAGTGTATAATATGTTGTAAGACAGAAAAAGGATGTAATAGGGAGAGGGAGTAAGTCAAAGAAAGGGAGAAAGGGAGTAAGTCAGAAAAAGGATGTAACAGGGTGTAAGACAGAGAGAGGGTGTTAGAAGGTGAGAGGATGTAAAAGAGACTAAAACAGAGGGAGGCTGTAAAAGGTAGTGAGAGAGACTAAGTTTGAGAGAGGGTGTAAGAGGAAGTAAATCAGAGAGAGGATGTAACAAGGAGTAATGAGAGAGAGGGAATAAATCAGAGACAGGGTGTAAGAGAAAGTAAGTCAAAGAGAAAGTGTAAGAGAGTGTAACACAGAGTCAGGATGTAAAAAGGAATAAGTCAGAGAGAAGGTGTTAGAAGGGGACTGGTGGAAAATAGAGTAAGTCAGGAAGAGAATATAAGAGAGACTTATACATTCTTGATAATACTTGGTAAAGAAATGTTGGTTCATAAAGGAATTGTATTTTATAAATGAGCGAGGTTTCAGTAGTGTAATGAAATGCTTATACATATGACCTTTTCTCTGTTTTTTAAATGTTATTCTAAAAAACTATTTCGGGCACATGAATTGGTTTTACATTATTGACAAGGATTAGATAGTATCTACATGATTTAAAAAATATATTAGCACATTTCACAATCATGTCACCTGTGTTTTCTCAGATTAGTAAGTAGATTGTGCACATGAGGTGAGGCCTGTCCAGGGGTGCAGAGGAGGTGAGGCCTGTGTCCAAGAGTGCAAAGGACAGGACTCACCTCCTCTGACCCTTGGACAAGCCTCACCTCCTCCGTGCGCCCTGGACAAGCCTCAATGTATTGGGTATAATTGATGGTAACAGGATGCAGATAAGGTGAGGCCTAACCAGGAGTGCAGATGAGGTGAGGCCTGTCCAGGGGAGCAGAGGAGGTGAGGCCTGTGTCCAAGAGTACAGTAGACAGGACTTCATAAAGCCTCTCCCCCACTGCACTCTTAGACACAGGCCTCACCTCCTCAGCAACTTTCACAATCATGAAAGCCATTTCGACTTTCCTCACATCCTCTGCACCTTTCGCAATCATGTCAGGTGTGTTTCCTCATATTATGAATCAGACTGTGTTTTTTTATTGTTGCTTTCTGTTATTTTTATTGTTAATGCTTGGTAAAAAATTTCTGCTGCATAGAGGAATTGTATTTTGTAAAACGATGAGGTTTCAGTAGTGAAATGGAATGCTTGTACATATGACCTGTGCTCAGTTTTTTTAATGTTAATATAAAAACGATTAAAGGGCAAATGAATGGCTTTAGCATTTTTCAGAAGGATTAGAAAGTGTCTGTATGAATAAATAAATATATCTGCACTTTTCACAAACATGTCAGCTGTGTTATGTAAGATTAGGAAGCAGATTAAGCTTTTTTATTCTTCCTTTGTGTCATATTTCTTGATAATACTTGGTAAAGAAATGTTACTACATAGAGGAATTGTATTTTGTAAAAGAAAAATGAGGTTTCAGTAGTGTAATGAAATGCTTCTATATATGACCTGTGCTCTGTTTTTTAAATATTAATTAAAAATTGATTTAGGGCACGTGAATTGGACCCCTGGACAGGCCTCACCTCATCTACACCCCTGCACAGGCCTCACCTCATCTGCACCCTGTTACCATCAATTATACCCAATACATTTAGGCCTGTTTAAAAAACGATTTAGGGTTGCAGATGAGGTGAGAATTGTCATGGGGTACAGAGGAGGTGAGACCTGTGTTCAAGAGTTTAGTGGGAGAGAGGCCTGTCCTGGAGAGCAGAGGTGGTGAGGCCTGTGTCTAAGAGTGCAGTGGACTGGACTTCATGAAGCCTCTCCCCCACTGCACTCTTAGACACAGGCCTCACCTCCTTTGCACCCCTGGACAGGCCTCTCTCCCACTACACTCTTCAACACAGGCCTCATCTCCTCTACACCCCTGGACACGCCTCACCTCATCTGCACCCTGTTACCATCAATTATACCAAGGGGGCACAGAGGAGGTGAGGCTTGTCCAAGGGTCAGAGGAGGTGAGTCCTCTCCACTGCACTCATGGACACAGGCCTCACCTCCTTTGCACCCCTGGACATGCCTCACCTCATCTGCACAATCTACTTCCTAATCTGAGGAAACACAGGTGACATGATTGTAAAAGGTTCAAATATATTTATTTAATCATGCAGACACTATTTATTCCTTCTAAAAAATGTAAAAGCCATTCATGTGCCCCAAAATCGTTTTTTAAATAACATTTAAGAAACAGTGCGCAGATCCTATGTACAAGCATTCAATTTCACTAGTGAAACATTACTATTTTACAAAATACAATTCCTCCTTCTTGCAAATGTTGATACCAAGCATTATCAAAAAACATTACACAAACCAACAAGAAAGAAGCTCAATCTGCTTCCTAATCTGAGGTAACACAGGTGACATCATTGTGAAAGGTTCAAAAATATTTATTTAATCATGCAGACACTATTTATTCCTTCTCAAAAATGTAAAAGCCATTGATTTGCCCCAAAATCGTTTTTTAAATAACATTTTAGAAACAGAGTGAAGGTCCAAATACAAGCATTCAATTTCACTACTCAAACCTCACTATTTCACAAAATACAAATCCTCTATCTTGCAAATGTTGATACCAAGCATTATCAAAAAACATGACACAAACCAACAAGAAAGAAGCTCAATGTGCTTCCTAATCTGAAGTAACACAGGTGACATTATTGTGAAAGGTTCAAATATATTTCTTTAATCATGTAGACACTATTAATTCCTTCTCAAAAATGTAAACGCCATTCATTTTCCCCAAAATCGTTTTTCACATCACATTTAAGAAACACAGCACAGGTCCTATGTACAAGCATTCCATGTCACTACTGAAACTTCACAATTTTACAAAATACAATTCCTCTATGCAGCAAAAACTTTTTACCAAGCATTATCAAAAAACATGACACAAAGCAACATTAAAAAACCACAATTTGCTTCCAAATCTTCTCCATAGAGTATACAAGTCTCTATCTATATTAAATGAATCATTACTCACCTTTACAAATGCTTTGGGAGATTGAGAACAGTGTCAGACACACACACCAATATTTCTTTAGCAGAGCAAAAGGTATGCACTCCAGGCACTGCAACCATGAATGGCACAGAAAACCTCTAATTCTACACATATATCCCTCATGTTAACCAATTAAAACTCTTCCCTCTCTATTTTCAAACCAACACCCTTCCCTCCCTCAGCCCTTTCTACCTGTTACCATAGCAACTCCCTCCTCACTGAGCTCTCAGGTTTTAAAGTTTATTCTACAATGTTGCAAATGAACTCAGCAAGGATGTTTGACCTCTCAATACACCAGCTTATCCTGTGCAATATTTCTTTAAATTACTTTTTCTTAACCATTCAACTTACTTCTTTCACAGAGCAGAACCATGCACCCTAACTTTCAGTTTTCAACTATCTGAATCCACCAATCATTGCTTGTGATTCAAGAGCACTGAATCTCCACAGTTTCTTTCTGCAAACTCCTACTGTTCCAACTGCCATTTCATTCCCACACTTCATCTGACTGCACCAGAACCTCCTCTCACCATTTATTCTGTCTGGATTATTGGACATAGCTACATCCACTGGGCTCAAAGGTATGCAGCTATCTGAAATTTTCACAACCTTGATTTACCAAATGTAGACATCAAGTGGATTGGCCAAAGAGGATTGAGATGTCATCAATTGATACCATTGGTGAAAACCTTTTACCATCTGCCACACCCTGGCCTCATAATTTTGCACTGTGGTGGAAATGACCTAGGCACTTTGACTGGGGTAGGTCTGGAAATGCTTTTAAAGGACACCTTTGGGCAATTGATGACACTTTTTCCACAAACTGCCTTGGTATATTCCAATATATGCCAAAGACAGAAATGGAAGTGGTCCAACCAATTTTGTCCACAATTTGAGAAAGCACGGAAACATGTGAATAAATCTGTTTCTGCTTACATGAGAGACTATGGAATGGGTTCAATATACAACAATAACTTGCGTTACAACATGCAAGATATCTACAGAGGAGATGGTGAGCACTTCTCAGATGAGGGGAATAGAATATTCCTCCTAAATTTAAGACTGTGCATTGGAACCTACTTGTAGGTACCTAAATCAGCCACAGAACCCAAAAGCTCTTTTCAGGGCTACCCTACCTCTGATCACTCAAAATGATTACTTCACTCTAACTTTTTTCACTGTTTTTTACCAAAGTACGCTCCCCGGTACGCTTTCCGGTGCGCTGCCCGGTACGCTTCCCGGTGCGCGTACCGGGCGCTCCCCCCGCAAAAATTAAAAAAAAGTATTTTTTTTTTGGGCCTATATGGGCCTCCTAAGCCCCCCTCAGAAAACCTAGGGGGTCAGGGGTTGTCTACCGTGCCCCCTTTTACCTATTCCCAACGTTGTTTGTCCTCCATCTTGTGTCTCAAATCTACCGAAACACAAGATGGAGGACTCCCATAGCGCTGCCGGTACGCGTACCGGGGCGCGCACCGGTGAGCGCTCCCCAAAAATTTTGAAAGTTAATTCGCATAAAAACCACTGGAGAGACTTTCACCAAATATAGAATAGGCCCTACTACATAGCAGTCCCTACCATTTTCCCAAATTTGGTGGAATTCCATTGAGCCATTTGGGCTGTAGCCCTGTCTAGGTATCCTGAGGTAAATTACATGACAAAAACACATACTAAGTGTTAGAATTCACAACCAATTAAAATGTTACTTTCATTTTCTACTTTTATGTGCTGACATTTGATTGGTTATGTACATGAATATATATGAAAAATGAGAGGGAAACACGGCCATTTTGACTAGAACTACCTGAGGTAAATTTATTAAGGATATTCTCATAAAACTTCAACAGCTTTCTGTAAGGGAAGTTGTTAATTTGTAAGGGGAACTATGTTGTGCAATTTAAGTTAATTTGGAAAAACGTTTTCTGATAGTTAATTACTGTCCCTCTGTTATAGTTATAGATTGAGATAGGCTTCTCTGTTATAGTTATGGATTGAGTTAGGCTTCATCACATGCACTTTTTTATATTTTTACTTCCTGCCTGATACCATACACTGCCCAAAGATATCTTCACTGTTAAAAACTCAGAAGTACCTGTCTGAACTTAAACCCAACAGTGCCCTAACTCTACTGATATAGTTATTTTTTAAGCAATTTACAGCAAGAAAATGGAAGGAAAAGAAGACACAATTAATATTTCTTTTGAAATTGTGGTTGAGAACAATCCCGAAGAAGATATTGTTGACTTGGAATGTATGGACCAATCTCTGGACCAAGAATTAATTGACTGTGTGGAAAGCATAGAATCATGGAATCAAAATTATGAGGAGATTCCAGATGATGTAATGTTGGAAGTTCTATTACATTTTGAAAATTCACAACAATAAATTTAATTTGTACTTCCTTTCTCCCACTATATTATCGCCAATGTGTATTTGACATCTCTTTTTCATCTCCTGCCTCCATGTTGTTTCTGCTTTCCTGACAGACTATGGTATAGATTCCATATACCACAATATCTTCGGTAACAACATTCAAATTATCTACAGAGGAGACGGTGTACATTGAATTTAAGACTCTGCATTGGTACCTACATGTTGGTACTTAAATCACCCATACAACATAACAACTCTATTCAGTGCTACCCTACCTCTAAGCACTTTAAATTATTATTTTACTGTTTCACTGGGTTTTCCCCATGGTACGCACCCCGGTACGCTCCCCGGTGCACGTACCGGGTGCTCCCCCCGCGAAAATCGAAAAAAAAATAATATTTTTTTTGCCCCGCGGAGCCCTTTTATGGCCCCCATATCAAACCTAGGGGGTCAGGGGGGGTCTACCCTGCCCCCATTTGGTCATTTCCCCCTTTGTTTTTGCCACCTCTTATGTCTCGATCCTACCGAGACACAAGATGGCGGCCGCTCCGGACTGTTTGGAATGTTGACAGACACCCGAGAGCCAATCAGCTTTCCGCTCGCGAACTCGCGTAGCGCTTATAGATATACATATTTTTTTAACCTAAATTACTCAAAATCCACTGGAGCACATATCTTGAGACATAGCAAAGGCACATCGGGCTACCAGTCCCTACAATGTTGCCAAGTTTGGTGGAAATCCATTCAGCCGTTCGGGCTAAAAGTGAGTCCAACCGCCCTATGGAAATTAACATGGGGAAAAAACGTTTTGGGACCCCCCTTTTATCTCGGCCCCCACTTGACAAATCCCCCCCAAACTTTCAGGGAAGGAGCAGAGCGGAGCGGGCCATCTTCTTTAAAAAGCGAAGATTCGTCCACCGGCGCCAAAGTTATTCCCAATAGAATGTTGCGGATTTCCTATGGAAAAAAATCCTAACTATAACTACCTACTGGCGACCGCCAGTAGGAAATATATATATATATAAATATATATATATATATGTTTGCCACAATGTGATCCAGCAGAATTCGAGTGCGCTCATCAGTGTGTGCTCAGCCCAGGGGTCGGATCCAGACCCAAAAATCACTTTTTGTCACAAATGAGGCGGCACAACTGGATTCTTATTGAAGCCTTTTAATCAGCGCTTCACCCCACCAACGCGTTTCAGCCACACAAGGCTTTGATCACGGTCAGTTAGTCCTTCTACCATTTCCATTTAAATACTAACCCATACTAGCCTTAGGTGGCATTATGGGATACGTAGTTTGGAACAAAGTTATTTTTAAAATCAAAGAGAAAAAGAAAGACAGGTGTGATTAGACATTTGTCATATCATTAGTGCATTTAACTAAATGTTAATTCACATGGGCAGTATTGTAAATTAAAAGTAATTCTTGGATTAGTTCCCAATTACTGTTAGTTCCAGTGTCGGTTATAGTACCCTAGCAATTTGAACTTATCAGCTGGTACTATTGAGAGTCACTCTAGATGTATGTGGAGGTCCTCCCCAAAGTTCATCCCTCTCGGGATTTTTGTTCGAAGTCTGATGATGAGACGGGACTCAATTTGTCTTAATTTTCTAACAATGTCACCACCTCTTTCCGTTTTTGTTAGCATCTTCATACCATAAAATTTCATTGCTCTCCAGTCCCCTCCCTGGCACGCATTTATGTGTTTCGCCGTGGCATACAACATGTTTTTGTTCTTCACTGCCCTGATATGTTCCAGGATTCTCTTTTTTAACATGCAAGTGGTGCTGCCTATGTACTTAATCCCACATTTGCATTCAATTACATATACCACATTTTTCGATGTACACGTAATTTCTTGGTCAATATACATTATTTTGCCATCCGGTTCTTCAATGCTTTTCTTACTTATTACAATCTTGCATGCTTTGCAGGTGGAACATGGTTTGAATCCTTTTAGTTGTCCCATTAGCCAGTTCGTTTTTGATTTCATTTGAAAATGGCTTTTCACTAGGAGATCTTGGAGAGAAGTATTCTTTTTGTATGTTATTGATGGTCGTTTGCCTACTAGATCTCCTATGTCCGGGTCCCCAGATATGAGATGCCAATATTTCTTCATCTTGTTCGCAATGATTCCACTCTCTTTATTGTATGTAGTTACAAATCTCGGTGGATCCTTCTCAGTATTGGTTTTGGGTTTTTCTACCAAAATTTCTGCTCTTGTTTTTTTGTCCGCCTTCTTTTTACATTTCTTTAGGACACGATCATCGTATCCTCTTGATGCAAATCTTGCCTTGCTTTCTCCCATTTTGACTTCTGCATCTTCAGCTTTGGAACAATTTCTTTTTAGTCTTATGAATTCTCCATATAGTATGCTGTGAAGAAGGGCTTTCGGGTGGAAACTAGTCCCATGTAACACACTATTGGTGGACGTCTTTTTGCGGAACAAGGTGGATTCAATTTTTCCTTCAGAAATATAAATCTTGGTGTCTAGAAAGTCAATTTGTTTTTTACTTGTGGAGCATGTAAATTGTAGACCAACATTGTTATTGTTAAGAGTAGAAAAATATTTTTGAAATTGTAGGTCTGTTCCATTCCATATTAAAAACAAATCGTCTCTATAGCGTACCCAAAAAATAATTCGATCCAGATCTTGTTGGTTATTGGTGTTCCATGCAATTGTCTTTTCCCACCAACCCATGGTAGTATTTGCATAGTTTGGGGAAAAAGATATCCCCATGGCAGTTCCACATTCCTGTTTATATAGTTCCTTGTTAAACAGGAAGACATTGTTTGTTAAGCACATATGGATCATTTTCAAAAGCATGTTCGTATGTTCCAATGTTGTAATGCTGCGCTGTTTTAGGAAGTATTGGCAGGCTTCTATTCCCACATCATGCCTTATCGATGTGTATAGTGATACCACATCTATTGTGACTAATAGGTACTCATCATTCCATGCTATATCCAGCCGGGTTCTCAAAAGATCTCCTAGTGAAAAGCCATTTTCAAATGAAATCAAAAACGAACTGGCTAATGGGACAACGAAAAGGATTCAAACCATGTTCCACCTGCAAAGCATGCAAGATTGGAATAAGTAAGAAAAGCATTGAAGAACCGGATGGCAAAATAATGTATATTGACCAAGAAATTACGTGTACATCGAAAAATGTGGTATGTGTAATTGAATGCAAATGTGGGATCAAGTACATAGGCTGATTCAGAAAAGGGGGTGGTGATGAACAGAGTGTCTGAATTAAGCAGACCACTCTTACCCAGTCCAAAGATCAGGGCTTGATCCATCACCGTTATTTAGCTCACTGCCCCATCCCAGCTCAGAACCTGGCTATATGAAAATTAGTCTGTCCCTGGCCCAGTGCATCATGGGAACAGGGCAAACCAAACTACCAAGCCAATTCTTCACCAGTAAGGAGACAAGCTTCCGGGGACCGGTTTCTGCCATTTCAGGCGTCGTCGGCCCGGCTTGCTTGAATCCTGATGGAGCAGTGAGCAAGGGACTCATGTCTGAGTATACCCTTCCACGCTTATGGTGGACAAAATGATTCAGAAAAGGGGGTGGTGATGAACAGAGTGTCTGAATTAAGCAGACCACTCTTACCCAGTCCAAAGATCAGGGCTTGATCCATCACCGTTATTCAGCTCACTGCCCCATCCCAGCTCAGAACCTGGCTATATGCAAATTAGTCTGTCCCTGGCCCAGTGCATCATGGGAACAGGGCAAACCAAACTACCAAGCCAATTCTTCACCAGTAAGGAGACAAGCTTCCGGGGACCGGTTTCTGGCATTTCAGCCTCTTCGGCCCGGCTTGCTTGAATCCTGATGGAGCAGTGAGAAAGGGACTCATGTCTGAGTATACCCTGCCTGAAACTGGGATGGTGCAATGAGCTAAAAAACGGTGTTGGATCTAGCCCTGATCTCTTGACTGGGTGAGAGTACTCTGCTTAATTCAGAGACTCTGTCCATCACCACCCCTTGTTGTTAATAATTTTGTCCACCCTAAGCGTGGAAGGGTGTGCTCAGATGTGAGTCCCTTGCTCATTGCACCATCGGGATTCAAGCAAGCCGGGCCGAGGACGCCTGAAATGGCAGAAACCGGTCCCCGGAAGCTTGTTTCCTTCCCAGTGTAAAAATTGGCTTTTGTAGTCTGGTCTGCCCTGTTCCCATGATGCACTGGGCCAGGGACAGACTAATTTGCATACAGCCAGGTTCTGAAACTGGGATGGTGCAATGAGCTAAAAAACGGTGTTGGATCTAGCCCTGATCTCTTGACTGGGTGAGATTACTCTGCTTAATTCAGAGACTCTGTCCATCACCACCCCTTGTTGTTAACAAGTACATAGGCAGCACCACTTGCATGTTAAAAAAGAGAATCCTGGAACATATCAGGGCAGTGAAGAACAAAAACATGTTGTATGTCACGGCGAAACACATACATGCGTGCCAGGGAGGGGACTGGAGAGCAATGAAAGTTTATGGTATGAAGATGCTAACAAAAACGGAAAGAGGTGGTGACATTGTTCGAAAATTACGACAAATTGCGTCCCGTCTCATCATCCGACTTCGAACAAAAATCCCGAGAGGGATGAACTTTGGGGAGGACCTCCACATACATCTAGAGTGACTCTCAATAGTACCAGCTGATAAGTTCAAATTGCTAGGGTACTATACCCGACACTGGAACTAACAGTAATTGGGAACTAATCCAAGAATGACTTTTAATTTACAATACTGCCCATGTGAATTAACATGTAGTTAAATGCACTAATGATATGGCAAATGTCTAATCACACCTGTCTTTCTTTTTCTCTTTGATTTTAAAAATAACTTTGTTCCAAACTACGTATCCCATAATGCCACCAAAGGCTAGTATGGGTTAGTATTTAAATGGAAATGGTAGAAGGACTAACTGACCGTGATCAAAGCCTTGTGTGGCTGAAACGCGTTGGTGGGGTGAAGCGCTGATTAAAAGGCTTCAATAAGAATCCAGTTGTGCGGCCTCATTTGTGACAAAAAAAAAAGAAAATGTATATATATATATATATATATATATATTTTGCAGGAAAGACCACCCGCTTCTGAATTACCCAAGGACATAGAGAGGATTATGTTGGGAGCCTTTTAATCACTAAATGCGCAGCGTAATGCATTTCGTCCTGAACGACCTTCCTCAGACGCCTCTGCAAGTGAATGGTTCCGTCTCCCTCCTTCCTTTAATAATGCGGTACTCCCATTGGCGGGAGGGCAGCTAATCCTGTTCAACTGTGGCAGGTGTGGCCAAATGTGAGACCACAACTTCCAGAATATAATGTCTTGGCAAGTGCGTTGACAGGAAAATAAGTTACTCACTAAGTGCTGCAATTCCACGTGAAGGGGGGGCCATGTAGTGGCAGGAAACATCCTCCAAAATAAATTTAAAGTGTCTGGGCTCCCTCTAGTCCTCAACACCCCAGCCACAAGTTCAGGTCTAATCGGGCCGTAGAGAGCGCTGCAGTGAACCCTCTCTCCCGTGCAGTCACGGTCTGCCGTCTGACAGCAGCCTCAAACTCGATCCGTTTTCATGGCGGTCCCGGTATTCACCAATCCCTTGGTAGACACAAAGTTCGTTGCCAGTAACATCCGGGACTCTTGGCAGGACGGGTCCTTGTACCGCGTTTCTGGCTTACGTGGGTAATATTGCAGGAAAGACCACTTGCTTCTGAATGACCCAAGGACACAGAGAGGATTATGTTGGGAGCCTTTTAATCACTAAATGCGCAGTGTAATGCATTTCGGCCTGAACAGCCTTCCTCAGACGCCTCTGCAAGTGAATGGTTCCGTCTCCCTCTTTCCTTTAATAATGCGGTACTCCCATTGGCGGGAGTGCAGCTAATATATATATATACGCAGCAATCAGGGTTGGTAAAGCACTATTACTCACTCGTGATGGTCTCAAGGTCCTAGGGGGGAGGGGGGAGGCTCCATTGAGTGCTGGGTTCATCTGAAGAGCCAGGTCTTGAGATCCTTCCTGAACTGGAGCAGTGTGGAGACTTGCTGGAGGTTGAGGGGGAGTTTGTTCCAGGTCTTGGCGGCAACGTAGGAGAAGGACTTTCCTCTCATTCTGGTCTTGTAGATGCGTGGAACGGTGGCCAGAGATAGGTCAGCTGACTGGAGGTGTCCTTTGGGTGCATGGAAGGAGAGGCGATTGTTCAGGTATGTTGGACCAGTGTTGTTAAGGGCCTTATATGCGTGAGTGAGGAGTTTGAAGGTTGTTCTACTTTCCATAGGGAGCCAGTGGACATCGTGGAGGTGTTGGGCGATGTGGCTGCGATGGGGGATGTTTAGGATCAGTCTGGCTGCAGTATTATGGATGTTCTGGAGATTGCAAAGTAGTTTCTTGCTAATTTTGGTGTAGAGAGCATTGTCGTAGTCCACTTTGCTACCAATGAGAACATGTGTGACAGTTTTTCTGGATTTGGATGGGATCCATCTGAATGTTTTTCAGAGTATGCAGAGGGTGTTTATGTAGGCCGAGGATACAGCATTGATCTGGTGGTTCATTGTAAGCGATGCGTCTATAATGATGCCAAGGTTCGTGCATGGTCCATCGGGGTGGGGGTGTTTCCGAGGGCAGGGGCCACCAGGAGTCTTTCCATGCCGAGGGGGTGGAGCCAAGGATAAGGACTTCTGTTTTCTCAGAGTTGAGTTTCAGGCAGCTGTTCTTCATCCAGGTGGCAACGGCTTTCATCCCTTCTTGGAAGTTGTGTCTGGTGATGCTGGGTTCATTGGTGAAGGAGAGGATAAGCTGGGTGTCGTTGGCATAGGAAACAATGTTGAGCCCGTGTTTTCTTACGATAGTAGTGAGGGGGGCCATTGAGATGTTGAAGAGAATGGGACGGATGAAGGTTCCCTGGGGCACTCCACAGTTGGTCTCTGTTTTTTCCCAGAGGTAGGGAGGTAGTGTGACTCGCTTAGTTCTATAGGTGAGAAATGAGAATATCCAGTTGAGGGCCTTTCTGCGGATGCCGGTGTCATACAGTCAGGCGGCTAGTGTGCAGTGGGGGACGGTGTGGAAGGCAGTCGAGAGGTTCACAAGGATGAGATCTACCATTTGACCCTGGTCAAGGAGGGAGAGGATGTCGTCGGTAGCGGCAAGTATGGCTGTCTTGTGCTGTGATTGCTGCAGAATCCAGATTGGTAGATGTCCAGGATGACTTCAATGAAGGTTGCTATCTGGGTGTTGACGGTCTTTTCGATGACCTTGGCTGCGAATGGAAGCAGGGGGGTGGGCCTGAAGTTTTTGAGGTCCATTGAGTCTGCTGAGGGTTTCTTCATAAAGGAGTTGATTTTGGCATGCTTCCTTGTGTTTGGGATTGTGGAGGTTTCGAGGGAGCAGTTTAGCGTCCAGCATAGTTCTGGTGCAATGGCCATTGCGGCTCTGTGGAAGATGTGGGGTGGGCAGGGGTCTGAGTGTGCTCTGGAGTGGATGCTCTTCATAGTCTTTAAGGTGTCTCCTGTTGAGAGTGGGGTCTAAGTGAGCAGGGTCTGTTGAGTGGCATGGGGGAGCTGGAGTGGTGCAAAGGTCTTGGTTATTGAAGATGGGGTAGATCATCTTAATCTTGAAGTGAAAAAAGGTGCTGAGTCTGTTGCATAGGTCTTGGGAGAGAGGGTTGCCTGTTGTTTTGCTGCAAGGTTTGGCAAGGTTTGGCAAATTCCTTGATGATGGAGAAGAGTTCTTTGGTGTTATGAGTGTAGTTGGGGATTCTGTCGTGTAGGGATTTCTTCTTTGTATATTTGATGAGTTGGTGGTGTGCTGTGGTGGCTGCTCTGTAGCAGTATGTGTTTCTAAGGTTATATATATATATATATATCACCACAAAAACTCCTTCATTGTTGGGGGCCTCCATCCCTTCAGGGCGACCTCAGATGCAAGGGATGAAGCATCCTGGTAATAAATACACCAAAGAAAGTTGCAGAGTCCAATTCATGGAAACACAGTATTTATTCTACAAATTAAGAGTGGCTGCAGATTAAAAAAGTCTTTAATTTCCTGATGCATTTCAGCAGTTACGCCTTAGTCATAGGAGAGAGGTATAAGCAGTGTCAAGACACAAATGCTTTAAATCTCCTGCATCACATGACCAAACAACAACTTAAATGTCCCAGAATGCACTGGTAAAGTACGTTAGTGTTGGGTTGAGTATTCTTGTATTGCTAATAGTGTTTTTCACTCTAACCATCAAAGACATGTCATTATTTGCATGCATCCTGTTATTGAAGTGTCAAGTGCATTGTAAAAATTTCAAAGAGTTCTGGACAGATTTCATTTTTTAATCTGTTAGCCACATAGAGCACAGTGTCTCATGAAGTATGTGGAATTCGGAATCGCCGGGGAGAAGACACCTCACCCTTCTCCCTTTCTCACCTCCGTTGCATTTTGTAGCTGGCAAATCCATCTCCCTGCACGGAGACAAGAGGGTCATGCCCCCAATTAATCACCACAAAAACTCCTTTCACGATGGTCTGTCAAGTGGGGGCAGAGAAAAAAGGGGGTTCCAAAAGCAAAATCCCCATGCATTTTCAATTGACTTCTTTAGGCAGGGTAGAGCAAAAACTCTTGAACAGAATTACACGAAATTTGGCAGGAAGCTAGATCTTGCTCCACAGATTGTGAATCTTGTAATTTGGTGTAAATCTGTTCAGTAGTTTAGGAGAAATTAAGGTTGAAAATTATTTTTATATCTTGATGGTTGGTTTCAAGGGACTCTTGTGAGAGTCTCTGAAACCTACTTTAAAAAAAACCAGAGCATTGTGATTGATCCATCCCTGGATCAATCTCACTCCAGCAGGAATCAGACTCTCGCAGAAAAGAGTGCTCTGAGTGGCTGCCAGCAGCATGAGAAAAATGTTGCTGGTGGATGTTACAGGACTCATGGACATCGTCTTCTGCCCTGAAGTAAATTAATAAAAGTAATATAAGAGGGCAGGCTAGGAATACCCTGCAATTCCAAGTCCCATGGGGGGACCAAGAGGAACCCCCAATGGGACCAAACAGGGCACTTCTTAATAAAGGGTAATTAATCTTTCTTTTTCTGCTCTCCCCTTATAGACCAGGCAGATGTGTCCCAATCATTAGGAGACAAAAGTGTGGAGCAAGATACTTTTTCTTTAATGCAGCGAAACTGTGGAATAGCTTCTCCCTCTCTCTTTATTCTGTTGATAATTAACTTTCTTTCTGCAAATCGCTAAAAACCTGGCTTTTACAGAATATGTCTCTGTAATTACTTATTGTGTGGCACTAACCTCTGGGCCAGATTAATGAAATAAAACGGGAGTGGGGGGACACGAGATCCCCATCTCCAAGCGTCTAAAATCTCTGGGGACCCCATTTTTGGTGCTGTTAAACTTTTTAAAAGGGAGGGAGCTGCACTGCCTCCCTTCCTTGAGCCTTTAATGACCCCAGGGACACCATCCCTAGAGCTGGCTCACAAACTGTGTCCAAAGTAGCCCAACCCCAGGACAAAGTATTTTCCCTGCCTGAATCAGCGCTCGCAGGGAAGCTTGCTTCAGCTCCTGCTTGGTGGGAGCATTTTCAAAAACTCCGCAACAAAAAGCAAACACAAAGGACCTTATTATGAGATTGGTTGTCTGACCTCCATAGAACCGTATCTGCCCCCGTCAGAGGCCCACGGCAACAGTGGCGGCTCCTCTGCTAAGACGGAGGAGTGTTGTCCCACTGAATTAAAGGAAAAATAAAATTATAATAATTATTGTTATTATCATTTTTTTATTCCTATATACTTCAGCTGGGCTGCTCGGGCTTGCGGAGTAGGGAGAGGAGTGGTTTTCACCCCTGAAGTGCACAGGACTGCTTGGCCGACTCTTATGGGCAACCCCAAGCAGTCCTGCACACTTTGCATGTCCCCCACCAGGCTGCATTACACAGCCTGGTGAGGAACATGCAAACCCTCCTGGTCCCTGTCTGAGTGCCAAACCAAGGTGCTCAGACCAATCACAATGGTGCACTGCATCATTGTTGATTGGCTATGGGGAGGCTGGGAGCATGGATGCTTCCTGCTGCTGGCTGGAAGTGCAGGAAGATGTTGGAGAGACGGAGGACAAAGGAGAGGCGGTGGCCATTTGAGGTTAGTGTTTTTTGTTTGTTTGTTGGTTTCTTTGCCACAACCTGGGCCCAGTAGGAGCAGCTACTGTAAGGCACTGGCAGTCCAAAGACCACCGTATTAAGAGTTGACCACAGGTCAGGTGGTGTGGATGCGGGGATCTTGCGGTGGTGGTGATCACTTTTTCCAAATATATTGATGCCTGTGTGTGTATTTTGACTGTATATGTGTTGGATGCACAAATATGCATAATATATGTGGATAAAGACCATATACCCATTACCAGAGGTTCAGCCCATGTGTGGGCAGTCCTGGCAAATGGGCCTATGGTATGCAAAAGACTCACCTGTATATCACCACACACAGTGTGGTAATCCTCAGGTGAAGATCCTGCTGTGAAGGGGCCCTGGAGTCAGGGATCCACATCGGACTCTGCCTGGAAGAAGAAGAAAGGGGTGAGTATACACCCCAAATCCTTCATCAGTGTCACCTTGAAGCAGGTGGTTGGACTGCCGCAGTCCGCTCGTGGATCAGGCAACTAGTAATAAGCACAGTGATGCAGCTCCCCCGTACCACCCTGAACCTGACAGTCGGCAGTCTTCTTGCAGTTTCCGCGGTCCAGCGGTGGTCTTCCCTAAGGCAATCTACTCAACTTGTAATACGGTGTTCAGACCGCTGAGCTCTCTACACTCGGACCGTCCCTTCCGATACAGCAGCCATGGGACTGCCAAACTTGTAATAAGCCCAAACTCAGCCCCAAGCGGGCAGGAGTTTAAAAAATGGTCCCTTTGGTTGGAAACAGACTTGTGATTGTTTTCCCTGCCTGCACAAAACCTAGAAATTCAGTAAAAGAAATGTAGAAAGGAAACTCCAGAAATAAGTTAGACTACATATGTATTGTTTCAGATTTACTACATAAACAACTGAAAGACCCATTTATGGTCACATGGTAATGGAAACCTATAAACAAATACATAATGAATAAAAGACATCTTAATCTAAATATGTTTTTGTTGCATGCTCTCTGGTTTACAAAATAAATTTGGCCTAACAATCCAAACTAAAACTCTCTTCATTATGTTCCCCTGTGCAACAAAATTAAAAATAAACCTAGCACTGAACAACACAAAGTACTATTTTAGGACATGGTAATTGACCACTAGGAAAATAACTAATAATCTAAATTTGTATAAAAATAACAATTATTGTCTTTCATTCACTTTGGCATTCATATGTCGCATAATCCTGCTAAAAGTAGCAAAGAAGCCCAAAGAATAAACTAAACTGCATATGTAAAGTTTCAGATTTACTACATTAAAAACTGAAAGACCCATTTATGGGCAATTCCTAATTGAAACCTTTACACACATTCATAACAAATAGAATGCATCTTAATCTACATAAATTTTCTTTGCATGCTCTCTGGTTCACAAAATATAACTGTACCCAAAAAGCCAAACAAAAAAACATCCTCCTTATGTACTCCTGTGTAAAAAAAAAATTTAAAAGGGACCTAACAGTGAGCTACACAAAGTACTATATTGAGGAAATGATGATTGGCCATTAGGAAAAAAAACAAAAAGCTTAACAACTATGATTGGCTTTTATTTACTTTGGGCTTCATATTTAGCACAATCCTACTTAAAGTAGCAAGAAAGTCCAAAAAATAAACTAGACTGAATATGTAAAGCTTCGAATTACTACATGAACAACTAAAAGGTACATTGATGGTCACATGTTTATGTTAACCAATAAACAAATACATAACAAATATAACCAATAAAAAGAGAGAACTCACATTAAATTTGATTGCCGCTCTGTAGTAATAGTAAGTCTTCCCAAAGATAGGAATTACTTGCCCATTCGCTAGCTAATAACTTTCCACCCATCTAACGTACCACCACAAAGCTTTCCAGAACTATAACATTTTCTACATTTTGGATGATGTGAATTTGTGTGGTGCATTGTTAAGGGGGTGCAAAGATTAAAGGGGTCTCAAAACGCTTTTTTATACAATGCACTTTCCAGAGACTATTTTCTTGGATGCAGCGCAAAAACGGCAGAATGTGTTTAAATGAAATTTGATAGGATTATACATTGTGGTGCATCGATTATGCTTTCTGGGTACTGCAGTTACGTAGTGTAAGTAAGTTAGTGATATCTGTCACTGCATAACTTTTACAGAATGTCAAAAACTTTTCTGAAATTACCATGGTACATCGCCAAAAACCTATTTAAAAATATATAAAAAATATACATTTTTCTACCTATTACCTCTTTATTAAAGTGGTAATAGGTAGTGACCTACTACTTTGTGCTTGATTGGCCATGTGTATTCTGACAGACAGGAAGCACATGAGGACGCCAGGATGTGAGGACGCAAGGATAATGCAAGGGGGAGGAGCTGCACAGAAAGTGGCGAGTGGTGTGTAGTGGGCCGGACAAACAAAGGGTTCAGGCTGCCAACACTGCCATCACGTAGGTATCCCCGCTTTCTCCGCGGTCACGACTGTAGCCACCCTCGACAGTCACAGAGAGATACCGAGTCCTTGAGGATCAAGTCTTGAGGATCTGAGGGCCTGTGGGACTAAGGGCTCGGCCAGGCCATTGCGGCCCACTAGTATAGCCCACAGCAACAGCAACCATGCCCAACAATCACCATAGTGCTCATTGCGTTCAAAGGGGGGAGTGCAGTAAAAATATCAAATTTTAAATATCGACCTACACTAATATTTCGTTTTTAATATCGTAGGGACAGAATATAGAAGTCAAGAACATCGTTGACTAGAATATCGACTTTAAGGTAAGTAATATCGATTTTTTTAAAACTATGTAAGTAATATCGAAGTAAATAATATGCTTCGCAAAAATATAGTTGTAAATAATATAAATTCTTTTGTGTTATGTATTTTAGTATGTGTTTTATATGTATGTTTAACATTTTTGGAATGTTTTTTCATTATTTTTAACTATATGTATTAAATATTTGAAATTTTTTAATTTTAGTAAGTAAATATTGTGTTTTAGTTTCAGAGCGGGTTGTGGGTTTATAAGGGAATAGGGTGGGAAGTTATTTAATTATAATTAATTAATATTTTTTTATTTATTGGTATTGATTGTTAATGTATTGTTAATTAATCATTAATTGGTAATTATCTTATATTAATTGGTTAATTTATACTTATATGAATTATAACTTATTTTGTATCTATTTTTATTGTTAATTAATTTATTGTAAATTAATTATTAATTGGTAATTCATTTTTATTAATTGATTGATTGGTAATTAAATTAATCGTGTTATTTTTTATGTGTAGCACATTGTGTGTTTATAGGGGAATAGGGTGGGAATTAATTTAATGTTATTTATGTAAATATTAATTTAATTTAATAGGTATTTATTAATAATTTTTTGTTAACTAATTATTCATATGTTATTTATTTAAAAAAGTATTTATAAGTATGTTAATTTAAACCCTACGCTATCCTACATTTTCCCTACTGTTGCACTCACTAGATTTGCAATAGTAATTTTTACCCCTACGCTATCCAACACTTTCTCTACTGTTTCACTCTCTGGAGTGGGAATAGGAATTTTTACATCTCCGCTATCCAACACTTTCCCTACTGTTGCACTCACTGGAGTGGGAATAGGAATTTTGACCCCTCCACTATTTAACGCTTTCCCTACTGTTGCACTCTCTGGATTGGGAATGGTAATTTTTACCCCTCCGCTATCCAACGCTTTACCTACTGTTGCACTTACTGGGGTGGGAATAGTAATTTTTACCCCTCCTCTATCCAACGCTTCCCCTACTGTTGCTCTCACTGGAGTGGGAATAGTAATTTTTTCCCCTCTGCAATCCAACACTTTCCCTACTGTTGCACACACTGGAGTGGGAATAGTTATTTTTACCCCTACGCTATCCAACACTTTCCCTCCTGTTGCACTCACTGGAGTGGGAATAGTTATTTTTACTCCTCTGCTATCCAACGCTTTCCCTACTGTTGCACTAACTGGAGTGGGAAAAGTAATTTTTACCCCTACACTAGCCCCAACGCATTCTCTAATGTTGCATTCACTGGAGTGGGAATAGTAATTTTTACCCCTACGCTATCCAGCGCTTTCCCTACTGTATCACTCACTGGAGTGGAAATAGTCATTTTTACCCTGACGCTATCCAACGCTTGTTGCAATATGTGGAGTAAGTGTATATATTAATTTATATGTATAATTAATTTTAACATTATATGTATGTTATTATTTTTAAATATTTTTTACTATTTTTAACTACAATTCTTTTAATTATATGTATAATTTACTTAATTGTACATTATTATTAAATTATTTTTGTACCTACCTTTTATTCAGATTGGACTTTGATATTTTTTACTTCGATATTTCTGTGTTGATATTTTTGTAGGTCGATTTTCTGTCCGTAGATATTTTGTCAGACATTCCAAAGGGGTTGACCTTGGTGCCATTGTGCCACCTTTGTCAGTTGTCGGCTGTGGAGCCTGGTGGCATCAGGTGCTCAGTGGGGGGGTTCCCTGGCCTCCGGCTCCCTGGTTGGATCTGGGAGCATTATTGGAGCTGCAGGCTAAGCTGTGACCCTCACACCTCCAAATTTCCTGACCAAGGGATCAGCCTATAAGATGTAGAAGGTGAGGAGACTGAGTGTGGAGAATGCAGTGCCTCTCTGTGAAGGGCAAAGCTCAGGCGCCCCAAAGAGACAGCCAAGCTAGGACTCGGTGCGGGTTGTGGGATGGCCTGCTGAGCTCCACTCAGTATCAGCCCACCCTTTTTTGCTTTCTTATTGGCACACTTGTTAGCTCACTTGTTTTCCTGTTTACCACTTTACTACTGAACGATACCAAAGGGGATGATGGCTGGAGCGTTAGAGCAAACCAAACACACACCCCCAGTCAACTGATCTGGGTTTAATCCATCATCATTCATTAGCTCCCTCCACCACCCCAGTTCAGACATGGCCATATGCAAATCGTCTGACCCTGTGCCTCATAGGAACAGTCCAGCCCGAACTGCCAAGCACTACTACTTAACAGCCTAACTTTATCTCCTTTTTTACTTAAATATTGGAGGTTACCCAATGTGATGTCATTTCATTTGCATTTATCAGCATCCACCTGAAGGACCTACCAGAATGTAAGTGGGTCACAAAAGGGTGGCCCATATTAATTCCCCCTGTTAAATGTGCCATTTTATGTGATACTAGTGACCCCTAGTGATCCCTAGTGATCTTAATGACCAGCCATTTTTTCCTTCCCTGGGGGCCTCCTTTTTCAGAAATCATTGGTACTATTGGCTCCAGCGTGACTGTAGATATCCGCAGACTAGTAATGAGGCTAATTATTGTTTACGAATCAACAAAAATGTGCTGGTAATTCCCTACATTTTCCTGCACTCAGGGCGTTGAGGGTGCTCAATTGCTCCTTCGGGATCATCTACAGGGTCGCCAGGGCCAGCTAGTTGTACTTCTGATCATACCAGCCCCCTCAAGTTACAAAAAAACATCAGGTGAAAGAAACCCAGGGGTCACTTGTTACACCTGAAATCCCATCTCACTGTGTTGTCAATGTTCTCAAAGGGCCTGTGGGGCACAGTGTTAAAGGATAAGGACCCGGTAGTGACCTCAGGTGTAGTTAGTGACGACAAGGCGGGTGCTTTCGCTGCTCTTTCAGAGCTGACTGTCCCACATTACCCCAAGTTGACCTATCAGAATGCAGGGGAAGTAATTCCACTAACTCAGGCAACTGATGAGCGAGCTTTAATGATATCAGCTGAAAATATGGAGATAGAAATGGACATGGGTATGGAATATGTCAAGCTTCAAACCAAGATAAATTTTGCCAATAAGTTGTTGTTCGTATCTGTGGGGCTGTTGCCCTTGTTCGATAAAACTAGCCCTTTGAATGCTGAATGGCCATCACCTGGCCATTTTCCCCTTAAAATGAACCCCCAAATACTACAGATTGTAGGCCGCAGCCTTGAACCTGGGGAGATGGAGGATTATACAATGCTGGACATCACCGTACCATGGAAAAAATAATGGAGGTCAATCTGAAAATGCCAGTTGCCAAGGAACTGGCATTAAGACTGTCATTGGATAATCATTCTAGTTGCCCCCGTATGTCAGCCTTATATAGAAGCACCCCCTCTAGTGTGTCCATTGCGCAAACATTGGGTCTGTCAAAATCTGAGATGTCTTCAAATAAAGGGGTACAAGATTTCTAGCAAGTATTAAAAGAAGAGGATAACAGATGGGGGGCAATTTTGACATACACGTTATGCATTAGGGAGGATTCTTTTGTCTATTTTATCCCTGCTTGAGAAAACTACTGTGATCATATGCTAGATGTGCTTTCACTGATTTTAATGTGGGTACAATAGCTCAGTTCTGCCAATCCCTGCTTAAGCATGACAGAAAAGGGTATTGAAGTACAATCTCAGGCAAGCCAGACTATCATAGGGGTGTCGGAAATGGGAATCCAGGTGGAGGCTTGGGAAGATAAGGGGGTTTCTCCCACATTATTGCCTAGAGATAGCCCCACGTTATGTACCGCCCCCGGAAAATAAGTGTTTGGGGACCATTTGCAGGTCAGCCCAGGGGGAAACAGAAATGTAACTGCACCTATGAATCCGTTACAGGTTTACCCTATTTTTAAAAAAGGGAACACGAATATGTCCTGTGCCACTGAATCATCAATTGACCCACTTCTTGTCAAACGCCCATGGAGAATTTAGATTCTGTTGTAGGTGCCCTCTCAAAGAAAATAATAAATTAAAAGGACGGAGGGAGAAGAACAGGATTTGACATTTTTACAAAGCGTAAGCCCAAAAAACGGAGGTTCCCTATGGTATCCGAGGAGCCAGACACTTTGGGGTCTATTATGATGCCCGCCATTGACCCAGGAAATGGTACCGCCTAAGTTTGCGGCAGTCCTGTCTGCACAATTAGGATGCACCCGCCACACTAGCGGGTGCATCCCGCATTTTTTGTATTGTTGCGGGTGATGCTGTCAGCAGCACCCGCCGCAATACAAAAAAGGCATGTGTCCATTTGCATGCACAACGTGGCAGGCACAACGCGGTGCCTGCCAAGACACCCATGCAAATGCAGGGGGTATCATAGGTACCCCCTATGTGCCCCTCACACCCCCAACATCCTGGGGGCCCGCAACAGGCCCCCAAATCAGTAAACCACATGCCTTCCTAATATGGATGGCGGTGTCTAGCAGACACGCCACCATATCGGGCCCCTTTTCCACCCGGTCACCTGTGTGACCGGTGGAAAACCGGCGGACGGTCTTTACGTCCGCCGGGGTCCCCCTGCCATACTAATATAGTGGGGGAAATGGGTGGCAGGCGGGGTATGATGTAGGGCGGATAGCCAATGCCCGCATGGCGGTGGCGATCCGCCCTACATCATAATGGACCCCTTTGTCTTCGCTCCAAATTAAGAATGAACCTAAGCATACCGACTAAGATGACAGCCAGAACTTGGGGTGTTCGGAGATAAATCCTCCCCCTCCCACTGATAGATGACCCCTTACAGGAGGAATTAGGGGAGACGGAAAGGCAGGAAAACATAGGAAATCCAATTTTGACCCGGTTTTTGCACCCTGTGTAATCAGGAAAGACCATGATTTAGTGAGTTTAGCAGTAAAAACTCATGATGTTGTGCCAGATGTAGGGCAGGCTGTGGATCATGTCCTCCCAATCCTTCCTAGCAGGGGTACTCTCCCTGTACGGATTGATCCAAGCCATGTGAGGCTTTTGGAAGGGGGACCTGACCTTGCTTCTCCCACAGGGCAAACTTCAAAGTTGGGACCGACTTAAGGTTAAGTGTCAATATATGTGTAGGACATAGACCAGGGCAAGCATCTAATATTCTGATCTCTGCTTCACTGTCTGATATAGAATCAGGTCCACTAAATAGCTGCTCCCTTTTGCAGTTATAGAGGACTTGCAATTAGTTATAAGTAAAGCTATTGAGCATTTCTACTTAGACCTTAGTAGTGGGCCTCCAAGCTCTAGGGTCACATTTAGTTCAGGGATAATTTCAATGCTAGTTCTGGCTAACGTTGATTTTTTAGGAACAAAGGGATTGATGTGTTACCATATGAGGAGCCTTTTTTGGCCCGCTTGAATCCCATAGGAAAGGCTGCCAGGAGCTAGGTAGTATGTTATCAAATATAAGTGGTGCTATAAACCCGAAAGATATTAAAATTTCGGTGGGTAGCTCCTCGAGGAAAAGAGTGATTAATATTATAGGTCCTGAGGTGTAAAGGGCCATCAAATATAGAGGGGAAGAAGAGATAGCCCAGTGGAGGTGGGTACACGGCTCACTAAATGGCTTATAGAAAGCACAGAACTCCCTACGCTGCGGAGTTAGCACCCTGGGAAAAATCTTGTTGTCGGAACCTGGCAGGTGTTTAAAAATCCTAACTCTAAGTTATATTCCTTATTGATGTATGATCCTAAAATAATTTGTCTTCAGGAAACATGGAGCTGTGTGGATTTTAACTTTGAGAATCTTTTTGTTTTTTTTTATTCAGCAAAACCTTCAACAAAAGGTCATACAAGTGGAAGCCTAGCTAGTTTACTCAGCTGCACTATAAATTAGAATCCTGTGGTTTTTCTTCATCATTCTAAACTTTGCATGGGTGTGAAACTCATGATAGGTAATGGGACACAAAGTCAGCATTCACCCCTTTTTTTGGTAAATATATATATTCCACCTGGGAAAGCATCCGATTCTCTGGTTGAATCTATTTTTTCTGTTATGCATAAAATGATTATTTAAGGGGAGTGAATCTTGATATTGATTGTGGGTGACTTCAATGCAAACGTTTCAAACTGTTCTTCCATGGCCTTTTCTAAACAAGAATTGGCGGATGTAATGTCCATCCCTGAATCATCACTGCTCAGCCATATTAGCTCTGATAGGTAAGGTAAGGTAAGGTAAGTTTATTATGCATAGTTAATTAAAACCAGTACAAATCATTTCACAGTAAATAAAAGATTATTATTTTTTTTTAAAGAGTAAAAAAGTCTAATAGTTGTAGTCGTCGTTTTTGTAGAGCATGTAATAAAAGACCCAAAATGATTATCTAACAGTCTTTTCCCAGGGCGAGGGCAACATGAGTCCTTGCGACCTGGTGGCCGTCTGCTACTTGCCTGTGTGAATAGTCGCCAGTAGTTGGGGTTTTGGCAGTCTTTGCTCTATCTTTTGGTGTATGCAGGGTTCAAGCAGGCGAGTACCGCTTGCCTTCGGGTCCTCGTCCCTATTTGCTTGAACTGTTCCTTTAAGAGCTGTTGGCGGGCTAGTCGAAGCTCTTCGCAGAGACAGGTCATGTGCAGTATGTCTCCCTTTCCTTGGTTACACAGTGGACATGCTTCTTGGCTGTTACTTCTGAGCCATGGTGGAAGATGCTCTCTGCTAGGCAGGACCCCTAGTCTGTGTTTCAAGAACTTTAGTTTTGTGGTTTTTGAATAGCCCTGGCTGAAGTATACTTGTGGCGTCAGGGATCTGTATGTGTTTAGTGTCATCCATGCATGATTCCTTTTTGCAAAGGTGGCCTTGTCCTCTAGTAAAGATAGGTATATGACGTTTTTCCAGACTAGTTTTTTGAATGGATTATGCCCCAGTTGCGTGTCCCAGAGTTCAGTTGCTTTGACGGTCCCCAATGCTGCCTTCAGGTAGGATCGTGCCTGGGATGCGTCCCTGTTTTGTATGTCTTGCCACAACAGCGAGTTAAGTGAGTCAATCGTGGCAGAACGGAGTTTGTGGCAGCAGATAATGTAAGCTCCCTGTCTTGTGAGATCTTGTTTTTGCAAGCCAAACTCCAGCCTTAGTTGCGCAGGGGAGGTGTAAGGCGGAAGCGAAAACATTGTTCTGTAGGCTTTTACCTGAATGGTGTCTAAGTTTCCAGAATCTCTTCCTCGTAATGCCTCGCTGCCGTAAGAGATTGAGTGGAGTAACTTTGCCTGGATGACTTTCAGGTAGGGTGTCAGGGTTGGCCCTGACAGTTGGTTGGCTAAGTTTGTCAGTGTAGCGGCGATCATAGTCCCTCTTCTTTTTGTTTCCAGCATCTGCTGGATAAATGAACCCTCACAGTCAAAGATGACTCCCAGATATTTGTATTCCCGTGATAGCTCTAGTTTTTGGCCGCCCAGAGTCCAGGACTTATGGTGTTTATTTTTGGTGTTGTTGGACATCGTGCGCGTTTTACTCAGATTTATTTTTAAGTTGTTTTCAGTTGCATAACTGTGCATTTCGATGAGTAACTTCTGAAGGCCAGTGTGAGTATGGCTGAGAAGTACGACATCGTCCGCGTATAGTAGGTTGCTTAGAGTTTTACCTCCCAGCCTTGGTGAATGGGAGTTGCATGTGTTGAGTTGGCTTGGTTGATCTGCCATAAATAGGTTAAACAATATAGGGGCAAGCACACACCCTTGTTTGAGGCCTTTGGTGGTGCAAACTTTGGATGACAAATGGGTGCCGCTTCCTAGCTTCACCTGCACCCAGGTATCAGAGTGGAGAAGCTTCAGCATGTTTAAAGTGGGTTGCGGTAAACCCCATTGTGCTAGTTTCTGCCAAAGCCTGCCTCTCTCGATGTTGTCAAATGCTGCACTGAAATCGATATAACACAGGTGCAGCGGCAGTTTTTTTGTTTTTGCTGCGTCGATAATTTGTGTTATGGCCAGAATGTTGGTTGCTGTTCCAGTGTTTTTGCGAAAACCAGTCTGGTTCAAGGGTATGATCTGGTTTGATTCCGCCCATAACACAATCTCCTCTAAGATGGTTCCCGCAAAGTATTTTTCCTCGTTGTCAAGGAGGGCTATTAGGCGATAGTTGTTGGGGGTCGTTTTGTCGCCTTTTTTGTGTATGGGGACTATCGTCGACCCTCTCCAAGAGTCTGGGATGCGATTTAAGAGTCTGATTTCCGCGAATAGTGGTTGCATGATGGTGGCCCATTCTATGTTTTTTTCCTTAAACAGGGCTGGCGGAATGCCGTTGGGACCTGGGGCTCCTTCTTTCCTGCCCTTGCAGATCTGCTTTGCGATTAGTGCTATCTGCTGGTCGTCCGATGATTCCAAGGTTTCTCTGGGCTGGGTTTGCTCTCTCTTGGTGCGTGACTCTGACATGTGGATGGTATTGGCTAACTCTGTGTTGTTATTTCTTTGCTCCCCTGCATTTCCCAAGGGATCATTGAAATGGCATACGGGGTAGTTGGTCCATGACTCTTCTGTGATGTGAGATCCTATGTCCTTGTGTTGTGGGTGTAGGATCTTGTTCACTGTATGCCAAAATTGGGCACTGTTATTGCTTTTGGTGTCGTGTAGTAGTTTTGCCCATGACTCATTTTCTGCGTCTTTTTTTATTTTCCATTTTGTGTGGTTGAGCTCAGCCCTTTGGTTTTTCAGTGTGGCTCGTAAATATATGTCTTGGGGCGCTGATCTCAGCTTCCGTAGGGTCCGGTTTACGACCCTTTTATGTGACCTTAGTTGTATTCTTGAACCATTTTTTAGGCCGGTTTTACTGCTCTCTTTGTTGAGGTTGTTTTTGGGGGCGGTCTTTGTTGCCAGTTCTTTTAGCAAAGATTCTGTATATTTCTCCCAGTGTGAGATGTGCCCAGCTGCATTTGGTTTTTGTGAGTTATATATATGAAGGGCAGTGTCAGCCAGAGTGGTTGCGTTGGTTGGTGTTCATTTGATTCTTTTTAGATTGATTGAGTAAATCTCCCCCAACTTTTTATCTGACATGATTGATGACGGCGTCTTCGATGTCATGTGGCATTCCTGGGGGGGATGGTCACTTTCGCCCTTGTCCCCCATTCTGAAACCCTGGATGTATGGAAATAGGGCCAGACTAGCGAAGGTATAGTCCAAGATGGAGCTAGCTGTTTGTGAGTAAAATGTTGCTACTGGAGGGGAGTCGGTCGTAAATCTTCCGTTTAGTGCCCGAAGATTTTGATGTTCTAGATCTTCGAGTAGGGAGTTGTTTTGACGTTTTCGCCTGTTTGGAGGGGAGCTTTGTGTTGGTATACTGTAGATTGTATTCAGAGCCAGAGCCTCCTCATCTGAAGATGAACCAAGTAGATTTTGGTTGAAGTCCCCTGTCAGGATGAGGAGTGGGTTTTCCATTTGAGTAACGTACTCCGCCAGTTGGTTCGAGATTTTGTACGAATCCTTAGCTCTGTTTTTGGGATGAACATATGCTTTGACTATGCATAGCTCTTCTTCTTTGATACCGAGCTGTAGTTTTATCTTTACTGTTAGGGTTGAGGATGTGGATGAGTCCATAAGAACAGCCGATGGTATTGTTGTAGTGGATACGTATGTTGCCAAGCCTCCTGACTGGTGTCCAAATCTGTTGGTTCTGACTGCTGCAGTAGAGTAGCAAATGAAGCCTGAGATGTGCTTTGTGCTTGTAAACCAGGTTTCTTGCAGCGTTATTATATCGAATAGAGAGATATACCTTAGAAAATCCGGGTCGTCCATTTTTGATGTTAAGCCATTTATGTTCCAAGAGCAAATGCCTATGGATTGTGCCCCTCCTCTTTTGTTGTCTCTAGTTTGTTGGTGGCGTCAAGCCTCTTCGGTGTGTATAAAGATCGTTCGCGAAAAAGTTTCTCTTGTTGGTGCGCGATTTTGATATGATGCTCCCCTTGCGCTGGCTTCTGCCCGTTCCCTAGTGCCGCGGGAGTTCAAGTTTAGCGGGCTGTCTCGCAGGGGCTTAATAGTGGTGAAGGTACGGGTCTGGTGGTTCTTTGAGGCTGAATTACACCTGCCCGTTGTAGACGCTGGCTCAGGGCCAGTAGTCGCCATCTTTCTGTCTGTTGGTCGTTGCCAGGGGCTGTTGGCCCTTGTGTTGGGTGAGCTCCCCAAGGCACCCTTGAGAACACTGGAGGTGTATGCCTGTTGTGTCACTGATTCAGGGCTGATTCTCCTCAGAAGAGGTGAGGGATAGGCTGGTCTTTGCTGAGGGACCAGGTTAATGCCCCAGGTCTTAAAGTGCTCTGCTTCTGCTGTGATTAGATCTGCAACGGTGCTGGAGGACCACATTGTCCTCGTCGCCTCTTGGCTATTCGGATTTAAGGCAGGCAGAAATTCGACAGAGATTAAGTCTTTGGAGCTTATCCCCCCCAGGTTTGGAATACATTCCATTAGTTTGAGAATATTGCCTTGGTTCAAGAAGTCCTGCCGGCCTTGAGATGTGTATTCCGGGTAGAAGACAAGAATCTCGGTTGATTGTTGTTTGGCTCCTTCCACGTACTGTTTTGTTGTTGTGTGAAATGTTTGAACTGCTGAGCCACAGCCAGACTGAAGTTCCTGAGTTGCCAAGTGTTTGCCATCGCCTGGCGTAGTGGAAGTGTCTGTTTTAGCTTTTGTTGGTGTTGGTTGCTTTGGTGCTATTTGCATCACGAGTGGCCGTTTTGCCTGTGAATGCTCCGTCTGGCTGGGGGCAGAGTGGGTTGTCGTAATGGAGGTGATTCTGGTTTGATTCTCATGTTTTGAGATCGGCATGGAGCCTAAGTTACTTTTTCTGGCCCCCTCCTTGGAGATAGACGGAGGTGATCTCTTGCTCGCGGCTGCTATTTGTGTGTCCCAGTTGATAGACTTGTAGAGCGTATCCCCTTGGCGAGGTTGCTTCCTTTTTGGCGGTGTTAGATCTGCCGTTTGTCGGTCTTTTGAGGTCCAAGTGGACTGGGTGAGCTGGTTAGTCTTTGTTGCCGCTTTTCTCAGTGCATCTGTGTGGCCAGTTTGATTTTCAGCCTTACGAGGTTGGGGCCCTTGTCCTCTTTGGTTCAGCACGCTGCTGTTTAGGTTTTGCTGCTGGGTTGGGCAGATAGGCGCGTCGGTTTCCCCTTCTGTGAGATGAACATTACTTGGGGAGACCGAGCGTTTTCCGTTTGTGCCAAGGAAGATGGGAAAGAGTTTTGTTATTGTTGCTGTGTTAGATTTTTGCTTGCGCCCTTTTCTTTTTTGTTGGCGCCGTTGTTTTGCGTTGAGTTTTTTGGGGGACTGTGGTCCCACTGGGTTTCCTCTTCATTTGCGAGGGCATGCTGAACGGTTGGATTTGTACCAGGTGTTTTACTCCTGGTGTCTCCTTCTTCGGGCATAATGGGGCCCGTTTCCATAATTGCGTTGCCTCTATGAAAGTTCTTTATGTCAGCTATAAGGTCAGTTAGCATTAGAGGCAATGTGGCTAGTTTGTCTACTGTCTGGCTACAGTTGCAACTTAGATAGGTGTTTGTTTGTGCTCTTAATATCAAGTTGTTCAGGTTGCCCAGCTTGTCGTCGATTCCGGATGTAAAAACTGCCAGGGTATTGAGGAGGTTGAGTTGTAAGTCCATTTTATCTGATTGGTATTGCAGTGCATCTACTGCTAGCTGGATTGTGTTTAGCAGCAAGAGCCAGGTTCCATTGTTGTGATCTTTTCCCCGATCTTTTTCGTTGGGGGGATGGGAGGAATTATTGGGGTTGTTAGCTGTCAAAGGTGAATTGAGGGGATGAAAGTCTTTAGGGTCTGGTATGTGGGTCGCTAGCATATCTGCCCAATCCTGTGTATTGGGGTAGGGCTCTGTTGCCCTGCCGTCGGTTTTCTGACTTAAGTTATAAGGACTGAAGGACGCCCTACCCGAAGGACTTATTGTTGAGCCGTAGTTTACCAAGTCTGTAAATGGTGGGGCGCCTGCGCCTGCTACTGTGAGGTGAGGCTTGATCGGTGTGATGTGAGTGTGGCTCGTGGGTTGTGTACCCTGCGCCAGGCTGGGGTATGTTTCCTTGGGGATGACTGGTGTTGACATCTGTATTGGTGTTGTTATCTGTAGGTCAGCCCTGGGATCCCCTTTGCGAAATCGGCTTGGAGAACTGTCCGGTTTGTCTGGATTTTCGGCTGCGTTTGGAGCCGAAATAGGTTTTAAATTGGCTTTGGACTCTACCAGTGAGGGTCGCAGGACATTGCCCTGGCTGCGAGTAGCCCAGTCGGCTGAATAAGTAGGTGATGGTTGCTGTTTGGAGGTTGAATCGAGGGGCTTTCCTCTGGCAGCGGGGTCTCCAGGATCTCAGATAGTCTTCTTGTACATGTAGTCCTGTGTTCTGAGTTGCCGCCTTGATGAGGATCGTCCATGGGGATTTCTAGGGCTAAGATGCTTGAGATCATTTCACAGGGTGGAGGTAATGAGTATTTTGGCATTAGCGATGAAGGGAGCAATGGGCTTTGCAGCCCGTGTAGGTGTTTGTTGTTCGAGAATATTGCCGAACCCGTGTCTTTTAGGAAATCAAACTTGGTGTATATTTTGGGTTGATTAAGTTTTTTTACGTTTTGCGGTTTGCTTGCTTGTGTCTCTTGCGACAAGACCGTTAGTGATCCCTGTGTTGTTTCAGAGTTGATCACCCCCGATACGTGCTCTATTAAGGGGGATTTGGGCTCCATGCCTGTGGGGGAGTTTGGATTTATTTTTTCCTTGTCCTTTTCCTTGTTCCCCTTCCCGTTTCCTGTTTTTGCCTTGGTTTTTTTTTCCTTTGGCTTTGACTCCGGGGGCCCCCTGGCCTTCCCAGACCTCATGCCGTTAGTGGGCCCCCGCTGGATGGTTCGGGGGCTTTTCTGAGTGTAGGGTATTTCCCTCCCGTTCTCCCGCTGCACCACTGTGCTTTTCTCTCTGCCTTGGATCTCCGAGTCTCTACGCAGTGTCTGGTGCTAACTGTGGCGGGGGCAGTGGTTGGTTGCTTGGGTGGTTGGATGGAGTATGAGAGGTGGGCGGAGGGGGTCGTAGGGGGTGGCTGGTTGCAAGCGGAGCACACAGGGGCCCACTGGTCAGTCGGACATAGTCGGACTGCCTGTCTGACAACCCCCCTCGGGCTCTTACTTTGCAGGTGCCTCTAACAGGCAACTGCGCTCGCGTCTCACCCTCACCCTCTCCCCGGTACCTTGAGCTTTTCTGTGAGCGTTGGTGAGTTGCCTAAGATCGCAGACTCACTTTTCGTCCTCCTTTCTCCCTCCTTCCCGCTGGATGGGTGGGATAGAGCAGGGTAGTAGGGTAGTAGGGTAGGCGTGCGGTGCAGTGCAGAGCGGTTTTCGGCGTTTTTAGCGGTGGTGGAGGCGGTGGCTGGCGGAGACTGAGACCCCCGAACCACAGATCGTTGTGAGGGAAGCCCGGTGTCAAACTCGGCGCCTCACTGCCGTGCTGCCGTATTGCCTTGCTCCCGCACCACACTACGCCGCACTCGGCACTCGGCACGGCTCTCTGCCTCTCGCCTGCTCGCCGCTCGCCTGCTCGCCAGCTCCTGCTCCTCGCCTTCCGCTCCACGTGACGTGCACCAAACAAGGTTAACAAAACTATTAGCTCTGATAGGCGCGGCCTGTCTTTTTTGCATAACCTGAGAATGAATGATTTTTTATACTGATTGGCAGATTCCCAGACGATTCTCCAGCCTCTCTTACTTTTCATTCTCTACGTAAGCAATCTCAAATTGATTATATGGCGGTATACTATCAGCTTTTTGTTGCATGTACATAATTTAAAGTATTGAGGACCAATTTCAGTGATCATATTATTCTATCAGTAGATGTCAACCTGGAGCCTGAGTTGCTGGAACTTTGGAATCAAAGGGGATGATAGCATTTTGTATAACAAAACAAATGGGCATACTTTTTGGTCTAATAAAATCCTCCCATGTCTTGGTAGGCTTATTAAAAATGTGCACTTTGGCCCTAGACAGGAAAATCCCATCTCCTGTTTCGAGACGATTCTGGCCCCATTTAGATAATGTGGAAGAATAAAGCGTGTTGGTGGCATTAATCCTTCAGTGGCTAAATCGTGGGAGGTAAACAAATTAAATTGTGAGATCAATGCCGTAATGAGGGAACCATTTAAGCAGTCTTCAATGACTAGACAAAGGGCAATCAATAGATTAAAGCAGGCAAAAAAAAGAAAGCTGGCATCGGAGCTTAAAGGGGACGAACATGCAAAGTGGATTAAATTAAGAGAGGTTGCACAGTCTGGTGATTCACGTAAATATCGGGCTTTAATACCTAAATATTGTGATGGTAGAATTAAGGCAAATGCCATTTTTATATCAGATTTAGAATGGACCTTATACATCTCCAAGTTATATGCATTATATGCCTTGACCGGATCGAATCCAGAATTAGTCTTGGAGTCTCCCGTGGGAAGGGATTATGCTCCCCCCTTGTGTAAGGAAATAGAGCGCTACATTAAAGGGGCAAGGTATTCTGACGCGGTGGGCCCAGATGACTTACCAATAGCTATAGTCAAACAAGATAGGTCAGCATGGGCACAATTTCTTTGAGCGGCATTTTCTTACTGCTATGCACATGGGACTATTCCGTCCTCCTGGAAGGGATTGTGGTTCCATTATAAAAAAAGGGTCCTTAAATGTCCCCTGCTAGCTTTAGGCAGATCACATTATTGGATGCAACAGGAAAATTGTTTGCCAAGAGCATACTGCTCCACCTCCAGGACTGGGCTTTTGGAAACGGCTTTTGTTCCTGCAGAGTAGGTTGAGTTTCGCAAAAATAGTGGTGCTCTAGACAACATTACTGCCCTGCAAATTCTAATTGAAAACTATCCAATGAGCAATGTATGGCCTTATATGCGACCTTTATAGATTTCTCCATGGCTTTCCACCGGGTGGACACTGTGGAGAACATTGGCCGCAATGGGGAATCCCACGCACCTGCTGAGATTGATCATCGCATTGCATTCCTCCACCTGGACTCAGGTCCAGGTGGGAGGTACCCAGGGCCTGTCAAGCACAGTAGAGATTCATAATGGGCTGAAGCAAGGGTGCCTACTGGCTCCTCTCGTTTTTTCTCTTTATATTAATGATTTACTGAGCAGGGTGGGGCTCTGCAAATGGGACTCCCCGAAACTAGGAACAATGAAACTGACCTACCTGCAATATGCAGACGTGGCCATTCTGTTAGATCTAACTCCAATTGGATTACAAAGGCAACTCAATGAGTTAGCACTTTACTCAGATGATTACTTTTTAAAAATAAATATCTCAAACAGTAAAATTATGGTTTTTATAAATCGGGGATTGCAGAGTTACGAATCATATGCACTGGTTTAGGGGGGAAAAATAAACTTGCTGTAGTGAAGTTGTGTCCATACTTAGGAAGAAGTTTTACAAGCTAGTGCTCCAGCAGTCACCACATTGACAAATGCAGAAGTAATGCAATTTCTCAGTCTTCTGCAATCAGTAGACTCTATCAACATTGAGGGAAAAGATATTTTGCACATGTCCTATCAGTTTATGAAATTAAAATCCCTTCTGAGCTGAATTATGCCTCATAATCAGTAGATGAACAGCAGTGGGATTACTTTGAGAAAGTAGAGGGACGTGTTTGGCGCCAAATGTGTAATCTGAAGCGTGCAGCCTCTATAGTGGCGATTCGGCTCAAATTCAGGATACTTTCCACTTATGTGTACACTATGGCTGCATGCTCAAGATGGAGCAATGCACTACTAAATAGTGTTGAGAACCACTTACTGGTAGCATCGCGTGAGGAAATTTTCCCACCCTGAAGGGGAAAAAGTGTTCTCTTTAGGAATTGCGAGAAAGCTGTAAACTTGTTTGATTCAGAAAACAGTGGCACAGGCTCTCTTCCTAAACAGGTTTTGAAAACTCGATTAAAAAAAATCTTTATGAAGTCTTTTGTAAAAGAGATACCACACTGTGTGCAGCGCATTCCAATAATATCAGAGTGGAGAGTAGTATTTATAAATAGCCCCAACGTTATGTTGTGTGGAATCTCCCCCATGGAGTGGGCAGAACCTTCTTGCTGCTACGGTTAAATTTTCTTCCCTTGTGAATAATAACAGTTGTGTGGGAGGGTCTTCCTAGGCAGTATAGACTCTGAGACCTTTGTGGAAACTTGGTGCAGGATTTAAATCATATTTTATTTGTCTGTCCCTGAGTACAACCCTCACAACGTTTTTTCTTGAGACCATTGTTCCTAAAATATAACATTGCTACAACTGAAGAGGCCCAAAACTGTCTTTTGGCCCCCCTCTGAACCAGTTTTCTTCAAAATCTTCTGTTTTTAAAATCAATTAAAAAATATATTTTAGAGAAGGACTATATTGCTCCACTTAGCTGCAGTTGGTTGCATAGGTTCCCTTCTGGGCAAAATCGAATTAATCTTATAAGTAGTATTATCGGGTTGTTTTTATCAGACAGCTTAAATTATTAGAGTACTTAATGGTATAATATGTCTCGTATTGACTATGTTATGGTGGTACACCAAAGGGTTTATTAAATTGGTACTGTAGTTGCGCTTCTGTCATGTACAATTGAATAACTATCAGTCAGGAAAATTGTATCTGTTAGACCTTTTGCATGTAATCTGAATAATAATCAGAATTTTTTAAGGAGCTTTGAATTTGTTATCATGAGCACTTGCACTTTTGTCATCTTTTATGCTGCTATTTATGGTGTACTGTATACCGATATTTAGAACTGTTACATTTCTTCGTAACTTAATCATCGTTGAACAAAATGTATTGTTATAAATATATTTTAAGACCTCGTATTGTACAGCTGAAGACATCAGAGAATCAAACGGTATAACTCATTTTGCATTGCCCTAGTTAGTCTTGTATTTGAAAGGATTTTGAAATAGATTTTGTATTCACATCCCGCTTTATTGTAAACCATATGCAACTATGAATTTTGTACTGATTTATGAAAACTGTGATCTTTGATGCCTTATGTCTTTTATCATCTTGTTTTTTGGTATTGGTCGATTTGGTAAATTGCAGTTGTTTGTATACACTTTTATGTGCAACTCCTTGGAGCTCCAAATCAAAATAAAATAATTGATTGATTGACCTTCTACTTATCCATATGTAAGACCCTAACACTGAAAACAGCAATAGTATGGTAAGAACACGGCTGCCTTTTCATTCTCTAATGATGGTATACTGCAAAGTTTTCACAGTATACAATAGCCCAAGGTATAACTAAGGCTTAGCTTTAATATTGGATTGTGATACCCTTGCATCACTCATGGTCTTGCATGGCAATATAATACTTAAGTCAGATTTACATAGAAACTCAAGGTTACCATGTGCGGCCTTGCCTTGATTGGTAAATCTGGAGAAATGCAGTGCAATACCCTGTTTTGGGTTACTCTTCACACCATAATGTACACAGTTGCTAACTTTTGCCTACATGCATATGTCATGGCACTGTAGCCCCTCCACTATATGCTATTCCACTCTACGCCACTGTACTCTACCCCTCTACACTGTACAAGGCTCCACTCCACACCACATGACTATACGCTAAGAAACTGTACGCAACAACACTGTACACCACTATAGTCTACACTCTTACACTGTACACACCAACACTCTATGCCACTCCAGTCTACATCATGCCATTATACGCCACTCCACTGGATGCTACTCCACTATACGCTATTCCACTCTACACCATTTTACTGTATGCCACTCCGCTCTACTCTATTCCTCTGTATGCCACTCAACTCTACAGCACTCACTGTATGCCATTCCATATTACGCCTCTACTCTGTATGCTAATCCACTCTTCGCCACTCCAGTGGATGGCACTCCACACTATGCCCTTCATTCTATGCAATTTGACAGCAACCCACTCAAATGTACGCCACTCCACCATATGCTATTACACTCTATCCATGCCACTGTATGCCACACCAGTCTACACCACTCCATTATATGACATTCCACTGTGCACTACTTCACTATTACACTCTATGCCTCTCCACTATACAACACTCTGCTCTACGCCACTCCACTATATGCTATTGCACTGTACAAAACTTCACTCTTTGCATGTCCACTCTATGCTATCACACCTTATGTAACTCTACTCTATGCCTCTTCAGTGTATGCCACTCCACTGAATTTCAATTAGCTACAGCTGTGCTCGTGTTGTGTCTACAGCTTGGGTCGATCAACCTGAATAACAGCATACATTGTTATGGTAACCTTGAAGGCTTCTGCACGCAGTGTACAGACTAAAGTTGCGATGTAAGTCTAATGATGTGCAAAACAAGCCGTTCTCATGCGAGAAAAATCAAGCAGGTTAACTAACAACAACAGTTACATGTAGTGTTGTGTGCAAAAGCAGCAAAGCGGCAAAATGGCGTTTAACTTCTAATAAGCTTATGCTAACATAGCAATGTGTTCAAGCAGTGCCCTGACTTCACACCACCCTCCCATGATCAGAACATATACAAGAAGGGAGGCAATTTAGGAAGACAGAGTTCAAGTTAGAGTGAGACAGAACAAAGTTCAAAATTTGCTAAACTCGATAATTGGAAGTAATAAGTTCGAAGTAGTAAGGAAAAAACCAAGAAGGGGCGGTAAACTGCCCAGCATGGAAATGGGAAAAAAGTTACAAAAAAATCTTTCAAGAACAGTACACGTTGAAGATGGATAAATGCCAATTCAATTCATCAGTGTATATGCACAGTATGTTGCAACTGCCTCCAAGAGGAAGTCATTGTTCTCATCAGAAAACAATTCAGCAATCCAATTTAATAACCTGAAGGAACATATATGTTCTTCGATAGCCAGAGCCTCTAGCACCATCACAGGACAACTCGGTTGTTCTTTGAGACAACTGCATGCCAGAAATTCATGGGCTGCAGCCCATATGTTCCAATTTCCTAGGACTCCATGCGCCGCCGCACATGCCATAATCCCGATACCAGAACAGTCCAACTCATGAGCTACTAAGGGACTCATTAGTTGATCATAATCCAGGTTAGGAGACACCATATTGCAGAGACACAGATCCAGAGCCCATTCAAAACAGCAATCCAGGCAATGGAAAACAGGTTACATGCATGTAAAGTAGGAGAACTGGAAGTATAATCCATAGGCTACACTCAAGGTGGCCAGAGGTAGCGATCCATAGTATTGAAGCATCCAGTTGCGAATCTGGAGACGCCGGGGCAGGCTGTCTTGTGACACAGACTGTGCAGCCATTTTTGAGCAAGCAAATTAACAGCAGTACACCGGCAGCCAAGGTGAGAATTAATGGTAAACCTTCGAAGATGCTGGAAAAAATAGAATGAAAAAATGCCGGTATCACACCAAATATAGGGGCGCATTACGATCGCGGACGGACTTGCGTCTGTCCGCGAGGCCTGAGTAGGAGGGAACGTCCGCATGTGCTATGGCGTTCCCTCCTGTGCCATTAGGATGTGACCACCACCCTCGCAGTCACATCTTTATTTTTAACATTGCGGCGGGTGCGGCTTCAAGCTGCACCCGCCGCAATGTTAAAAACGCATGCATTGCATTTACATGCACAAAGCGGCAGGCACCGCATGTAAATGCAGGGGGGTACCATAGGTACCCCCCATGTGCACCCCCCACCTCCCTTCACCCAGGGGGCCCGCAACGGGCCCCCGAAGTGAAGATACGTATGCTTTTCCACGGCGGAGTACCCGCCGCGGAAAAGCATGTCTGGTAAGCCATCCTAATATGTCTGGCGGTGTCTGAGAGACACCGCCACCATATTAGAGCTTTTCCGCCGCGGTTGTAACCCGACCGTGGCGGAAAAGCGGCGGACTGAAACCAAGACCCACCAGCCATCCTAATGTGGCGGTGGGTCTTTGGTGGGTCCGCAGCGGATTTTCCGCATGCTCCGGGCCGGCAGTGGCTTCTGCCGACCCAGAGGATGCGGAAAATCCGCGATCCTAATCGACCCCATAGTTTGGAATGAAGTCACAAGGCCAGAGCTTACTACTTTAAAAAATGAGCCAAGTCTGTTGTCGACAAGGCATTGCATATAGTGTGAATCAAAGCTCCAAAATGCAGTGGGAGATCAGTATTTAAAAGCGCACGCACCTTGATGCGGGTGTTTGCCAAGTGAAGGACAAATGTTTCACGGGACGAAGTAAGGGCAACTTCTTTATGTGACAATAGAGCCCTTTTTCGACTCATCCTGTTGAACTGTGCTTTCAAGGTCGGAATGGAAGGCCAGATGGACACATTGAGCTTCCCATGCAGGGGCGGAAAGAGCAAATTTTTACAGCAAACTACACGTTGGGAAACAGTCACAATGTACGGAATGCCCGCCAGCATACCACAGCAACCTTCATTTTAAAAAGTAAATAGCTACCGTTAGCTAGCAACGTGAAAGTCAGTGTTATTGCTGGGACTGGATTACCCTTTAAAATGCATGCTAAATTCCGAGCTTGCGTGTTACACGAGCCATGCAATTGTATGTTCCTGCAAACAAGTGAGTGATCAGGTGTAGAAGTGCAGTCCTCGCCCTTTAAATAAACTTCTTTACCCTCCCTCAGGCATCTCTAGGTACATGGCAGCAACCAAACTTCCTGGAGATAGGCCCTTCCCAATGGTACATATCTGCCTATGGCATAGTGTTTCATACATGAACTGAATTTAAACAAGGGAAAGGGCAGTGTTATTAACATATGAATGAGCCATGCAGCTGAATTAGATTCATATTTACAACAAGGGGTGGTGATGGACAGAGTCTCTGAATTAAGCAGAATACTCTCACCCAGTCAAGAGATCAGGGCTAGATCCAACACCGTTTTTTAGCTCATTGCACCATCCCAGTTTCAGAACCTGGCTGTATGCAAATTAGTCTGTCCCTGGCCCAGTGCATCATGGGAACAGGCAGACCAGACTACAAAAGCCAATTCTTACACTGGGAAGGAAACAAGCTTCCGGGGACCGGTTTCTGGCATTTCAGCCGTCTTCGGCCCGGCTTGCTTGAATCCTGATGGTGCAATGAGCAAGGGACTCACATCTGAGTATACCCTTCCACGCTTAGGGTGGACAAAAATATTTACAACAAGGGGTGGTGATGGACAGAGTCTCTGAATTAAGCAGAATACTCTCACCCAGTCAAGAGATCAGGGCTAGATCCAACACCGTTTTTTAGCTCATTGCACCATCCCAGTTTCAGAACCTGGCTGTATGCAAATTAGTCTGTCCCTGGCCCAGTGCATCATGGGAACAGGGCAGACCAGACTACAAAAGCCAATTCTTACACTGGGAAGGAAACAAGCTTCCGGGGACCGGTTTCTGGCATTTCAGCCGTCTTCGGCCCGGCTTGCTTGAATCCTGATGGTGCAATGAGCAAGGGACTCACATCTGAGTATACCCTTCCACGCTTAGGGTGGACAAAAATATTTACAACAAGGGGTGGTGATGGACAGAGTCTCTGAATTAAGCAGAATACTCTCACCCAGTCAAGAGATCAGGGCTAGATCCAACACCGTTTTTTAGCTCATTGCACCATCCCAGTTTCAGAACCTGGCTGTATGCAAATTAGTCTGTCCCTGGCCCAGTGCATCATGGGAACAGGGCAGACCAGACTACAAAAGCCAATTCTTACACTGGGAAGGAAACAAGCTTCCGGGGACCGGTTTCTGGCATTTCAGCCGTCTTCGGCCCGGCTTGCTTGAATCCTGATGGTGCAATGAGCAAGGGACTCACATCTGAGTATACCCTTCCACGCTTAGGGTGGACAAAAATATTTACAACAAGGGGTGGTGATGGACAGAGTCTCTGAATTAAGCAGAATACTCTCACCCAGTCAAGAGATCAGGGCTAGATCCAACACCGTTTTTTAGCTCATTGCACCATCCCAGTTTCAGAACCTGGCTGTATGCAAATTAGTCTGTCCCTGGCCCAGTGCATCATGGGAACAGGGCAGACCAGACTACAAAAGCCAATTCTTACACTGGGAAGGAAACAAGCTTCCGGGGACCGGTTTCTGGCATTTCAGCCGTCTTCGGCCCGGCTTGCTTGAATCCTGATGGTGCAATGAGCAAGGGACTCACATCTGAGTATACCCTTCCACGCTTAGGGTGGACAAAAATATTTACAACAAGGGGTGGTGATGGACAGAGTCTCTGAATTAAGCAGAATACTCTCACCCAGTCAAGAGATCAGGGCTAGATCCAACACCGTTTTTTAGCTCATTGCACCATCCCAGTTTCAGAACCTGGCTGTATGCAAATTAGTCTGTCCCTGGCCCAGTGCATCATGGGAACAGGGCAGACCAGACTACAAAAGCCAATTCTTACACTGGGAAGGAAACAAGCTTCCGGGGACCGGTTTCTGGCATTTCAGCCGTCTTCGGCCCGGCTTGCTTGAATCCTGATGGTGCAATGAGCAAGGGACTCACATCTGAGTATACCTTTCCACGCTTAGAGTGGACAAAAATATTTACAACAAGGGGTGGTGATGGACAGAGTCTCTGAATTAAGCAGAATACTCTCACCCAGTCAAGAGATCAGGGCTAGATCCAACACCGTTTTTTAGCTCATTGCACCATCCCAGTTTCAGAACCTGGCTGTATGCAAATTAGTCTGTCCCTGGCCCAGTGCATCATGGGAACAGGGCAGACCAGACTACAAAAGCCAATTCTTACACTGGGAAGGAAACAAGCTTCCGGGGACCGGTTTCTGGCATTTCAGCCGTCTTCGGCCCGGCTTGCTTGAATCCTGATGGTGCAATGAGCAAGGGACTCACATCTGAGTATACCCTTCCACGCTTAGGGTGGACAAAAATATTTACAACAAGGGGTGGTGATGGACAGAGTCTCTGAATTAAGCAGAATACTCTCACCCAGTCAAGAGATCAGGGCTAGATCCAACACCGTTTTTTAGCTCATTGCACCATCCCAGTTTCAGAACCTGGCTGTATGCAAATTAGTCTGTCCCTGGCCCAGTGTATCATGGGAACAGGGCAGACCAGACTACAAAAGCCAATTCTTACACTGGGAAGGAAACAAGCTTCCGGGGACCGGTTTCTGGCATTTCAGCCGTCTTCGGCCCAGCTTGCTTGAATCCTGATGGTGCAATGAGCAAGGGACTCACATCTGAGTATACCCTTCCACGCTTAGGGTGGACAAAAATATTTACAACAAGGGGTTGTGATGGACAGAGTCTCTGAATTAAGCAGAATACTCTCACCCAGTCAAGAGATCAGGGCTAGATCCAACACCGTTTTTTAGCTCATTGCACCATCCCAGTTTCAGAACCTGGCTGTATGCAAATTAGTCTGTCCCTGGCCCAGTGCATCATGGGAACAGGGCAGACCAGACTACAAAAGCCAATTCTTACACTGGGAAGGAAACAAGCTTCCGGGGACCGGTTTCTGGCATTTCAGCCGTCTTCGGCCCGGCTTGCTTGAATCCTGATGGTGCAATGAGCAAGGGACTCACATCTGAGTATACCCTTCCACGCTTAGGGTGGACAAAAATATTTACAACAAGGGGTGGTCCCCGGTAGCTTGTCTCCTTTCTGGTGAAGAATTGGCTTGGTAGTTTGGTCTGCCCTGTTCCCATGATGCACTGGGCCAGGGACAGACTAATTTGCATATAGCCAGGTTCTGAGCTGGGATGGGGCAGTGAGATAAATAACGGTGATGGATCAAGCCCTGATCTTTGGACTGGGTAAGAGTGGTCTGCTTAATTCAGACACTCTGTTCATCACCACCCCCTTTTCTGTATCGTTTTTGGCCACTATAGGTGTGGCAGGGTATACTCAGACATGAGTCCCTTTCTCACTGCTCCATCAGGATTCAAGCAAGCCGGGCCGAAGAGGCTGAAATGCCAGAAACCGGTCCCCGGTAGCTTGTCTCCTTTCTGGTGAAGAATTGGCTTGGTAGTTTGGTCTGCCCTGTTCCCATGATGCACTGGGCCAGGGACAGACTAATTTGCATATAGCCAGGTTCTGAGCTGGGATGGGGCAGTGAGATAAATAACGGTGATGGATCAAGCCCTGATCTTTGGACTGGGTAAGAGTGGTCTGCTTAATTCAGACACTCTGTTCATCACCACCCCCTTTTCTGTATCGTTTTTGGCCACTATAGGTGTAGCAGGGTATACTCAGACATGAGTCCCTTTCTCACTGCTCCATCAGGATTCAAGCAAGCCGGGCCGAAGAGGCTGAAATGCCAGAAACCGGTCCCCGGTAGCTTGTCTCCTTTCTGGTGAAGAATTGGCTTGGTAGTTTGGTCTGCCCTGTTCCCATGATGCACTGGGCCAGGGACAGACTAATTTGCATATAGCCAGGTTCTGAGCTGGGATGGGGCAGTGAGATAAATAACGGTGATGGATCAAGCCCTGATCTTTGGACTGGGTAAGAGTGGTCTGCTTAATTCAGACACTCTGTTCATCACCACCCCCTTTTCTGTATCGTTTTTGGCCACTATAGGTGTGGCAGGGTATACTCAGACATGAGTCCCTTTCTCACTGCTCCATCAGGATTCAAGCAAGCCGGGCCGAAGAGGCTGAAATGCCAGAAACCGGTCCCCGGTAGCTTGTCTCCTTTCTGGTGAAGAATTGGCTTGGTAGTTTGGTCTGCCCTGTTCCCATGATGCACTGGGCCAGGGACAGACTAATTTGCATATAGCCAGGTTCTGAGCTGGGATGGGGCAGTGAGATAAATAACGGTGATGGATCAAGCCCTGATCTTTGGACTGGGTAAGAGTGGTCTGCTTAATTCAGACACTCTGTTCATCACCACCCCCTTTTCTGTATCGTTTTTGGCCACTATAGGTGTGGCAGGGTATACTCAGACATGAGTCCCTTTCTCACTGCTCCATCAGGATTCAAGCAAGCCGGGCCGAAGAGGCTGAAATGCCAGAAACCGGTCCCCGGTAGCTTGTCTCCTTTCTGGTGAAGAATTGGCTTGGTAGTTTGGTCTGCCCTGTTCCCATGATGCACTGGGCCAGGGACAGACTAATTTGCATATAGCCAGGTTCTGAGCTGGGATGGGGCAGTGAGATAAATAACGGTGATGGATCAAGCCCTGATCTTTGGACTGGGTAAGAGTGGTCTGCTTAATTCAGACACTCTGTTCATCACCACCCCCTTTTCTGTATCGTTTTTGGCCACTATAGGTGTGGCAGGGTATACTCAGACATGAGTCCCTTTCTCACTGCTCCATCAGGATTCAAGCAAGCCGGGCCGAAGAGGCTGAAATGCCAGAAACCGGTCCCCGGTAGCTTGTCTCCTTTCTGGTGAAGAATTGGCTTGGTAGTTTGGTCTGCCCTGTTCCCATGATGCACTGGGCCAGGGACAGACTAATTTGCATATAGCCAGGTTCTGAGCTGGGATGGGGCAGTGAGATAAATAACGGTGATGGATCAAGCCCTGATCTTTGGACTGGGTAAGAGTGGTCTGCTTAATTCAGACACTCTGTTCATCACCACCCCCTTTTCTGTATCGTTTTTGGCCACTATAGGTGTGGCAGGGTATACTCAGACATGAGTCCCTTTCTCACTGCTCCATCAGGATTCAAGCAAGCCGGGCCGAAGAGGCTGAAATGCCAGAAACCGGTCCCCGGTAGCTTGTCTCCTTTCTGGTGAAGAATTGGCTTGGTAGTTTGGTCTGCCCTGTTCCCATGATGCACTGGGCCAGGGACAGACTAATTTGCATATAGCCAGGTTCTGAGCTGGGATGGGGCAGTGAGATAAATAACGGTGATGGATCAAGCCCTGATCTTTGGACTGGGTAAGAGTGGTCTGCTTAATTCAGACACTCTGTTCATCACCACCCCCTTTTCTGTATCGTTTTTGGCCACTATAGGTGTGGCAGGGTATACTCAGACATGAGTCCCTTTCTCACTGCTCCATCAGGATTCAAGCAAGCCGGGCCGAAGAGGCTGAAATGCCAGAAACCGGTCCCCGGTAGCTTGTCTCCTTTCTGGTGAAGATTTGGCTTGGTAGTTTGGTCTGCCCTGTTCCCATGATGCACTGGGCCAGGGACAGACTAATTTGCATATAGCCAGGTTCTGAGCTGGGATGGGGCAGTGAGATAAATAACGGTGATGGATCAAGCCCTGATCTTTGGACTGGGTAAGAGTGGTCTGCTTAATTCAGACACTCTGTTCATCACCACCCCCTTTTCTGTATCGTTTTTGGCCACTATAGGTGTGGCAGGGTATACTCAGACATGAGTCCCTTTCTCACTGCTCCATCAGGATTCAAGCAAGCCGGGCCGAAGAGGCTGAAATGCCAGAAACCGGTCCCCGGTAGCTTGTCTCCTTTCTGGTGAAGAATTGGCTTGGCACTTTGGTCTGCCCTGTTCCCATGATGCACTGGGCCAGGGACAGACTAATTTGCATATAGCCAGGTTCTGAGCTGGGATGGGGCAGTGAGATAAATAACGGTGATGGATCAAGCCCTGATCTTTGGACTGGGTAAGAGTGGTCTGCTTAATTCAGACACTCTGTTCATCACCACCCCCTTTTCTGTATCGTTTTTGGCCACTATAGGTGTGGCAGGGTATACTCAGACATGAGTCCCTTTCTCACTGCTCCATCAGGATTCAAGCAAGCCGGGCCGAAGAGGCTGAAATGCCAGAAACCGGTCCCCGGTAGCTTGTCTCCTTTCTGGTGAAGAATTGGCTTGGTAGTTTGGTCTGCCCTGTTCCCATGATGCACTGGGCCAGGGACAGACTAATTTGCATATAGCCAGGTTCTGAGCTGGGATGGGGCAGTGAGATAAATAACGGTGATGGATCAAGCCCTGATCTTTGGACTGGGTAAGAGTGGTCTGCTTAATTCAGACACTCTGTTCATCACCACCCCCTTTTCTGTATCGCTGAATTAGATTCAGCAACAGAAAAAGGTAAAGGTTCCAACTTTTCAATATGCAAAAGTGAATATGCAGCATCCTTCATAGACATAAACTGTTGTTTTGCAGTCAGATTAAACTGTAAAAATAGAGTAAAGGTTTTCATGTAGTCCCATGGCACCTTTCTAGACTTTAAAGTTTGTAAAGTCCAAGCAAACTGCATAATGGAACGTGACTGATTTTGACCATGGTACAAAACAGACACTTCATCTTGCACAATATCAACAACAGATAAAACAATATTATCTAATGTGTAAATTCGGGAAGAAAGAGTATTAATGCTATTATCAACAACTGCAAGCACTTTTTCTAAATTAGCTTGATCAATAGCTCTCAATCTAGAAGCAGCTTCAATTTGAGACAGTTTCCAAACTTCGTTGTAAATAGCATATATCCTTTGTTGTATCCTGCCTCCCACAGGGCCTTTAACAAAGTAATCCAAATCAACATCGTCAGACAATTTGGACAAATTAAGTTTAACTGATGCCAAAGTGGGATGTTTAAGCCAGTTCAGACATAATTTGCCTACTGAATAGGTTGTAACAGAATGAGCGCTTTCAAAGCACCCTAACCTGTGTATAATCAGGGGCCAGACCCCAACCTTGGGGATCCAAGCTGGAAATATTAAAGAAGGTATTTGATATTAAGCACTGTAATTCATCAATGGACCTATCGGTGTGAGCGTACCATGTAGGGTATTCCCTCAAATCAGGAATGGAAGGGGCATTTCATTTTTTAGATGTAGCCAATCCAAAGCAAGATTGGCTACTTTGAGGACACGGCAATACATTCACCAAAAGGTCTGGGGAGACCTCAACGTTCATCTTTGTTCCCCTGTCCCTGCTGTATTTCCCGCTGCACGCCAACACTCAGCAAGAATCCGGGGGACCACAAGCACCGGCATTCTCCTTGTGACGCCGGTCTGTGATGCCATCAGCAAGGGCCAGGAGGCGCTTGAAAAGCGGAGTGGGGGTTGTGCATATCGGGCTCTGCCAACGCTACTTTGAGGACACGTCAATACCTTCACCAAACGGTATGGGGAAACCGCAACAATCATCTTTGTTCCCCTGTCCCTGCTGTATCTCCCGCTGTATACTAACACTTAGCGCGGACCGGGGGACCACAAGCACCGGTATTATCTTTGTGGCTCCGATCTGTGACGCCATCAGCAAGCGCCAGGAGGCGCTTGAAAAGCAGAGTGGGGGTTGTGCATATCGGGCTCCACCAACGCTACTTTGAGGACACGGCAATACCTTCACCAAATGGTCTGGGGAGGTCGCAATGTTCATCTTTGTTCCTCTGTCCATGCTGTATCTCCCGCTGCACGCCAACACTCAGCGAGGACCGGGGGACCACAAGCACCGGCATTCTCCTTGGTGCGCCGGTCTGTGACGCCATCAGCAAGCACAAGGAGGCGCTTGAAAAGCGGAGTGGGGGTTGTGCATATCGGGCTCTGCCAATGCTACTTTGAGGACACGGCAATACCTTCACCAAACTGTCTGGAGAGACCGCAACGTTCATCTTTGTTCCCCTGTCCCTGCTGTATCTCCCGCTGCACGCCAACACTCAGCGAGGACTTGGGCACCACAAGCACCGGCATTCTCCTTGTGGCACCGGTCTGTGACGCCATCAGAAAAGGCTAGGAGGCGCTTGAAAAGCAGTGTGGGGGTTGTGTATATCGGGCTCCGCCAACGCTACTTTGAGGACATGGCAATACGTTTACCAAATGGTCAGGGGAGACCGCTACGTTCATCTTTGTTCCCCTGTCCCTGCTGTATCACCTGCTGCACGCCAACACTCAGCGTGGACCGGGGGACCAGAAGCACCGGCATTCTCCTTGTGGCGCCGGTCTGTGACGCCATCAGCAAGCACCAGGAGGCACTTGAAAAGCAGAGTAGGGCTTTGGCACCACGGGACGCATGCAGGCGCACGCCGGGCGAAGCCCAGGCCAAGGGCGGGTCCGTTTGAGCCCGTTGGAGACCGTAGGAGGTCGGGCCGGGCCCCTAACCTCTGCAATGTCACAAGGTCAGTTTGCATTTTTTTAAATTGTCTTTTGCCACCTGTCGTGGGTGCATCCTCTGGGGGCAGACTACAATGTCGATTCGAGATGGGAAGGGGAAGAAAGTTGCATTAGGAGGAAGTGTAGCTGGGACGCTGGACCAGTTCATAACAAGAGCCACCTCAGTGCTAGCTCACGAAATAGCTTTGACTGAGCATCGTTTATCGTTGGATCCCTTGCAGCTAAAATGATCATCCCAGGGGGGCATAATGTCTGCACGCTCACCCGAACAGCATCTAGCTGCAGACACTGTCCCTTGTTATTTGGGTGGAGGCAACAGCAAGCGGCTACAGGTTCCGCCAACTATTCCTACAACACAGGAACCCACTACCATTGTCCCGCCAGCAGAGCATTCTTTTGCGGCCACTGCTTGTGGTACACTTTCTCGGGCATCTACAAGATCAGTCCCTAAAGTTGCTTCTCAAGCTAAGGATCACGCACCGGGACTGGCCTCTAAGAGGAAGAAGCGGGAGGGGGTCCACAGAGGGGAAAAATCTCAAAGATGTCCAAAACAAATGAGATTGGTGGGGTTACGACAACAGCCATGCCAATGACAGCAGAGCCCCTGATAACTACTCCTCCATTAGGCACCCTGACCTCGGACCTTCCTTGCTCTTCTTTGCCCCAAGCTGAAAAGTGTTTTTGGGATAAAGTAGGGGCCCTCATTTCATCATCTATGTTACCACTTCTCGAGAGGCCTATTAAAATTGAAGAAAGACTATCAAATTTTGAACTGCTGACTGTGTCCAACCTCGATTCTATAAAAAATCGTTTGGGGGAAAGTCCACAAACTATTGATCGGGCAACGAATGTGACCCGAGATTTTGCAAATTCTAACCCTCCATTGTCAACCCCAATAATATCCTCTTCAGTGGCTGTTTCATCTTGTAGGAACGCTGAGGCTGGTTCTATCACTAATCACGGTGTAGTGGTAGATGATGGCCTAGAATGCCGAATGGGGGCAAGAGCAGAACTACCAACTCTGGCAGGCGACCTGTTGCAAAAAACACTTGGAAGAGACAAGGGAAGTGTTTTTCACGCTGTAATAGCAAATACTAGTGTAATCAATTCCATTTTGCCATGTATTGATTTACCCCCTGAGTCATCATCACATGTTGTTGTATTGTTGGGGGTACCTGAATTAGAAAAAGGTGGTGTGGAAACTTATATTGAACTTAAAAATAAGTCTACCCACTGGCTAAATCGATATAGACCCCTCCCACCCCAAGTGCTTGGAGAAATTATTTTAGTAAGCTGGGTAGGACAGAGAGTGAAAGATATTGCTGGTGATTGTATCCTGATTAATTTTTTAAATATAGGCGGGTGGTACAATATATTTGGGATTGGTGTCAGCTGAGGGCGACAACTAGAATCCAGACCCTTCACTTGAGTTATTTTTATCCTCCCTGTCCCCCAACAGAGAGAATGGGAAATCCTGGCAAGAAATGGGGATCAAGAGTCCAGGCAGGAAATGTACATAACAAGGGAGGGCACAATGGTATCTATCCAGTACCTACTATTCCTGTTAGTAATAGATATAGGGCCAGATGTAGAAAGGCCATTACCGGTCGGTAAAGGCCAAAATCGGCTGTTACTGACCGGTAATAGGCTATTCCTATGTAGGTGGCAAATTTACCGATTCAGTAAATACCGAATCGGTATTTACCGATACGGTATTTACCGAATCATCATTTACCGATTCGGTAGTTACCGAATCGGTAAATGAAATGTAGGAAGCACTTTAAAGAGTGCTTCTGTGCTTACAAGATTCGTTATTTACCACCAACTATTAGTTGGTGGTAAATAACGAATACCTCTGTACATGCAAATCTGTGCATTTACACCTGTGCCATGTGACAGACATACATGCCCTTAGGGCATGTATGTGTGCCACATGTGCACACAAGCACTATTCAGGGGTGCAACAGGGTGTCAAAGTGACACCCTACCATCCTTGACTCTTTCCCTATTTTACCGAATCGGTAATTACCGATTCGGTAATTGACATTCATTCCTATGGGCCTCCAGGCCCATAGGAATGAATGGCAATTTCCGAATTGGTAATTACCGATTCGGTAATTACATAATGTTAACGATTTGGTAATTTTTACAGATTTTTTATCCACATAGCATTTACCGATTCAAAAATACCGAATCGGTAAAATTCTGTATTTTCGAATCGGTAAATTTAAATTACCTACATCTAGCCCATAGTGTTTTAGACCAGGTGGATTGACTGAATTCAATTGATCCCTTAAAATACCGAATTGGTAAATTACCGATTTTGCTATGAAGGGAGCACTCAAATGAGTGCTTTTCCCCTATTAGGATTCGTTGTGTACCACCAACTACAAGTTGGTGGTAAATAATGAAAACCTTGGAAAAAGCATCTTTTTTGCTTTTCCAACAGTGCCATGTTGCATGTATGTCAGCAACATGTGCACCCATCAAAATTGAGGGGTGAAACAGGGTGTCAAAGTGACACCCGGCCACCCTTCAATGTTTACCCCTTTTACCGAATCGGTAAATACCGATTCGGTAATTGGCATAAATTCCTATGGGCCTCCAGGCTCATAGGAATGAATGGCAATTACCGAATCGGTATTTATCGATTCGGTAATTACCAAAACTTACCGATTCGGTAATTTTTTCGGTAAAATTACCTAATCCCATTTGCCTGTTCTTAAATACCGAATCGGTATGATTCCGTTTTTAAGAATCGGTAATCTGGGATTACCTACATCGGGCACTAGGTTTTATAATAATAGAAGGTCTCTTAGGCTTGAATGGGGAGCCCCATACCTCAAGATCAGCAGAAGTGAATCACATCACAGGATCAGCAATGCTCTCTCTCTCTGGAAAAGGTTTTTCCAAGTGCCCAAATCATGCATGCTGTGCAATATTAAAGGCACTAGAATTTCAGTTAGCTGCAGCTGTGCTCGTGTTGTGTCTATAGCGTGGATCAATCAACCTGAATAACAGCATACATTGTTATGGTAATCTTGAAAGTTTCTGCACGCAGTGTACAGACTAAGGGGCCTATTACGATTGCGTTTTTCCGCATCCTCCGGGCCAGTGGAAGCCACCGCCGGCCCGGAGGATGCGGAAAAACCGCAGCGGACCCGTCAAAGACCCACCACCACATTAGGATGGCTGGTGGGTCCTGGTTTCCGTCTGCAGCCTTTCCGCCGCGGTTGGCTTACAACCGCGTCGGAAAAGCTCTAATATGGTGACAGTGTCTCTCAGACACCGTCAGCCATATTAGGATGGGCTGTAAAAAATGCTTTTCCGCAGCGATTTTCCGCCGTGGAAGAGCATGTGTAACTTCACTGTGGGGGCCCGTTGTGGGCCCCCTGGGTGAAAGGGGGGTGGGGGTGCACATGGGGGGTACCTATGGTACCCCCCTGCATTTGTATGCAGAAATCGGCAGGCACCGCACGGTGCCTGACGCTTTCTGCATACAAATGCAATGTATGCATTTTTACCATTGCGGCAGGTGCAGCTTGAAGTCGCACCCGCCGCAATGGTAAAAATAGAGGATGTGACTGCCAGGGTGGCGGTCACATCCTAATTGCACAGGAGGGAACTCCGCAGGCCATGCGGAGGTTCCCTCCTACTCTATGGTGGCGGACGAACTCAGGTCCGTCCGCTATCATAATCGGCCCCTAAGTTTGCGATGTAAGTCTAGGGATGTGCAATACAAGCCATTCTCATGCGAGAAAAATTAAGCAGGTTAACTTACAATAACAGTGACATATATTGTCGTGTGCAAAAGCAGCAAAGAGCCAAAATGGTGTATAACTTCTATTAAGCTTAAGCTAACATAGCAATGTTTGCAAGCAGGGCCCTGTATTCACTACACTACTCCACTATATGCTATCCCAGTCTACTCCACTCTATACCACTCCACTGTACATCACTATTTCACTCTATGCTATTCCACACTATGCCACTTCACTGTACATCACTTCACTGTACGCTAATCCACTCTACGCTATTCCACTCTATGCCACTCCACTCTTCTACACTCCACTGTACACCACTACACTCTATGCTATTCCACTGTATGCAACTGCCGTATACTCTACTCCACCCTATACCACTCCAGTGTACACCAATCCATTCTATGTCACTCCATTCTACGCTAGTCCATTGGTAAGTACTCCACTCTATGCCCCTCCCTATATGCTATTTCACTCTGCCCCACTCCACTCTACACCACTCCAGTCTTCACCACTCCACTGTACACCACTCTACTCTATGCTATTCTACTCTATGTTCTTAGCTATTGTACTCTACACCACTCCACTGTACTCCACTCTACGCTATTCCACTCTATGCCACTCCACTCTATACTTTTACACTGTATGTAACTTCAAACTTTGTCCCGCTACTCTATGCTATTCAACTCTCCCCCACTCCACTGTACATAAAATCAATTTGGTTGTGTTTAGGAACCGAAGATGGACCATTAAAAGAACCCCATCAAAAGCTATAAGGTACCCTTGGTATGTGCTTAGTGGGTTGGTTTATTTAAAAGTTGAATAAGGAGAGGTAAAGAAGGGCGTTACTCATTATATATTAATTTGTTAATTACTAGGATTACACCGTGGTCTAAAGCCCTGATGATAATCCCCCAATGCAGAAGGGGATTGGAAACGCGTCGGCACGTCTTTAATCGTCTGCGAGGGACCAACATTGAATGGGACTCTAGTGAGGGTGTCATAATTGAAATATACCCCGAGAGCGAACTTTTATAAAAAATTATAAAAAATACTTTTCCCCGCAGTCTGCCTGTCATAGTGCCACATAGAATTTGAATTTTGACAGGCAATTGTTGAAATTTTGGACTGGTGTAATTAATTGGTGCAAATACAACAGTGTTTTGTCTTTGTTTTTGACTTTCTAATATGTTTTTGTAAAATGTTTTTCATATAATTTTGAGTCGCACAATATACTGAATGAAATGTGTATTCCTCCTATGCATCAAAATTGATGAATAGTTGTTTAAAATGAAGTTGAATCAATACAAATATGAAAGTAAAGTACAATGATTGTTTGCGTTGTATTTCGAATCTGCAGTATTAATTAGCAGTACTGAAATTGGTGGCCAGGTAATTTTTTTTGAAAAAATGTATTAGACATCCTGCCAGGCTCCCAGAACGGACAAAACCCCTTTGGTTTAAACTAATTAGAGCGGGCAACTGCCCGCGTGGGTTATAGCGAAGAATAAGCCTACAAGAAATTCAGAAAGAAATCTATCACATTGTTGGAGCCGACCACAGTCGCCTCCAACATAAACGATTGCAGAAAAGGATACCCTTTCATTCACTGAAGCAAACATTCAGAGTTTACTCTCTTCCCCCTTCTCCTCCATAAATTTAAGCGCCACAGCTAAACAACAAAATGAGTCTGACAAATTAATAAGGTTAAGCAAAAAAGACATTAGAACTGAGCTACATGGGCATTTCCTCTTATCCCATTTAGGAGCAGGGACCATCCCGTGGGGATTGCAAGTAAAGAATATCCCCGTGGTCTTTACTGAGGATCCCGAATATAAAATGGGATTCAGCTTCATCAGCACAAAGTGCAGCCGAGACCTAATGGTACACACTATCGAGACAGCAGCCCGCATATGTCAAAAAGAACTTGAAGAACTTGAGAGCATAACTACATCCATTAGAAATAATCACTCTGAAGCCGAGGCCAGAGCATTGCTAGAGAAAATTGAAAAGGAGGTACAGACATTCAAGGATAACACAATTAACTTAAAGACCAACAAATTTGAGAAGGACACCAAAAATTTCAACATTGAAACTGTATATCCTTATCTTAAAGAAGATTATTACACACAAGTAGAAGCACGCAGAGTGTTAACTCAATACCAAGGAAGATCAAAAAAACTATTCACAACCTTTTCGGAGTCATCCTCCTCGGACTCATCTGGTGACACAAATCCCCGAGAATCAATCAATCAATCAAAGGCATTTATAGAGCGCACTACTTACCCGTAGGGTCTCAAGGCGCTTGGGGGGGGGGGGGGGTGCCGTTACTGCTCGAATAGCCAGGTCTTCAGCTTCTTCCTGAAGGAAAGGTGGTCTTGGGTCAGGCGCAGGTCGGTCGGGAGGGAGTTCCAGGTCTTGGCGGCGAGGTAGGAGAAGGACCTTCCTCCTGTTGTCGCTCTTCGGATGCGGGGGACGGCGGCGAGGGCGTGGCTGGCTGATCGGAGGTGGCGTTTCGGGGCGTAGAAGTTGATTCGGTTGTTGAGGTAGCTCGGGCCTTGGTCGTGTAGGGCTTTGTGTGCGTGGGTGAGGAGACGGAAGGTGATTCTTTTGTTGACGGGGAGCCAGTGCAGGTCTCTCAGATGTCCGGAGATGTGGCTGTTGCGAGGGATGTCGAGGATGAGTCTGGCTGAGGCGTTCTGGATCCGCTGGAGTCTCTTCTGGAGCTTGGCGGTGGTACCGGCGTAGAGGACGTTGCCGTAGTCCAGTCGGCTGGTGACGAGGGCCTGGGTGACGGTCTTCCTGGTCTCGGTGGGGATCCACCAGAAGATCTTCCGTAGCATGCGCAGGATGTTGAAGCATGATGAGGAGACGGCGTTGACTTGTCTGGTCATGGAGAGCGAGGAGTCCAGGATGAAGCCCAGGTTGCGTGCGTGGTCTGTCGGTTTGGGTGCGGTGCCCAGGGTGGGGGGCCACCAGGAGTCGTCCCAGGCGGAGGGCGAGGAGCCCAGGATGAGAACCTCCGTCTTGTCTGAGTTCAGTTTCAGGCGGCTGGTCGTCATCCACTCGGCTACATCTTTCATCCCTTCGTGCAGGTTGGCTCTGGCGGCGGCGGGGTCGTTGGTCAGGGACAGGATCAGCTGGGTGTCGTCGGCGTAGGAGATTATGTTGAGGTTGTGTTGGCGTGCGATGGGCGCGAGGGGGCTCATGTAGATGTTGAAGAGGGTGGGGCTCAGAGATGATCCTTGTGGGACGCCGCAGATGACTTCGGTGGCCTCTGACTTGTACGGTGGTAGGCGGACTCTCTGCGTTCTTCCGTCGAGGAAGGAGATGATCCAATCCAGTGCCTTCTCCTGGATTCCGACGTTGCTGAGGCGATGTACTAGGGTGCGGTGGCAGACCGTGTCGAATGCCGCGGAGAGGTCTAGGAGGATGAGGGCCGCTGTGTCTCCGTTGTCCATCAGGGCTCGGATGTCGTCGGTGGCAGCGATGAGGGCGGTCTCGGTGCTGTGGTTGGCTCAGAAGCCAGACTGTGAGGGGTCGAGGGATCCATTCGTCTCGAGGAAGGCGGCAAGCTGTTTGTTGACGGTCTTCTCGATGACTTTTGCTGGAAACGGGAGGAGCGAGATGGGGCGGTAGTTCTTGAGGTCGGTGGGGTCCGCTGTGGGTTTCTTGAGTAGAGCGTTGAGTTCGGCGTGCTTCCAGCTCTCGGGGAAGGTGGCGGAGTCGAAGGAGGTGTTGATAATGTCCCGTAGGTGGGGTGCGATGATAGCGTCGGCTTTGTTGAAGACGTGGTGAGGGCAGTGGTCGGTCGGAGATCCGGAGTGGACGGAGTTCATCATGCGGATCGTGTCTTCGGTGCTGATCGGGGTCCAGGCGCGGAGGGTGGTGGTGGGTGGCGTTGCTGCGGTGGTGGCGTGCGTCGGTTGGCTGCTGAAGCTGTTGTGTATGTCCGCGATCTTGTTGTGGAAGTAGGCGGCGAGGGAGTTGCAGAGGTCTTGCGATGGGGTGATGTCGTTGTTTCCTGCGCTGGGGTTGGAGAGCTCTTTCACGATGTTAAAGAGTTCCTTGCAGTTGTGTGCGTTGTTGTCCAGTCGGTCCTTGACTGCAGTTTTCTTGGCGGTGCGGATCAGTTGGTGGTGCTTCCGGGTGGCGAGCTTGAGGGTGGTCATGTTGTTCGGTGTAGGTTCCCTTCTCCAGACTTTCTCGAGGGCTCGGCAGTTCTTCTTGGAGCTCTTGAGTTCGTCGGTGAACCATGGTGCTTTCTTGCTGCCGGGTCTGCTTGGCGGGGTCCTCAGAGGGGCGAGTTCGTCTGCGCAGTTGTTGATCCACTTCGTGAGGTTGTTGGCGGCCTGGCTGGGGTTCGCTGAGCTGGCAGGTGGGTGCTGACTCAGGGAAGCGGCGAGTTGGTCGGCTGTGATCTTGTTCCAGCTTCTTCGAGCAACCTGTTGCTGGTGGTGGTGGGTCGTCGTTCTTTTGAAGGTGAAGTGGACGCAGCTGTGGTCCGTCCAGTGGAGTCCTGTGGCGTGGCTGAAGACGATGTCTGTGCTGGATGAGAAGACGGCGTCGAGTGTGTGACCGGCGAGGTGGGTGGGGGTGGACACCTGCTGCTTGAGTCCAAGGGTGGCGAGGTTGTCGAGCAGGGTGCTGGTGTTGCGGTCGTTGTTGTTCTCCAGGTGGAAGTTGAGGTCCCCCAGGAGGATGTAGTCAGCGGAGCGGAGGGCGTGCGGGCTGATGAAGTCGGCGATGTCCTTGCTGAATTGAGTGCGTGGTCCCGGGGGTCGGTAGATCAGGGTGCCTCTGAGGGTGGTCTTCGGGTCGGTGTGGATCTGGAAATGCAGGTGTTCGGCGGTGGTTAGGGTGTCGTCGGTGCTGGTCGTGATGCGGACGGTGTTCTTGTGGATGATGGCGATGCCTCCTCCCATCTGGTTGGCGGTGCGGTCCCTCCGGGTGATCTTGTAGCCCTCTGGGATGGCGATGTCGGGCGCTGAAGAGGCGTTCATCCAGGTCTCCGTGAGGAAGGCAACGTCCGGGGCTGCGGTGTCTAGGAGGTTCCAGAGTTCGATGGCGTGTCTGTGGACTGAGCGGGTGTTGAGCAGGATGCACTTGAGGTGGTTGCTGCTGGAGTTCGGCTTGGCCGGTGCCGGGCAGGTCCGGATGCAGGTGAATTTGCAGGCGTGGCAGCTGAAGGGTCCGTGGGTGTGCTTCGGAGTAGCTCGGTAGCATCCCTGGGTCCCGCCGGTGTTGAGAGCGATGAGTTCGGCGGCATTGTAGGTTCGTCGGGTCGGCTTCCGTCGGTGGGGGCCAGGGGTCCTGGCACAGGGCGCGGTCCAGGCGCGGACGGGCGCAGACGGGCTTACCTTTGGCGCGCCTTCGGCGCACAATCGGCGTGCCCGCTGCGCGTTCGCACGGTCGCCATATATGGCCAAGTGCGTGGGGGGGGCGGAGCAGCTGGGAGGCGGGAGCGGGGAGGGTACAGAAGGAAAAGGGGCGGGGTTAGCGGCAGTGGCGGGAAGCGGGGAGGGAGTACGAAGGGCGGCAAGACAACAGGGCAAACAGGAGGGAAAACGCAATTACGATCACAAAATTACAGAACAGGCACTAAGGAAAGGCAAAAACAAAAACAATAACAAAAACTAAACCAGCAGGCGAGCACGGACCACGCCGCTCGAAGGAGGGGGCGTGGTCACGCGTCGGCAGCGAGGCAGGCAAACGAGGCAGGCAAGGCAAGGGGGCACACGCAGCAGCTGGTGGCCGTGCGGCGCGGGGGTGTCCTACAACTAGGTCACATCAAAGCGGCAGGGTCCTTTTTTAGAACTAGGCGACCCGAGAAACAGAGTACGCTTCAAGCCACCTCAACCACAATGGGAAATGAGAACCTGCAAGAACTATTACAAGAGTTGAATACCACGTCTATAGTTAATTTATCATCAAGAGTACTAACTCAAGCCGAAAAATCCATTCTTGAGTTGGGAATAAAATTTGTCCGCTCAATACGGACTGACTTTGCGAATTTCAAAATAGAGACATTGGATCTCTTTCGAAAGATTCGATTGAAGGTGTTTTTTGCAGGAAAAGAATACCAAGGAAACAAAGAAGCCTTGGGCCTAACCAAAAAATCTATGTTTACCCCTCCACCACACATGATGCCTAAACAAGTGATCGCGTTCGAACAAGCTGTTATGTCTTCAATTAACAATCTTGAAAAACAAAAACAATACGTTCAAATGAACATATTGAAACAACAGCACAAGGCGATTAAGAATTTACAGAATGAAGAATCGGTGATTATAAAACCCGCTGACAAAGGGGGAGCACTCGTTGTGTGGGCTGGAGACCTGTATATAGCAGAAGCGAACAAACACATTTTGAACAAAGAATGGTACAGACCGCTGAGTGAAGATCCCACCCGCATTATCAAAGAAGAGATAAAAGAAAAACTCAAATTGGGTCTGGATGAAGGAATCCTGGGACCAAAGGAGTATGACTACCTGAACAAAACAAATCCGCGTATCTCGGTCATTTACTTCTTACCCAAAATCCATAAGAACATGACAGGCCCGCCCGGGAGATCGATTGTCTCCGGGTGTGAATCAATATTAGAACCAGTGGCCAAATATGTTAACATCTTCTTGAAGCAGCTCATCAACCAAGTACCCTCATATTTACGAGACACTACTGACTTCTTGAATAAAATTGAAGGTCAATCGTTCAACAGTAATTTGCAGTGGCTAGTGTCCTTCGACGTAACGTCACTTTATACACAAATCCCCCAGGACGAAGCGCTAGAAGCAATGGAGTTTTATCTTGAAACACGTACAAGACCACACCGAGTCCCGACAGCTTTCATCTAAGATCTGGCTCGACTTGCATTGAAGCGTAATTACTTCAGGTTTGAGAACACGTTCTATATGCAGGTAAAGGGCTCAGCAATGGGGTGTCCTTTCGCGCCAGAAATGGCCATATTGTTCATGGCCCTGTTTGAACAAAAATTCATTGACAACGATAATCCCTTTAGCAACTGTATCACACAGTGGTACAGGTACATTGACGACATCTGGTGTGTGTGGAGTGGCCCTGAAGAGCAACTAACACAATTCCATGAATGGTTAAACACAAGACATCCAGACATTAAATTTACCATGACAAAAAGTCGATCAGTATTGACATTTCTTGACATGGAAGTATTTGAAGAGAATCAGAAATTAACTACAACACTACCTCGGAAATCCACTGACAGAAATACCATCTTACATTATCGGAGCGCCCATCCCAAAAATCTGAAAAACAATTTACCATACGGACAGCTACTAAGAATAAGGCGCAATTGTGTGCGCAAAGAAGACTTTATGGTTAATGCATCCATCTTTAATGACCAATTAAGAGATCGAGGTTATCCCCGAAAATTGTTGAAACACGCTGTCAAAAGAGCTTGGTATACACCACGAGACACCCTGCTAATCAAAAGAGTGAAACTTCCCATGGAGAAACTGGTGTGTGTAGCCACGTTTGGTCCGCATACCAACAAATACAAGAAGATCATTCTATCAAATTGGCACCTCTTAACCGGATTGGACCTCCAGATGGAAAAACCTCTATTTGCCATGCGTAAAAATAAAAATATTGGGCTGACGTGGGACGAACATCAACGCCAGTTAGTGATTTGCGCACGCAGTGGAAGTTACCCCCCGTTCAAGGTCACAGAAAGTGTGGGAACTGCTCCGTCTGCAGTAGGACAATTGAGGGCCATGAGTTCATACATGACGGTATCAAATGGACACACAATGAGTTCACTAACTGCAAAACTAGGAATACCATTTATGCGATCAAATGCCCATGTTCTCAAATATACATTGGGAAAACGACACAACAGGTGAACCAGCGAATCGTACAACATAGATCGCGCATCAAAAATCATGTACTGACCGCCCCAATGGTGCAACATTTTGTTGACCAACAACATTCAGAAAGAGACTCTCAATGGACTGTACTATCCGGTATTAAATTGCCCCCACGCGGAGGCAATTTAGAAAATATGCTGGCTAAAAAAGAAGCGTATCTAATTCTAAAGTTTCATTGTACAACAAGAGGATTGAATGATCTAAGCGAGTTGAATCAAGCACTAACTTGAACATTGGAACCACAAGTCCCAGAATCCAAAGGGACAAGCAACACGATGATGACACGTATAAAGGCAGAGACAGCACAAGCATCAAGTGATGCATGTTTGGTGAGAGATGCCACTTTCCGAATCAAGGTGGAAGAATACTGAATCTATGCCAGAAGAACCCAGCTGCAAAGTAAGTGAAACCCGCCACGAACGTTGTTATGAAATGTGCATGGATGGAAGTAGACGGGTGGTGAAACTGTCATACAGAACAAAAATGTCACAGTGGTATAAGTACTCCATTGCGACAACATGCTATGCAATTACATAATGGGCTGCAGCAGATAGACTAATAAAGACGATGAAAGCGCACATTTAAATAAACAGCTTTCCGTTTACACTGATTTTTTAAAACATTTCCTCTATTTGGTTGCGACAGGAAATGATGCTGCCCCAAATTTAGATGAGGATGCAATTCATCTGGTAGAAGAGGAACCTTTCACACAAGTAATAGAAAGCCACAGAAAGCTCTTTCTAAGATACAAACAGTGAGCAACTTCGGTCTGTTTAAACAATGGCAATTCATTTGTTTGTAGGGTGAATTCAAAACGTCCTAAGTTGACTGTGTCTGGAAACACGAACGCAAGTGGGCAGTCATCGAAATAGATGTACGAAGACTCCAGTAAGTTCTTCCAACTCTAAGTCATAAAAAACAGCAATCGTAGTTAAGATTGTCCCATAACGTCAGACTCTAATTTACATAAAATCAATTTGGTTGTGTTTAGGGACAGAAGATGGACCATTAAAAGAAACCCATCAAAAGCTATAAGGTACCCTTGGTATGTGCTTAGTGGGTTGGTTTATTTAAAAGTTGGATAAGGAGAGGTAAAGAAGGGCGTTACTCATTATATATTATTTTGTTAATTACTAGGATTACACCGTGGTCTAAAGCCCTGATGATAATCCCCCAATGCAGAAGGGGATTGGAAACGCGTCGGCACGTCTTTAATCGTCTGCGAGGGACCAACATTGAATGGGACTCTAGTGAGGGTGTCATAATTGAAATATACCCCGAGAGCGAACTTTTATAAAAAATAATTTTCCCCGCAGTCTGCCTGTCATATTGCCACATAGAATTTGAATTTTGAAAGGCAATTGTTGAAATTATGGACTGGTGTAATTAATTGATGCAAATACAACAGTGTTTTGTCTTTGTTTTTGACTTTCTAATATGTTTTTGTAAAATGTTTTTCATATAGTTTTGAGTCGCACAATATACTGAATGAAATGTGTATTCCTCCTATGCATCAAGATTGATGAATAGTTGTTTAAAATGAAGTTGAATCAATACAAATATGAAAGTAAAGTACAATGATTGTTTGCGTTGTATTTCGAATCTGCAGTATTAATTAGCAGTACTGAAATTGGTGGCCAGGTAACTTTTTTTGAAAAAATGTATTAGACGTCCTGCCAGGCTCCCAGAACGGACGAAACCCCTTTGGTTTAAACCACTCCACTGTACGGCACTCCACTGTATGCTATTACACTCGTCTCCAATACATCATTCCAGTCTAAACCACTTCACTGTATAACGCTCCACTGTATGACCGGTTCCAACACTGTACTCCCCTCTACTGTATGAGATACAAACCCCAATTTATAACACTTTCAGCAACTCTATGCTACACAACTTCAATACATGCCACCCCAGTTTATGCTAAGCCACTGCACCCAACTCCATTTTACGCCATTCCATTGTACATTAGTCCACTGTATCAATTCCACACTATGCCACTCCACTCTTCTACACTCCACTGTACACCACTACACTCTATGCTATTCCACTCTATGCCACTCCACTGTACACCACTACACTCTATGCTATTCCACTCTATGCCACTCCACTATATGCTACTCCACTCTACACCTCTCCAGTGTACAGTATTCAACTGTATGCTATTCCACTGGATGTTACTCCACTTCATGGTATTCAACTCTATGCCACTACAGTGTACGCCACTCCACTTTATGTTGCTTTATTGCATGACACCCTCCTCTACTCTATATAACTTCATTCTATAAAAGTCTAGCACACTTCATGGCACTCTACAACATTCTTCTCCACTCTACCCCCGCTGTCCATCTCAATGCTCCACTTTCCATTGGAAAGTACTCCACTCTATGCCCCTCCCTATATGCTATTTCACTCTATCCCACTCCACTGTACACCACTCCAGTCTTCACCACTCCACTGTACACCACTCTCCTCTATGCTATTCTACTCTATGCTCTTAGCTATTGTACTGTATGCCACTACACTGTAATCCACTGTACGCTATTCCGTTATATGCCACTCCACTCTATACTTTTACACTGTATGTAACTTCAAACTTTTTCCCGCTACTCTATGCTATTCAACTCTCCCCCACTCCACTGTACGGCACTCCACTGTATTCTATTACACTCGTCTCCAATACATCATTCCAGTCTAAACCACTTCACTGTATAACGTTCCACTGTATGACCGGTTGCAACACTGTACTCCCTTCTACTGTATGAGATACAAACCCCAATTTATAACAGTTTCCCCAACTCTATGCTACACAACTTCAATATATGCCACCCCACTTTATGCTAAGCCACTGCACCCAACTCCACTCTACGCCATTCCATTGTACATTACTCCACTGTATCAATTCCACACTATGCCCCTCCACTCTTCTACACTCCACTGTACGCCACTACACTCTATGCTATTCCACTCTATGCCACTCCACTATATGCTACTCCACCCTACACCTCTCCAGTGTACAGTATTCGACTGTATGCTATTCCACTGGATGTTAGTCCACTTCATGGTATTCGACTCTATGCCACTACAGTGTATGCCACTCCACTTTATGTTGCTTTATTGCATGACACGTCCTCCACTCTATATAACTTCATTCTATATAAGTCTAGCACACTTCATGGCAATCTACAACATTCTGCTCCACTCTACCCCCGCTGGGCATCTCTATGCTCCACTATGTGCCCGCACACGGCAACACTTTATTCCACTATACAAAATTTTCAATATGATACAGTTATACTCTTCACTGTACGAGACCCCACTCCAATTTATAACAGTTTACTACCTAAGTAACACCATTAAACCCCACTCCATGCCACTCTACTATATGACACACCAATGCACTCTATTGTACTTTACTCCATACTAACTTACACTACCCCACTTGACTCAACTCCACTGGTAGAGACTTAACCTTACTCTACGCTACAATACAACAATCCAGTCTACGCAGCTCCACTGTTTTACATACTGCTGTATTTTACGAAACTTCACTCTGCAACACTCAACTACCCTGTATGCCACTCTCTAACAATTTATTCCTGTCTATACCCCTTCACTCCACTGTACAACACTGTACTATCCTGTATGCCACTGTTCAACATTATACTTCACTCTGCGCCATGATACTTTAGTCCACTTTACGACACTGCACGCAACTCTTTGTATGCCACTGCACCCCACTTTACTCCACTCAACACTGACACAGAAGACTACTCTACTACTCTACTCTACGGCACTCAATATCATTGTACTCTATAACACTGTGTGTCAATCATTTCTAACATACTTTACAACACTGTACTGGACTGTACCGTACACAACTCCACTCCACAAAAATCAACTATACTGTATGCCACTTTACTCTACTGTAGTGTAAATCACATTCCAATACTCAATGGTACCCCGACATACTCTACTGTACAACACAGCACTCCAATTTATGACACTTTACTTGACTGTATGCTATGCCACTCCACTCTAATGCACTCTGCGCTACTATTGTCTACAACCCGCCACTCCACTCTGACACTTTTCTGTACCCTCCACTACCCTGCTCCAGTGTACTCCACTCCACTATACTCCACTCTCCTACAATTTATCCCACACCATGCCACTCTCCTATAGTCTGCTCTATGCCCCTCCACTGTCCAACAACCTACTTCACTCTCCAACAGTGTACTGCACTCTATCCTACTCTACTTTGTGGTACTGAAAATTTTGGACCTGTGTCATAAACATCGTCGTATCATGACGATTTTGGTATCAGCAGACCGAGAATGACTAGTATACTATTCACAAGCATTTTCGTCATATTCAAGTGACAAAATCACCCTGAAATCAGAGATTCCATCCTGAATCCTCGGGTTCCATTTTGTGCACAGCAGCCATTTTGTGGTTGCCCTCACATAGGCATATGACTAAGGCCAAGCGAGTCTTAAGGACACGTACACCTTCTTTGACTTCTGTGTGACCTGGGCAAGCTGACTCCACTGCCCGAAGCCAAACCTGTTCGACCAGTTCCTTTCCCAGTAGCTGATCAAGATTAGGCATGAAGGCACAGGAGATCGTAAACCTTTATTGCACACAACTATGTCTTATCTTACTCAAACCTGTCTCTGCTTCTTTCTTTATGGCCTGTTTACGATGGGGATGTGCCGGGTTTTTATTATGGGTTTGTGCAGCTTGTGTAAGAAGGAATGTTGGGTTTTTGCATGCTTGCAAAAACCAGGACTGCCCCTTTCCTTTGTACTGAGTCATGTAATGCTAAAAACATATAAAAGGCCTCTGTCCTCTGTGTTCCGCAGACTACCTCATTTAGTTGCTACGGCTTCTGGGTGACGTGGCCTCACTTATGAAACTTAATAAAGATGTATTTTCATATTACAGCTTCTGTGCCAAGTTCTTTGTTATATTAGTAAGTATTCCCTGAGAATGAAATTTTCAAGTTCTTCATTTGGCGCAGCCAACGCGGGGATCATCAGAGAAGTGACTTTCTGTGGGAGTGATCGTGCCAGGAGACTGAAATAAACTGAGGAGGACAGAACAGGATTCTATTAAGAAGGTACTCTGTGCACGGGGATTCTGGAGATTCTTTGATTCTGCAGCCCAGTATATTTCTGATCTTCCTGATTTTTGATCCTCCACATGATGTCACTCCTGACTGATAACCTGTTTGCGTGAGTATTCTTAAAAAGACCATTAGGTCATGTAGAAGTTGACAGTTAGAATCTGGATAACATTTTTATTAGTAAAAGTGAGAGTTAAGTATAAGTGGGTCGCTCCCAGTCCTTTGTTCTTTGGTTCCTTAGTCTGGTTCTTAGTTTGATTTGTCCTTAGTTTTATTTGAATATTGCAATTTTCGAAAACCGAGGGTCTTGTATATTTACGAGTGTATCGATAGAGATAGCCCCTTGAAGTTTGAAGCTAGATTAGTGAGCTATAAGATGCCTGATCTTAGCAAATTTGGAGATTTGTGTTGGCCAACTTTTGTATATGTTTGGATTAGCCGGCTTCCCCTAAAGGGAATATCTAAATAGGTTTAGATTTAAAAACATATTTCTTCTTTGGTGATTTTGTATCCCCAGGGAATTAAAATATGACATAATACAAAACAAGGATCCTTTGTTCTGCGCAATTTTATGAATGGAGATATGCAGAACGATTTTGGTGTTCTGCCAGCCAAAGTTAGTGAATTAAGTGTATTGTGGCTTCGTGCACATACAGCAGTCTGTTGGGCTGTGTTTTTTGCAGTCTTTTGGAACCCTATTGAGACGTGTTTCTTGTAAATATGACTTACCGCTAGTATTTACAAATGGCTTTGTTTTCGTCCTGAGTGTCGATTTGTGGGTTCAATGTGTGTTTCAATGTCTATGTGGTTTTTCTCATTAGTGTAACTTCAGTAATAGCTACAGCGCTGTATTGTGTGTCCTGAGTGTTTGAATCCTTTCTCTTTATGTCTGCAATGAGCTCTCAATGTGTGTCTGTGGGTTTCTTGATGTTTTCAGTCTGTTAAGTAAAATGTCAGATTAATTAATATTAAGTAGAAATTAAATAACACTCCAGCAATTTACTATGTCACGTGCTAAAATGGCTATATGTTGCTATTTAATTTACAGACTAAGCAAAAACGCATATGTGCAGACTGTTAAATGCTTAAAATAGATAAGTTAAAATTCACATTCACTAGGAATATGAAGGGCCTCAAAAATAATTGTGTATTTTGTAGCAAAACGAATTTGTAGCGTTTTTTACTTACATGCATTGTAGTACATGTAAAAGGCAAACACTTCAGCTAAAGTGAATTTTTGCTAGATTTAAATGCATCTTATTGCACGCGCATTTTTTAAACTTGAAATGTCTGTTTTCAGTAAGACTGAAAGCGTGCTCAGGTTTCAGTTTCAGCCCTGTGCAGGGCCTTTCCTGCCGTTAAGGCAGCAGATGTTGTTTTTCGAAGGCCATGAATGGCATCGGAATGTTTATTTATCACAGTTGTACTTTTTCATTTCAGAATAGTGTTTTAGAGCGTTACAAAGATAAGGTTCATCACTTTGTATCACTGAAAGACATTCCAATTGCGGTTTTCCTCTCTTTAAGCAAATTCTTTTTTTTAAAGTATATTTTTGGTTCTTTTGCTAAATACTGATTGTCCATTAAAAAATGGCGCGAAAAATGTCATGCTTTAAGTTAGGCTTTTGTGCTTAGGCGCATAAATGAATGCATCTAAAAATGATAGGCAAGGGATGCAGCTTACCTTTATATGTGGAATTATCATTAAAACAGATCATTGGTTTCATTGAACGAAAAATTATTAATTATGGAAAAAATTATTTGAGAAAAAGATAAGTGCTTTTAAAATCGTTTTTTGATATTTATAAAGCTTAAGACTCATACTATGACCTCCTAGTATTAAAATTTGATTTAAGTTATGTGTTACTGTATAATTAGGTAATTTACATGTTGGTTTTCACTTGGCGCAGGCGTAAAAACTCATTTTTCAAAGGAATTAGATGTGATATGCTTAATGTCCAATCTTTGCAATGTGTAAAGCACATTCTGAGGATGATTAATAAGTAATATAATTGTAGGATTTTCATTTTTAAGTGCCCCAAAGATAAAAGTCGAAATTTAGTTAAATGGATTTATAACACAGCATTCTTGTCATTTACCATAGCTAGGAAGTGTCTCTGGCTTCAGTAAATGCATACATTTGTGTATAATACAAACTTGCGAGTTGTTATTAAGGTTGTTTTTCATAGCTCAGTGAGCCAATGTGCTCGGTGCAGAGGTTTGTGTTTAATATCAGGGTTGAAGGTTCTAACTTTAGCGGGGCCCATTTAGGCGTTCATCCATGTTAGGTTACTAAAATGAGTACCATTGTATAGGGTGGTAGCAAACATTTGTTCTAAAAACTGGTATGTGTGAATAATTCACAGTAAATGTAGTAGGCCTTCTGCCTTTGTGTGGGCTAGGAGAACAGGCTGCTCAAAGTGGCGCTAAGATGCTATCTTTAGTTTTCCTGTAATCAATGGAGGAGGCTGTCATGTTGACATTTGTGACCTTTTTAAATTCGAGCCTTGTCTCTGTGAAATACAGAATGACATTGCTAAACAGGCCTCTGAAAGGTGGAATTTCTGGTTTCCCCCATAAGAACATCAATAAAATTAAAGAACTTAATTCCAAAGGGAAATATAAAAAAAGGTTTCTTTAAAAGTTCCAACATCATGACATTTGTATTTCTGCTCTAAAAAATAATGTCTGCTAGTCGCTTTTATTTGACAGAAAACAAAGTGTTACATTAAGTCTTAGACAAAAAAAATAAGATGCAGCCTTTTACTAAAATTTTGAAGCCTACATGAATAAGTAAGTACTATTTGCCAATTGAGAAGTATTTTTCAAAGTGAAAGGGCTTCATGTTGCAAGGTGACTGACAAGATGGTAACAGTTAGGTAATGGAAATTTATTTTTGTGTTTGTTAATGTGTATCATGTTTTGTCTTCTGCTTAAAAGTTATAATTGATGCCTGTTTATTTATGAGAAATGTCTCTCTTTTGTGTGCTGTGTATTTTTTTTCTCTTCGCTTCTGCTCACAGATCATTCATGGATTGCTCTGGGGAATTTTAAGCCTAACAAGACACGTGAGTTTGGTTGGCTGAAATGAGATGGGTTTTTTTGCGCAACTCCTTTGGAAAGAAATGTCCATGCATTTTTATGTTTGTGTATTTGGTTCTATAATGAATTGTTCTTGCTGGTTCCGTGTGTCTCTCAGTTGTATTTGACAGCAGATACCCACTAATATTGGTGATCTACTGTCAAAAAGGAGGGTAAGGATTTTAAACCTGACACGATATTATGAGTCACAGCTCATTTATATATGCTATTGTTTTACAGCGAGTATATTTGATGGCTTGACTTCCGTTTTGTGTGTTTTTGCATGTTTTATGTTTTATGTTGCTGCTTAAGAAATTATTACAAGTTCCCCTGTGTTGTTGTGAGGGGACATGTATGACGATACGTGTCGCTTCGCTGATACTAAAATTCGCAGATATGATTATTTTTTTTTCATATTGTGAACCAGACAGACAACACTTCACCAGTGTATGTCAAATTTGGCTATAAGTATTGAAGAAAAATAAACAGCAAATTGTGTCATTTGTAGTCACGATACTGCCCTTTCCTGTAAGGAACAGGCAGCCCTAAAATTATATATCCTGATTGGACGTAAGGATAAATGATAGATTTGTGACTCTTGTACATGGTGACCTAATTTCTATATTACATTAGTCAGTTTTATTCTGCTTCCTAAGTAGTATATGGCTTGTACCATAAAAGAAACCAGGTTTCATTTTTCCCTGAAGAAGGAACTGGAACATCAGCTGAGATTACCGTATATGGTGCAGAGGGCCAGCGGTAGAGCTAAATTTGTAAACTATTGTGATTTTTTTTTGGTGTATCACCCATACTCTCGGTATTTTGTCACATGCCTGACTATCACCCAAGCACATCATGCCTAGTTATTTGGGATTTTAGCTGTGTCCTACTCCCATTCCTCTTTTCCGTATTCCTTTCACCAGTCAGCTTTTATTATATTAGTATATTGTTCAGGTTCACACTTTCAGATTGTAGTAATGTACCATGGACCCCCATTTTATGTGTAATTCCCTGTTGCATAACTAGACTGGTTTCTAAGAATTTTCTTTAGGCCTATTCTGATGTTTTTCCAGTCTGACTGTTAGGACTGTTAGGACTGATTAACTGACTCAATACTATAGTAAGATTGTAGTGTAGTTCCTATTTTCCCAATAGGCTCTGCGCATTGGAATAATATCTTCAATAGTATAGACGTAGGACTGTGGTTAACTAGGTCTTCTACTGACGATATTAGACTAAAAGTTATGTGTGCCAGCTAGCTCAGAGTTCACTAGAAACTTTCTCGAATAGGCAAGGAGGAGTTTAACCTCCCTGGATAGACAAGAAGGGATTTAGTTTCTGACAACCATAGAACATGACAACTTTGCTCTCCCCTAATCAAGAGTATATCTCTAGAGTCGTGTGAAAACAAAAGACAGCTTATTTTACTCAGTCAGTACGTGCATTCTTAGTTTCACCAGTTTGTAGAGAAATAAGAGATGGGCGTGGTTCAATAAAAGATGTTATTTATTGATCAGTCTCTTTTCTCATACAAGAGAAATGAATCGCTATTATTGCAATACTTGTAGTTAAGTAAAGTGCATACAGTAAAAACAGAATTATAAAATAATACTCTAAAAGCATTTATATGGTTTCTTAGCCATATGATACTTAAAATGGATAAAAGATATACATACATATATACATTGACTAATCGTACTCAACTGGTGCTTCTAACTACGCCTACCCCGGTGTACCTGACCTAAGCCTAATACTTGGAAGGGAGTAAGTAAGTAGCAGTTTAAGTTAAGTTTGCTTTGCCAAGAATCTGACTCAAGAATTCTCTGTAAGGGGTTAGTCAGTTCAGTACCTGGGATTTAGAAGGCTGGAGGGTTGGTATCTCTGTCTCAGGACTCGATATCCCAGTTACCCGCGAGGGCGGCTGGAAGTGCCGGAGGCTGGATTTCTCGGCAGGAGAAAAGGCAGCATCTCTCTCAGCGCGTCAAAAAAGGAGGGGCAGCGTCCGTGGGCTTTTCTGCATCAGCTGGGCTCTCCGGCAAGTAGCGCTGCTCCAAGCTCGTCACCACCGTGTCTTAGCTTAGGCCAGCGTCGGTATATTTATACCTGAAAGGTGCCGTGTTTGACGTAAGGATGGACATAAGACGTCAGCAAGAATGTCATAAGGACTGGTCGTTCTTACATTCTTTGCAGGAGTTCTTGAGCGAAATCAAAACAATGGTCGCGGGGATTTCCCAGGTCTGTTGGAGGTTTGATTTGTTTTGAGAACTCGGTGTGCTTCTCTAGGGGGCTGAAGGGATAGTGCTTGCTTAATGTGACAGCATGCGCTATGACCTAATCTGAAGACGGGTTTCTGTGCCGGTGTATGGACATTAGTGAATTAATAACCGGACAAGGGTCAGAAATAGGAGTATCAATATAGGTACCTAGATAAACACACTACACCCACTCCACGAAATTATGTACATATTTACTAACCTAAGTAATAGTAAACATAACTAACAGTGCATTTGTATACCGGACCACCCCAAAAACACATTATTTTTTTTTTTAAATGGCGTACGCAAAATGCACGAAATGAGTATAGGTACTGTATGCATTCAAGCAGTATAATCATTCAAAAGGAGATGCACATTTTATATCGGCATGAATGATTTGCGAAATTACACATGAAATGGCTCTTGATACAAAAAAAAAATTGCGAGACCATCTCATCACATATAAACACAACGAATTGCATATAAACTAGTGGTTGAGGTAATGTAATTACTCTAGTATTTCTAAGAATAGAAGTTCTGTTCTCTAAGAATAGTTTTACTTTAAGCAGAAGATAAGTGCCAAAAAGGTAAATATTTTTGGAATTGGAAAAAAGTTTTCGCTATTCAGGGGAGAAGAGAAAAAATATTTCACAGTCACTTTGTTTTCAAAAGACTGAAGGCCAAATTCAGAGTTCAGGGAACGCCGTGTGCAAGTTTGTTTAAAATCATTCTCTCTGTTCCGGTGAAAACATCATTTCAGATAGATTCTCGAAAAACAGTCTACAGCTTCTGGTGAGAGTTTGACTAGGTTAGAAAATGTCGCTACCATGCAGTCACGCGCATGATTGCTGTCACTGATGGTTTGATCAGAACTGCTTACAGAAGGTCGTACCTGGTCGATGCTGCTTTCATCATGTACTTCACTACCCTTCAATCGCAGTGGTGAAGTGTCCACGAATGCCGTCATCAGGATAGGTAGCCGCTGGGGACAGCACAATGCATGAGCCTTTACCGGACCCAACAAAGTATCTGCATCCAATGGTACGTCTGATTGTAGTGTAAGACAGGTGTCCAACACGCATTCTTCGCCGCATAGCATGCACCTTAATACAGGCATAACACAATTCTGCCAGATGGGTCTGAATGAAAGAAACCAGGTCATATTCAGATCTCGTAGCCGGGCTAAGCCAAGGACTTTAGTTATGTGGTCCCGGTAGCGGATAGCTAGGATTGTTTCTTCCATTGTAGGTGGAGTCTTGTCTGTGACATGGCTTGCCATAACGAAGCAAGAGTAGCAAGAATAAAATGCCTGCTACGAGTCCCAACAGAAGTGGAAGTCTGCCAAAGATGGAATGGACGAAATTTGGAAAAATACCCAGGATCGCTTTGAATGGTGTTAAAGCGCCTGAAAAAACTGTCTTAAATACACTGGCGATACCACTTGTATCAGAAATATTTAAGATTTCGTTCAACATTTCTGCGAAGTGTAGGGGGCAATTTGTTGATAACATTGAATGAATCTCTGCCGTTGTCCTTGCAACTTGGAGATCATACGTTTCTTTTGATGACGTCAACTGGGTTGGCGTCTGTAGGAGCACAGTCTTCATTCTGCTTAAAGTATCAATTCGAATAGAAGAGATTTTTAAACTGGGCCATAACCTTCCCTCCCTGTCTGGAGCATCATTTGGGAACAATACTCTTTCACAGCACATGACCCTGGAAGTCACGCTTATGAGATAAGGTTTTCCTGGCAGCAAGCCACAACATCTGTGATCTACTATTAGAATGTAACTCCCGTTCGAAAGTCTTCTAAAGAATGGTTCTATTTGTGTTGCAGGTGTGCCTAACTGGTGACATGAAAGGCTATTTGAAGTCCCTTCACAGGCCCCATGCAAACTAATACCCTGACACAGAAGTATGCCACTTAGTGATTTTTCACAATTATTACCACTAAGAAATACACTCTGTCCGTTATTACTGACACATGTGTGTGTATAGGGCAAGTTCCATGTGGACTTAATGTATCCTTTACCCAACCTTTCATACTGGCCTGCCTGTATATATTTTTGGCGGTATTGAAACTGGAAAGTTGTTATCTGAATATTTATTATCCCATGTATTATCCATTTAATGACAGGTCGTTCTGACATTGTCAATGGTAATCTCTCAAGTTTTTCAATGCTCAGAATTGTATAGTCAGCACCCTTTTGTGCCAAACTGATTTGTTTATCAGTAAGGTTAAAGATATTAAATAGTGACGTTGTGTTGATTAGACGCCAAGGCACATAGCCTGAACGCAGATTTTGTAACGTCCAGCCAAGCTGTACAATAGAACGCAATTGAGACTGACCGTGTTGCAACATCAGTAAGTCTTGTTCTATTATATCGATTGCAGAAGATACAATACTGTCCAGGGAATATATTCTGGAAGACAGAGTCATTAACCCATTGTCCACAACAGAAAGTGGTTTTTCCAAATTAACACGGTCAATTTCCTTTTTTTTTTTCTGCTGTCTCAATTTGAGTTACTTTCCAAGCTTCGTTGTAAGCTGCATATATAGAGGCCGCTATGAAACGTTTTTGACGCTGTTTGCGTGGTCCCATGATGAAATCACGCAAGTCAGCACCTTCTTTAAGTAAAGTTAAGTGTTGCTTAATTTCTGACAGTGTGGATGTATGTAGCCATTGAAGGCAGAGTTTCCCCACACTGTAAGTAGTTACAATCCCTGGATGTTGTCTCTGGGAGTATCTTGGGTCTGGCCTGGTCAATGTGAACCCCTGTATTTTGTTCAGGAATCTGTCTTGACAGTTATTTGTGTCTGTGGGCCAGATCAACCATTTTTTCCAATCAGCATGTGTTCTGTTTTGGTTTAAAATATGGGATATGTCTATCTCAACATCCGTAGTGCTATTACTGGTAGGTGTTGGTTTTGGAATAGACGGGTTATTCAAGTCTTTAATTTTGGCTAGGCCAAGACAGGATGTCTGTTGAATCGTATCATTCAAAAATATAATTTGTTCTGGGATCATGCAGGCTCTAAATAATGATTCTATACCTTGCACTTGCCAATCTTTTGTGCCCCAGATCGTTTTCGTTTCAATGTTATTGTTCCAGAAATCAAAACCGAAGGTATTCATTTTTTCAAAGAATGAGTCTGAATATATTAATTTTGTGTTTGTAAGCATGGTTTTCACTCCTGTCTTATTTAACAATTTGAAATAAAATGATTCTGCATTACTTGTGTTGAACCCAGAAAAGTATGAATATTTATCAAAATATGTCTTTGAACTGCCTTTTGGTGGAGTTGCACAATGTTCCCATTGGTTAAATTTTAAAACATTTCTAGGTTGAGTAGATTTATGCAGATAATGGTTACCATAATGGTTATAACAAAACATTTGATCGTAATTAGATGAACCTTGCAAATAATCATGTTCTGTAAATTTAGCTGACATTACTAGATCAGACATCATATCATTAATACTTTCAAAGTCCCAATCATCAGCAAATGTGCTTGGTTTTACAAAGTCACTTAATGAAATCTTGAATTGATGAGGATACTTCAGGAGCTCAACCGGACCATAGATTTCGTAATCAGTTTTGTCCCAGGCTACCCCACTGGGTATAGGATTGGCTGTGAAGTTTACTGAAGGAAGATCTCTTTTCTCGATGTTTGAAAACTTGTGTGGTTTCAGGACCAAGTTGATGTTCTGACTTGCTGTGTCCATTGTAACATTTTTCCCTCAATGAAGTGTCCCAAGCATAGTACCATGATGAGCCAAAGTATGAGGATGAATACTCCTAGTGCCACCCAAAGTTCAATCCATGGAGAAATCAGATAGGTTTCTTTTAGTTGATGAAAGAGTTCCTTTGCTTTATCTTTAAAAGTTGTTGTTGTCTGCTGTTCCTCTGGTTCACTCAGATCTTCAGAAAAATCATCGAAGTTGATGAAGTAGCCTGATGCTGTTCTGTCAATTGTTTCAATTGCTTCTGGATTCCTTTTTGTTTTTGGAATTTTCTTTATTTCATTAGCATAGTCTGTGGTTACATCATTGTAGACTGGTGTTTCTTGATTTAAGATTTTAATTTGGGTTTCAAGAGGTTTAAGTTCCATGGCTTTGTTGCATAGTCCTTATTGTTTTACTGTAGGTTTATCAATTGTGATTAGTCTTTCAGTTTGAACCTCTGTGTTTGTAGCAAACTTTGGTGTTCTTCTACTTCTTGGGAGTCCACTTGGCCTACTACTTGTTATCGGCCACATGATTGTGGTTTAACCAGGTCGATGGATACAACTCGGTTCTCCTTTTTACCAGCAAGGGGCGGTAGTACTACTGATCTTGTCCCGTTGACAGACAAGACAGGAACTGCTTTTCTGTAAGAAGGCCCAAATTCCTTCTTTACCGCGATCTTCTCTCTGACCAGATCCCCGATTTTTGGAATCCAGACAGGCCTTGCTGGGACAGGTGGTTTCTCTTCAGTGGCTGTTGGCTGTTGCTTCAACTTTATGTTGCTCAGGTCTTTTCTCTTTTTGTTTAAGTCCTGTAAAATAGCCAAACGATCTTTGATATCAAAGCATTTTTCTTTAACCACTGAAGTTTGACTATCAAGGTCCTGGATTAACATTCTAGTCCCAAACAATAGTTCGTACGGACTCAGACCTCTCAGAGAATTTCTTGGCAGATTATTAAGACTACGTTGGACACTTATTAAATGTTTGACCCACCCAGCTCCTGAACCTAATACCTTTGCCGTTATAGATTGCTCTATGCCTTGGTTTTTTCTTTACACCATCCCGTTTCCCTCAGGAAGGAGGTGACAAGAGTACCGCAATGCTATGCCCATGCCGGTCATGTCCGTCTTATAAGCTCGAGAGCTAAAAAGCAGGACCCTGGTCGGAATGTAGCATGCAAATTGCGTATATGCCATTATAGACTCGCAAATCTTCGTATAACAGTTTAGACGTCAGCCGAGAGCTGGGGTCTATATTTTAAGTGAAAATAGTCTCTACATGTTAATATGACGCATTATTCATACTGGGTATTTCATGTCGATAGCCTAATCCTTATTGGGTGAAGCGCCATGGCAGTACACCGTCTCGGTCACCACTGCGATCTCTGTTGCAGTTTTGACAGTTTTTTGCAAATATGTGATGTTGCAGGCTCATTCCTGGCCACCAGTATGTTGATTGTAATTCTTCTAGAGAATCCTTAAGTTTAAGGTGTCTAAGACCCTCACCCATATGTGCGTCTGCTATTAACAAGCCTCTCCTGTCCATGTTTGGAATCACTCTATCCCCCACTCCTGGGATTCGAGCAAAAGAAACGGAGTTTGCATCGATTATGTATGTATAATTGAGTGGATACATGAGGGGTAGCGCTGAGCAGTCGCCTTTTGATGACGTTTTTACCGCCAGCATTGTTTCCCCGTCAATGTATTTTACTGAACGCTTTTTTGTAGCTACGGAAGCCGATTTAGTTGGTTCCGCTGTGGCTGTCTCAGCCAATGAATTCCCTTCAACGTGAACGCCATCCCGCTGATGACTCAGTGAGTGTATCACGTGAGTCTTTGGTAGTTCTTTCTTTAAAAGAACTATTTGTTCCCAAAGCGATTTTTGCTTTATTGTGGCACCTGTGTCATCTTTGTACCCATTTTCAACCCATTTCTGCAAGTCGTTATTGTATGATTTGACGCAGTAATACGAATCGCACACTATTAGTGTCGGGAATTCCCGATCCGCATTATCCAGCGCCATTTTTAACGCTATTATGTCAGTTTGTTGTTCTGAATTATTTTCCACTGAGTGTGTTTTTGAAAACAGAGGTTTTAATTTACCTCCGCGCCACACGTCTTTCGTAATCTCGCATGTGGCGTTATAAGCTCGTTCTCCCCAAACTGAGGGCTGAGCATGTCCGTCTGTATGTATTACACAGGCGTACTGTTGTACGGGCAGAATGTCGATTGGCAGAGGATATTCTCTTTCATATTCTAGATTTTTTAATTTTGTCAACTCTGGATCAAAATAGTATTTCACTCTGTCTGTAGCAAGAGAATCTTCCCATTGTATCCATTTTGGATTTAGTGCCATAGTAGGTAGATTACATGGGGTTGTTAATGCCTCAAAGGCTGATTCTGCTGTTCTGACTGTAATTTGTCTGCCGTCAGCTTGGTATCTTTCTCTTGCTACAGCTGTTTGAACCGCGTGAACAATGTTTTCCTTAATGCTGAATGTTTTTTCAGCTTCTGTGTACAAATGTGATTTGTATGTTATTGGTACATTTTCTCCCTCATTTGAGGTTAGGTATGTGAATCCGCATCTTCCTGGGATGACTCGAATCACAAGGTTGCGTGTGTTATCGCGTGTTTGTAGTTTTGTTTTAACTAACATGTCTGTTTGTAAAGATCTCAAAATTTCTGTGTGTTTTTGAGTCCAATTGATTCTTTTAAAATCTGGTTTTATTAGGTCATAGAGAGGTTTAACTCTCTCTGCATAGTTTATAATATAAGTTCTTCCGAAATTCAGGAAACCTAGAATTGATTGCAGGTTTTTCAGTGTTCTAGGTGCTTGGATTACAGCACATTTCTCTAGGAAATTGTCAGCCAGGCTTTTGCCTTCACTTGATAAGTCATATCCTAAGAATAGGACAGTCAGATGGGCAATTCTTGACTTCTTGAAGTTGAATTTGTAACCCTCTGCTGCGAACCCAAGTATTATGGTGTTCACTCTTTTCAAGTGAGTATCCAAGTCATCGTCTGTTAGATAGATGTCATCGACATAAGATAATGCCTCATCATCGTACATTTGTAGTAATTCTGTTACTCTTGCTGAGAATAATCCTGGGCTGTTCTTGAACCCTTGGGGCAAACAACAGAAATTTTTCTGCGAGCCATTTATTGAGAAAGCGGTCAAATATCTGCTTTCTGGTGCTATATTTTGACAAAAGAATCCATTAGAGATGTCTAATGTTGTTTTGTATTTTTTGCGCACTATGCTATTCATTAGTGCGGCACTGTGTGAGTTTTGTACTGCAAACGTTTTGCAGCATGAGTTAAGGTGTCTGTAGTCCAAAACTAGACGATATGAATCATCTGGTTTGGAGACAGGAAACAAAGGATTGTTCATTTGTGAGGTGCATGTTTCAATCACCCCCTGGTATTCAAGTTGATCTAAGATCTCCCTGACCTGTTTTTTAGCTTCTTGCTTAATTGGGTACTGCCTCTGTGCAGTTGGTTGAGATTTTAACTGGATTTTCTGAGGAGGAGAGTCCTCATCCCATCCCACATGATTTTTATATAATGCAGGAGCCTGGGCTACTGCCCACTTTCTTGCAAGTGTATATTTTTTATGAATTGGAATATGATTTGAGAAGGCAGGCATAATCATTTCTTCGCCATGAGGGCACTCCCTGACAAACTCTGGTGGCAGGTCTTTTTCAGCTAGAAGGATGTCATAGCCCTTGGAGAGATTATCCCAAAATAGACCCCTTATTTTCCTAGTCTTATCTCCCTCTATACGTAAGGTTATTTCATATATTTTATGAGGTTTGCTAACTCTGGTATCTGCAGTTTCCACCTGAATGTACTCATTCGTGTCCACTGTCTCCAGATTATTCATCAGGATCTTGCGAGCTATGCTCACTTCTGCTGCGCTGTCTAGCATTGTCTGAGCCCACTCTCCGTTTTTCAGCTGAGTCCTCAGGATCCTCGGCATGTTTGATTATTTTAATGCTGGCTACCTTCTTCTTTGGAAATTGTAACTTTTTACTCTGATGAGCAGGTTCTTTGTCTTTGGACTTGACGTGCTCTTCCCTGTGTTCTGACCATCCTCTTCTTTCCGATTTCTGCGAGGAAGTCTGAAAAGATCGAGAGGGACGTGTATCAATATCTTGATATCTATCAGGTTTCTTCAGATTATCCCTATTTCTAAGGTTGTATTTTTTCTCAGAGGGCTCCCTCTGGGGAGACTTGTGTCCTTGGTCCGGAGATCTTTCTCTCCGCCGAGGAGACCTTCCTCTGGACTGGAATCTTTTTTCTTTGGGAGTGGATTGTTTATTTCCATCCCAGTTCTTTTTTGAAGTGTTTAGATTATTTTTAATAAATACCTTTTCAGGGTTTTCTATTAGTTGGGGTTTCACTGGTTTTCCACCCAAACTATCTCTTCCTAGTTCTTCATAGGATTTTTCTATGATTCTGGCAAGTTCAAATGGTTGGTCTGCTATATCTGTTTCCTTCAATCTTTGGCGGATCGCCACATTTGCTGCTTCCCCTTTTATGTTTGCTAGTAATATTGACGAGACCTGCTTCAAGTCTTTCAGTAATTTCATACCCAGAGTTAAAGCAGGTTCTGGACCGTATTCATTTTGAATCTGTTTTAGCACTTCTGGTATTACCGCCATGGACGGAACACCATGTGTTTTTGTGTAAATGGAAGCAAAGACTGTACCCCAAGTGTCACAGTCCTCCACATGTGGTGCGATCCCCATTGGGAGACAGATAGTCAAAATTCTGTGTTTCTCCACAGGTGTGGTATCTGGAAATACCGCCTGAATTTGAGTGATTTTTTGTGCTAACCAGAATGGAATTTGTTCCTGTTTAATGGGTACTTTACCTAGACAGGACTGTATGTTCTGTGGTGTGATTTTATTTGTGTTCCCCTGATGAGGGGTCAGCTGTGGAATTTTAATAGCTGGTTGGACTGTTGAAGTCCTCATTACATTTTGGACTAGTTGTCTGTGTATTTTAATCAGTTGTTTTAACTGTGTTAAAAGTTCTTTTATTGACATTTTTTCAATGTCTGGATGTGGTGTGTATCCGGCTAGAACCGGCCACGTTGCTCCTGGTCTACCTAGTGGACCGAGCCTGGTGATGTGATCATTATGTTTTAGGGCGCCTTTAAACCAGAGCAGGTGCTCTTGGTATTTGAGTGGTATTTCCACCTCCTCGAAAGGGGTGTACTCATCCGGAGGTTCCTCTATCTTGTAATAATGGAACTCCTTTGTTACAGCGTTTGCTGCTGGAAAATGTATCCATGAATAGAATACCTCTGTCTGCCGATATTCGTGTGCCTCAATTACGAATATGACTGTACCACCTCTCGATGTCAGTCCATTTTCTATAAGTTTTAAAGTTATAGTTTTTCTTATGCTGACCGGGATGAGTATTGCACCCGGGTCTTGCTGTAGGAGACTTGTGTCTTCCTCTAGGAGTTGAGCTGCTATTCTAGCTGCCTCCCTATCTTCTTCAGTTTCTGACATTTTACTGTCAGGAAGGGTTTTTGTTGCAGATCAGGTTTTCAAGGAAACAAAGATTAGATGCACAATATTTTGGAACACTGTATCCTTCAACGTTAAATAAACCAAAAACCATACATAGGAGTCTCCTCCTACTAAGTTTGGCGGATTTAACCTTTTACCCACTCCAGACGTCTTTGGAGTTTTATGGAAAAAAGGGTCTGTGTGAAAAAGCACGACTGAGTTACTCTAATGTCTTGCATTAGATTTATCGCCTATCCAAACTGTTGGGCGCCATGTAGTGTAGTTCCTATTTTCCGAATAGGCTCTGCGCATTGGAATAATATCTTCAATAGTATAGATGTAGGACTGTGGTTAACTAGGTCTTCTACTGACGATATTAGACTTAAAGTTATGTGTGCCAGCTAGCTCAGAATAGGCAAGGAGGAGTTTAACCTCCCTGGATAGACAAGAAGGGATTTAGTTTCTGACAACCATAGAACATGACAACTTTGCTCTCCCCTAATCAAGAGTATATCTCTAGAGTCGTGTGAAAACAAAAGACAACTTATTTTACTCAGTCAGTACGTGCATTCTTAGTTTCACCAGTTTGTAGAGAAATAAGAGATGGGCGTGGTTCAATAAAAGATGTTATTTTTTGATCAGTCTCTTTTCTCATACAAGAGAAATGAATCGCTATTATTGCAATACTTGTAGTTAAGTAAAGTGCATACAGTAAAAACAGAATTATAAAATAATACTGTAAAAGCATTTATATGGTTTCTTAGCCATATGATACTTAAAATGGATAAAAGATATACATACATATATACATTGACTAATCGTACTCAACTGGTGCTTCTAACTACGCCTACCCCGGTGTACCTGACCTTAGCCTAATACTTGGGAGGGAGTAAGTAAGTAGCAGTTTAAGTTAAGTTTGCTTTGCCAAGAATCTGACTCAAGAATTCTCTGTAAGGGGATAGTCAGTTCAGTACCTGGGATTTAGAAGGCTGGAGGGTTGGTATCTCTGTCTCAGGACTCGATATCCCAGTTACCCGCGAGGGCGGCTGGAAACGCCAGAGGCTGGATTTCTCGGCAGGAGAAAAGGCAGCGTCTCTCTCAGCGCGTCAAAAAAGGAGGGGCAGCGTCCGTGGGCTTTTCTGCATCAGCTGGGCTCTCCGGCAAGTAGCGCTGCTCCAAGCTCGTCACCACCATGTCTTAGCTTAGGGCAGCGTCGGTATATTTATACCTGAAAGGTGCCGTGTTTGACGTAAGGAAGGACATAAGACGTCAGCAAGAATGTCATAAGGACTGGTCGTTCTTACATTCTTTGCAGGAGTTCTTGAGCGAAATCAAAACAATGGTCGCGGGGATTTCCCAGGTCTGTTGGAGGTTTGATTTGTTTTGAGAACTCGGTGTGCTTCTCTAGGGGGCTGAAGGGATAGGGCTTGCTTAATGTGACAGCATGCGCTATTAATAACCGGACAAGGGTCAGAAATAGGAGTATCAATATAGGTACCTAGATAAACACACTACAAGATAAGCTTTCCACCTCAATAGAAGACACCTTATGTCTTTTTAATATGACAAATTCAATGCCTATTCTAATTTGGTTTTTAGTTCCCTTTTTTTTACTGCTTTAATTTTTGATGGTCCAGATGTATTATAAATAATGGAAATACCAGGACTCTCTAGTTCTTGTCTTTTGTTTCCACATCATGATCATTAGCTTTTGTATTGCATAGTCCACCTGATGCACTATTAGTAAAAGAAGGTATCTACATGTCCCTGATAATATGCATGTGATCTCTCTTTTAAGATGTTCTAGATGAGGAATTTAGGAACACCTATATGAAATCATTGAGATAAAATGTGTTTACCCAATTAGACGATGCCACTATGTGTGAGGACATCCATTCAGATAGAATTCCCATGTCGCTATGATGATGAAGGATATGCTCTCACATGGAAACCCAATTGAAGAGCCTAGAGGCACTGTTTTGCCTATTGCCTTTGTTTTTGTATTGCCTTTGAGAATGACAGTGTATTTCAACGCAGAATTGTCCCATGGCGTGTGGCCACTCCTTTGAAGATCGCAGGCCACCTGTTTGCAGTCCCTTTGATGTACAATGAACTGTTTAAAGCATCGCACTTGCTTCATCAGAAGGTGTTCAACATCAGAAAAGAAGGAGGAGCTGGTTTTGCCACAGAACCAGAATTTCAGTGCAAAAGAGCGCCTGTCATGTGCTGGTTAACCTCTGACAGTGTGCAGTCCCTTGAGATTTCAGTGCAAAAGAGCGCCTGTCATGTGCTGGTTAACCTCTGACAGTGTGCAGTCCCTTGAGCCCCTTGGCCTGAGTTTTGGCCACGCACCTCCTTTTTCCTTTGCTTCAACGGAAGTGCAGTGCACCGGAGGATCCAAGAGTGGCAAAAGGCACTCCATTCTGGTGCCCATGAAAGAGCAGCCTGAGCGTCCTCTGACACTGAATGATGAGTGTTGGAGTCTGAGAATGGTCCCGGGTCTGCACGAGATGATCTGTGCCCATGACCAATGAAGAGCACAATATCTGTAGTGTCTGCCGCAGAGGAGAGATACGGTGCACTGCCTTGAGACATTGAGACTTTTTGAATGAGCTATGAGTGTTTGCCAGGAGGTCACTTCAACAGATACTAAGCATCAGAGCATGGGAGGCCTGAATCCAAAGGCCCATGCAACAACGGGAGCAGACTTGATTGGACAATAGAAGCCTGCCAGAGAGGCTTTTTGAACAGACTCTGGGCATAGTTGGTTTCACAAGAGGTTTCTGTGTGATTGTATAGACTAAGTGTTAGGAGAATGATTTTATTGTTCTGCAGGCATTATTTTAAAGTAGTATTCTGTTTAGTAAAAGCAGAATAAAGTCCATTTCCTGTGGAAGAGTATCCTCTTTTCACCTCAGAGCATTAATGAGGGTCACCACTGTTTCACTTGAACATATAATAAATTACAGAAATGCACAGGAAGACCTAAAATGTTACTAGATAATTTTAGGATTTACTTTTTGCTTAGGGTTGTGAAAAATTATGATTTCATTTGTAATAGCGGTCACTACTTTGTCTATATGTTCTTAACAACTTGTTTTCTAGTGTTTTTAAACATGACATTGTCTTTTATGGGTGGGATTGTTTTTGCTGCCCAATTCACATCTGTACCCACCTCCCAACCTATGTCTCTTTCTACTACTACTTCTTTGCATTCTTTCCATATTTTACCTGAACATGGACTAATTAGGAGGTCAGAGTTTACTGATAATTCCTTTTGTACAGTTTCTGCATCAACACCAGTTAGTAGTGAACATCACTAATTGTTGGGTGTGTGGTCTTATACCACATACTACAGATAGAGGCATTCCCTATTTGGTCCTGCCATATATGGCCTTTGTGCTACTGCGTGTGTAAGGAGACCTGTCCCGAGAGAGTTGCTAAGTAATAGGATTATGCTTCAGCAACATCTTGATGATTTGATAAATATAGACCTGGACTCAGACTAGCGTGAGTATAGGTTACTGCCTATGTAAGGGCAAAAGGAGCTTCTGTGGTACTGAAAATTTTGGACCTGTGTCATAAACATCGTCGTATCATGACGATTTTGGTATCAGCAGACCGAGAATAACTAGTATACTATTCACAAGCATTTTCGTCATATTCAAGTGATGAAATCACCCTGAAATCAGAGATTCCGTCCTGAACCCTCGGGTTCCATTTTGTGCACAGCAGCCATTTTGTGGTTGCCCCCACATAGGCAGATGACTAAGGCCAAGCGAGTCTTAAGGACACGTACATCTTCTTTGACTTCTGTGTGACCTGGGCAAGCTGACTCCACTGACCGAAGCCAAACCTGTTCGACCAGTTCCTTTCCCAGTAGCTGATCAAGATTAAGCATGAAGGCACAGGAGATCGTAAACCTTTATTGCACACAACTATGTCTTATCTTACTCACACCTCTCTCTGCTCCTTACTTTATGGCCTGTTTACGATGGGGGTGTGCCGGGTTTTTATTATGGGTTTGTGCAGCTTGTGTAAGAAGGAATGTTGGGTTTTTGCATGCTTGCAAAAACCAGGACTGCCCCTTTCTTTTGTACTGAGTCATGTAATGCTAAAAACATATAAAAGGCCTCTGTCCTCTGTGTTCCGCAGTCTACCTCATTCAGTTGCTACGGCTTCTGGGTGACGTGGCCTCACTTATGAAACTTAATAAAGATGTCTTTTCATATTACAGCTTCTGTGCCAAGTTCTTTGCTATATTAGTAAGTATTCCCTGAGAATGAAATTGCGAAGTTCTTCAACTTCACTTATGCCCATCCACTCTTCAGCATTGGCCTACACTACATGACACTTGATGACTCACCACTCAACCTCTCTCATGATTCGCCACTCCACTATATGAGATTGCACTTCCCTCTACAAAACTCTCCTCTACTGTACTCTCCAACACTCCACTTGACAATACTACATTCTATGACACTCCACTTCACCCTACTCCACTCTATGACAGTCTACAACACCCTAATCTGCTGTTTGACACACCATTCCACTGTAAAACTTGTTGCTCCAATCTACGATGCTTGACTCCACTATATCAGACACCATGTCACTACCCTTTATAACACTTTATTACACTCCACAATACGCTACTGCATTCCACTCTACTCCACTCAATTTCAATCTACAATACTCCCCTCTGTGAGCCTCTAAAGGTCCCAGGGACCCAATTCCTCAGGCTGGGTCAGTTACTGTTTTGCATAGGGTGCACAGTGGGGTCAAAGCAATGCTCCAATTACTGCCACACACTTTTGTTCCTTAGCAGAACAATGTCGGCCTTCAAATGTGGTCCAGTGCAGCAGTACCTTATTGAGATATGGGTGGCAAGCTTCTCAAATCCACAAGTTGTATAATTCCTCATGTCACTTCCTTAAATGTTTATAACAATATAAATGAAGGACTAAATGTTATGGAATGAAAATTAAAAAAAAAATATATATATATATATATATATATATATATATATATATATATATATATATTCACCCAAACACTTTCCCAGGAATAGGAAAATATGTAGCCGCACACCGCGATGAAGCTTGCATCTTTTTAATCAAAAGGCAGTCAATAGTCCTAACATGTTTCGTTCGTTCTTCGTGAACTTTGTCAAAGGGTTGCGCCGCTGCCATTCCAACCAGGTATGACCAGGAACTACTTCACTTCTTTCTTTATCAATTAACCAGTGGGCGTTACACTCCCTCGCTAGGTTTTGTGGTCACTGTAGTTACTGTTTTGTATAATTGTTTTTTACCCTCCAGTGGGTTTATGTCTCATACCTGCTACTTGATGCAAAGTCCATCGTGTCCCAGACAATCCATTTTCAAGTTTATCCAGGAACCAATACTCAAGGCAGTCTTCGGCGGCACCCGCCTGTCCTGTTGCTTGCGCATTCCCAAAACTCCGGTTCAATTTCGGGCAGGCTGGGGCGCTCTTGTGGCGGTGCGTCGCATACGGCTGAACCACGCCGTTTGATATTCACCCAAACACTTTCCCAGGAATAGGAAAATAAGTAGCCGCACACCGCGATGAAGCTTGCATCTTTTTAATCAAAAGGCAGTCAATAGTCCTAACATGTTTTGTTCGTTCTTCGTGAACTTTGTCAAAGGGTTGCGCCGCTGCCATTCCAACCAGGTATGACCAGGAACTACTTCACTTTTTTCTTTATCAATTAACCAGTGGGCGTTACAGTCCCTCGCTAGGTTTTGTGGTCACTGTAGTTACTGTTTTGTATAATTGTTTTTTTACCCTCCAGTGGGTTTAAGTCTCATACCTGCTACTTGATGCAAAGTCCATCGTGTCCCGGACAATCCATTTTCAAGTTTATCCAGGAACCAATACCCAAGGCAGTCTTCGGCGGCACCCGCCTGTCCTGTTGCTTGCGCATTCCCAAAACTCTGGTTCAATTTCGGGCAGGCTGTGGCGCTCTTGTGGCGGTGCGTCGCATACGGCTGAACCACGCCGTTTGATATTCACCCAAACACTTTCCCAGGAATAGGAAAATAAGTAGCCGCACACCGCGATGAAGCTTGCATCTTTTTAATCAAAAGGCAGTCAATAGTCCTAACATGTTTCGTTCGTTCTTCGTGAACTTTGTCAAAGGGTTGCGCCGCTGCCATTCCAACCAGGTATGACCAGGAACTACTTCACTTCTTTCTTTATTAATTAACCAGTGGGCGTTACACTCCCTCGCTAGGTTTTGTGGTCACTGTAGTTACTGTTTTGTATAATTGTTTTTTTACCCTCCAGTGGGTTTATGTCTCATACCTGCTACTTGATGCAAAGTCCATCGTGTCCCAGACAATCCATTTTCAAGTTTCTCCAGGAACCAATACCCAAGGCAGTCTTCGGCGGCACCCGCCTGTCCTGTTGCTTGCGCATTCCCAAAACTCCGGTTCAATTTCGGGCAGGCTGTGGCGCTCTTGTGGCGGTGCGTCGCATACGACTGAACCATGCCGTTTGATATTCACCCAAACACTTTCCCAGGAATAGGAAAATAAGTAGCCGCACACCGTGATGAAGCTTGCATCTTTTTAATCAAAAGGCAGTCAATAGTCCTAACATGTTTCGTTCGTTCTTCGTGAACTTTGTCAATATATATATATATGTACACATTCAAAGGTCACTGTGTTGAGATGTTCAATATGTGTAGCTGTGTATCTCTCATGGTGTGTATACTGGGCTGTATATTGGTATGTGTGTATGCGCACATGTGTGTGAATGTATGTGTGTGTGCTGTATTGCAAGACCTGTGATGTCACCAAAATGACCGTTGATATTTAAAAATAATGTCTGCCTTCAGCTTTTGCTAAATTTAGTAAAAGGTTGGTCATGCATTGTTAGCAACTGATGGTAGCGATGAATTTCCAATAAAAACTGATCACAAAAAAGTGCACGGTCAATCAAATTAAAATAAAGAACATGTCACATGAAACAACTTACAATGAAACATCATGTGGTACTGGATATCCAGAAAAATGGCACAACAGCCTGAAGCAGGAGAATGGCAATCCAGTATATTTAAAAGTAAAAGAGTATTTTCAAGTGTAATCCAAGTAGCCCACAGCAGGAGGTCTGGCTGCAATCAGATCCAGAAGCAACTGACTCAACTGGGAGTCTCAGTATTATAAATAAAGCTTACAAGATTTGAAGGGATACATGCCTATTTTACCAGAACAACGCTGTCCTCACACTGAAGCATATTTCAAAGGAAAACAGAATTTCAATAGCATGGACATTCTGGCAAGCACAGAATGTACAGCGCATGAATGAATGAAAGGAACACTCACATGCTGCCTGCAAGAATGCTAACAATGCCTGAGCAGAAACCAAGTCACATTACAACACATCACAAATAAATAAACACAATTAATGCACGGGAAGGATATCGTGCAAAAGAAAAAAAGGCTTTATTAGCAGTACGTGCTAATATGTGATGTGAAAGGACAGCTGGTCCTGAGAGAGCACACTGCAGGGGAAAAGCCGACTCGATACAGAAAGCTGCATAATCATAACACTGCAAATAAGTGGTTGCTTTTTAATATTCCAACTAATTGAACCCTCGCGGATGGTTCTTTCTGTTGGACCCGCTCTATATACACAGATTTAATAATGAGTTGAATACGGTCTGCCCTTAATTGCTCGGAACAGAATTTTATTTCGAGGGTTGCAGGCAGGCATTTCCTGTTGGCATTTTGCTTTAATTGTGAATTTATTCCTTATACACTGTTGGCAGCAAACCATTACCCTGCAAGTAAGGAGCACTTCTACACACTTAAATGATGTCTAGTCTCATAACATTAGCTATTAGTGCATTCAGGTCATTTTAATTCATTCAGGCCACGTCATAGTTGCTTCAAACAAATATTACATGTATGAAATGAAAATGAAATGAATGAAATGAAATGAAATGAAAAACATAAAGCGCATGGCTACCCGAAGGCCTCCCAGCGCTAGGAAGAGAGCAAACAGATATGAGCTGATTATCTGGCTGGGAATAAGTGGGTCTTCAGCATTTTTCGAAAGGAGAGATGATCTTCTTCCAAACGAATATATTATGGAAGCTCATTACATTTTTTGGAGGCAACATATGAAACACGTCGACCTCCACTCCTGGCCTTTTTTGATTTTTGGTACCATAGCCATGCGTTTACTACCGGTGCAGAGAGCTCTTTTAGGACAGTGTGGGGAGACCATCAGCTGAAGTATTGGCGGCCCATTGGAAGTCAGGATTTTGTGAGTAATGCAGAGAGATTTAAACTGAACTCTCTCAGCAATTGGTAACCAGTGAAGATAATTTAACGTACCTCTTGCTGATTCTATCCGAGGAAAATGAAGACGCATATGTGCGGCACAGTTCTGTACTTTCTGAAGAATGTTTAATGTGGACTGCGGTGCTCCAAGATAAAGCGCATTTGCGTAGTCCAGGCGTGACATTATCAGGGCCTGGAGAAGCAGCTTCTTTGCATTGAATGGTAAACGGGGGAGAATTTTCCTCACCATTCTTAGCACTCCAAAGCAGCACCCTGCAACTTTCTTTGCCTGAATCTTCATGTTAAGTTTGTCATCAAGCCAAACCCCTAGACTCTTTATGTGGTCTTTAGGTGTGGGCAAATTCCCCATACAGTTGGGCCATCTAATCATTGTGCTAGATTGCAGAGTTTTGCCCAGTATCATGAGGTCAGTTTTTTCTCCGTTCAATTGTAAGAAGGAGCATTTCATCCAGGCTGAAACTTCCTCAAGGCACCTAGGGAGATTATTCTATGCCTTCTCCTAATTGATTAAGGGAGACAATTAGTTGGGTATCATCGGCGTACGTCACTATTTGTATGTCAAATGATTCCACAATTGTTGCCAAGGGGTGCAGATAGACATGTATGATTGTATAAATATCTCGAATGCATTTTAATGAAAATTAATTGGGCAAATAATACTGGCAAAAAACAAGCATAGGCCCAGCCTTTAAATGTGAGTGCTTAACGATTGGCTTTGACAACCTTTGTTTATGTCTTTTTGGCACATCACTATGCATGTGTGCGCTTGTGTCATGACGCAAATGGCCCATGGTTTGTGATGCATGCACATGCAGCTATGGCGGCCATTTTGTAGCTAATTGGCTCTTAACCTTGGGCCCATGGCAGTGTGTAGTAAAGAGCCACTACATATGTGAGTTTCAAAGTACGACTTTATTCAGTCAAGTACAACAGGTGCTCCCAGCTGGGCGGCAGTCATGACTCCTGAACATTCTAACACACACTCCGGGAAGCAGAGTGGGCTGTACCAAGAGGAGAGAGGAAAAGAGGGGTGGATGGGGAAAGAGAGGGAGAGGTCACAACACAGTGCTTGACTTGTGAAACAATAAGTGTCAAGCCCTTGTAAGGAGAATGCTTCAGCTTGCACCACCCATTGCCACTGTCAGCGCTGCCGATGACAATACCACCACAATTACTAACGCGCACTGGAAACCACCAGCTCAAATTAAGCACTGAATGGACTTCTGAAGGTCCACAACATGTGTTGTTGGGGCCTACAATTTTTTAGAAAATTAAGTAATATTAGCAGATTAATAAAGAATATATACATAAAAAGGCAAAATGATAAATGGTCATTTCAACACATTCTATAAACATGAGTTTTTGATACATGCGGACCAGACTGGGAACTTATGCCATCCAATGCGCAGGACCGGAAACACTAAGGGGAACGAATTGACTTGTAGAACAGTTGATTGCGCATGACCGGATATACTATTGAGAAACGAACAGAGGTAGCGATCCAACCTCGCAACAGCGTAGTGCGCATGAGTGGTAAATGACAAGCGGCAACGAAAAGATAGCGGACCTGAATGGGAACTTACATTCATTGACAGGTGAACGGCATAATAATGCGCGCGCAATTTTTGAGAGCTCTGATTGGCTATAGGAATCTTTTTTAACCAAGGGAGATCGGAGTAACCGCACTTCCGGGATTTATCGCACCCGGTTGGCGTGGTCATAGGTTTCACGAGGCGAGTTTACGAAGGTAAGCGAGAAACTGAGGTAGCGAGGAATATAAGAAAGAAATTCCAATATAAGATATGCCAAATTTACAGCATCTGTTCCTTTTTTCTTTATTTGTTATCAATATTTTTTAGAATAAGCAGTTGATGAATAGATGGACATTGTGACTGCAGACATAGAAGTTGTTTTCCCGCTTGGCTGCACTATATTGGAAAGCGGTGAGTTAATAGGGAAACACCCTGGGCTTACATTAAAGAGGATTAATATAGAACTCTAGATTATATTAGTGTGTTCTGGATATTTTGTAGGTGCGAGAAGCCACGGGTGGATCGTTTTTAAGAGACTCTCGATTTAAAGAATGGTTAAATCGATTTAGAGAGAAGACGAAACATTGAGTTTGAAAAGGTATGGATACTATCATGGTTTGGAACATGGAGGCAGTACAGGATAATAAGAAAACCTGAATAGTGAAGGTTATCTGGGTGGATATTCAGAAACTGATTGGGTAACTCATTGGTTTTTCCGTTTTTCTGCCTCACCTCAGTTTGACAATATTACTAAAGTGCATATGAAGAATCGGCCTCTTGAAGTAACTGTTGCCTAGACCACTGGTTTAAAATTAGGAGCCATAACAAAAGAAGATTCTCACTTCAACAAATATTAGGTGAGCGGTCCACTATCCATGAATGATTATTTTTTAACACTTGTACAACAGTTTGCTAGCACTTCATCACAGGATGTAGATTAAACATGTTAGTGTGTAAAATCAGGCACAACAAATATGTTGTGAAATATGTACTTGATGGAACAAATTGGATAATTTAAGGAATGTATCCCCGCTTATCAGCAGAAATGTTATGTCGATTAATGTTCGGACAGTATCATTCGGCACCAGGAGCTGTATTGTATTTAATATGTTACCTGTAGATGTGTTGTTTCATTTCACAGGTTAATAGGGTTATTGAGTGATATTGTATACATATAATGATGTATTTGTATTGTGTGTTTACCATTGCAGCCCTGATGACGTCCTGCCTCTAGGACGAAACGCGTCGGCTGCGGAAAACAAGAAAAAGAAGAATTTTGACTGTATTTTCGCATTAATTGATTTATATGTTTTTTATTAAATACTTAAATTGTTTCTGACATAAAACATCGCACTCCCAGCTCTTGTTTTTGTATTAGAGGTCACAACACACCTTCCCCCCTAAGGAAAACAGAAGAGAGGGAGAGAAGGGGCTCCGGACAGGAGAGGAAGAATACCAACGAAGGAACGCATGGAGAGGGGGTGGGGGTGAAGGGAGGAGAGGATGAAGGGTGGGGAGAAGACCGGTGGGAGAGAAGAGGAGGGAGGAGGAAAAAAGGAAACAGGGGTATGTCATAGCAATCCCATAAACACAAACTATGAAACCCACACGAAAACTTCGGTGAGGAACTGACAGGAAGAGTCTAGAACAATAGGTTCCTTTGGTCCACTTGGACCCGGGACGTGTCCTGACCTTTCTACCTAAGGGCGAACACTTTGACACAACAATGGGTGTAGCAGGTAGTGCCGATCCCTGAAGGTCCGTTTCTGCCACCCCGCCACTGCGCCTCTGTCAACAGCGGGATCAGTCTCTCGGCAGGGGTGGATAGCAGGGAAAGGTGCAAATTACTTTTGTTTCCCTTGGTTCCTCTGAGTATGAACAAGCTGTACGGTTTCTTCCAACCTGTAATTAGGTGCTCCTCTACGAGACTTCATGTACCCCTCCGGTTGGTTGTCTAGGCAGTGACGCTGTTTTATTCCTTGGCAATAACTGGGGTCCAAACACACCCTGCCTGATCCCTCTGACATGGTGGAACTCTCTCTCAACGTCATCCTCGTAGGCTGGTCTGGTCCCTCTCCTACCCTCCTTGCCTTTGCCGTGGGCGGAGTCCCGACCTTTACGAACTCCGTTTCAAAACACTCCAGATCATTGTAATCAGTCTCGGCTGACCTCAGTCTGTCATCCTGCTCTCTTCCTTTACTCCCCTGGAAGGCCTCCGTTGTATTTCCTGGGCCCCGGCATTCCCGTTTGCTAAGATAATTTTCAAGTGGACCCTTCTTCCTTGACATGCCTCTTAGTGAGATACCTTTTATCATTTTCTGCATTTCCCCACTCTCACTCTCCATCTCTCCGCTGTGATGCCATAGAGAGTGTTTGGCTTCCTCCTCATCCTTTTCCTCCAGCAAACTCATATCCATTACTCTTTTCTGTCCTCCATAGTCCACACTTTCTTCCCTTGTTTCAGTACTGAACTCAACCAAAGTGGTATTACGCTTCCTCTCACTGCAACTAAAGTGGTTAATCCTACATTTTATTTTCCCTTGCTCAATGGTTGCATTTTCTATGCATTCTCCTTTACTCTCGAATTCACCGTTTTTCGCAACCTCACTTCCTCCACCTTTCCTCTCGTATTTCTTTCGTATTTCTCTTTCGTCCACCCAGCTTTGGTACGTCTTTATTTTTATTTTTAGTTTGTCCTTTGCTACTTCTTTTCTACATCCACTATTGCTTGCCGTGTGAGCGATCCATGTTTCGCCCTCGGTTGTAACCATGTTGATCATTCTCCATATAACTGTTTTCTCTCGCCCCAGTCTGTGGAGATCAATATCTCTTTCTAGTTCATATTTGTCTTTATTTTCCTTCATCATATTGTTCCTGGACTCAGACGATATGGTTCTTAGCCACGTCCCTTTGTGATTGAATTGGTTATCCTTGCACTCTATTCTTTGCCGTTCATTAGTTATAGTAATAATGCATTCTCCTTTTCTTTCGGATTCTTCTTTTTCCCCACTTATTCCTTCTCTGCCATTGCTCTCATATTTCTCTACTTCTTTTCCATACTCTTTATTACATGTAGCTTCTTCCATAACACACGTACCCTTTGATGTCGGCGCATGAGTCTTCAGTGCTTCACTATTAGATCCCTGCACGCTTTGGATAAGCGCCCGTTCACCCTTGTATTCTTTTCTTCTTCCATCACCTTTTATTTTCAAACTCTTTAGAACACCCTTGTGCATTAAATCCATTATTTCGTTACCTACTACGTTGAAGTTCTCCCCGGTGTATGTTTTTTGGGATAAGTTGGCACCTTTAAATTCATCCCCACTTTTTTTTTTTAGTTCTATTTTCCATTCCCTCTTGTTTACCAACTTATAATGCCTTCCTGAAACTAAGACATTATCTGTCTTTACTCCTCCTAGGAAGATGGCACACTCCGGGTTTATTCTTCTAGTATTAGCTTCCTCTTGGCTATCCATTATATCCTTGCTCACTTCAACCCTTCTAGCCTTTACCCACGAGACTTGTTTTTCGTTTTCATTCCATGCACCCAAGATGTCTTTATGTACATTTCTGTCTGACCCTTTCGTGAGTGTATTTCTCGTTTTGTGGTACTTTTCCCGTTCTTCAGTTCCTAGACTGCGAAATGCTGTTTCGGCCTTTTCCTCTGGTATGAGAGCTACATCCTCTTCCTTAACAACTGATATGTGCCTCTTAACATATGTTTTCCTCTCACCCCCTTCTGCCGTGTTTCTTTTATACTCCTCCATAAACGGCATTGGTGGCGGAGAATTATACCTTAGGGCTCTCTCCATGTTATTTTTAAACCTCTATCTAGGAATTCACGTGAAGCTATAATGTCCACCTCGAGCAGACAGGTAGCGGTGGGTGTGCACTATTGTAGAGTTCTCTGTCGCCCTGTTCTGATTGAAAGTAATGCACGGGCTGTGGGCGCTGGGGTTTTGAATGTGAAAGACACGTTACCTACTTCACCTACTATTGTCCTTCTTGTTTCCCCCCCCTTGAAATCACAGAATATGTATTGCTTGCGCCGTCTGTAGGTTTATGGCCCTTGTAAATTCTCTGTCGCAGGACGTGCTGCCTCAAATCAGTATTGAATCTGCCACCGGGGTTTCTTGCACAATCCTCACACCTCTCAATGCACTGCTGCCGTCGGCTTCACATGAATACCACACACTGTGTTACGTTCCTCACTCCTCAAAATGTTTCAAAAGCCAAACGCGACTGTGAGGTCCAACTAGAGTCCAGTGTCAATCCCTTCCCCCAAGGTTCTACACACGGATACTCTCCACGTTATACAGTTAATTACTAGAATGCCTTCGTAATCTTGTATTTCCAGTAAGGGTGGAAGGAAGAGACTAACTCAATTAGATTTTTTCTTCAGAACACCTTTCTTTTCTCATCTCAATTTTTTTCCACAAAGTCATACCTCAACTCTTTCAAGTGTGAGCGATCCAACCGACAGGCTCACTACTTGGAACAGATTCTTTCTGGGAACGCTTCTCGGAGGAGTGCCGTGCACAACGTCTCCTCCGCACAGCTCACGGCAGGGACCAAATTTCAACCTTTCATCATTCCTCGTTTGAAATCCCCCGCTTTCTCTTCACCCAGAAACTCAGTTAGCCCCACATGCCCACTCGGCTAGGAACTGCCACAGCTTGACCTACATGCCTCTACGCATGTCACCTCTCACCTCGTAATAGAGTCTTCTCCCACGACGGCTTGCCTCCTTTGTAAGTGGTACGGTTAACCCACCGGATACTCCGCAACCTTCCACAGCTTAGACTTCATCTGCTACACACTCAGGGGCGTTTACAGTTGTCCTCTTTCTTTGTCCATGTCCTGCTGCATGGGAGTGACGCAATGCCAGGAAGAATGGCGGCGATGTTATCGGGCCAGTGTCTTTCCTCAGGTAAGGACTTTCGCGTTTTACCCGTGCTCACTATTCTTCTATGCCACTTACACCAATTTCGTCCTCCGCTCAGCCCAGCTCTTCTCATGCGTTTCAACAGCTCGCTTCACGAGCTTTCGCCGCGTACTTGGGTCACACTCCTTCCCGCTTTTTTTTCCTTTTCCACAGACTTTCAACATAACATGAACCCCGCTCAGTTCCTATATTTAGTTTAAGCTGCTCTCCTCACGATATCTCGTCAATTACAATGCTCTCCCACTTACTCCTCTTCACCACCTCAATTTCCATGGGACGCCATATAGATCCTCACATCTTATGCCTCCGTTTCTCATTTAACCGTCTTTCACCTACAGAGCTCTTTAGTCGACTACTTCACCAAGGCTTCTGTTTACACTTCAAAACGCGGTGGGAACGATTAACAACAATTTCGTCTCCCACTCCGCTCAGCTTTCCACATTACTTCGGCTGCTCACCTGACGAACTTTCTCTCCGTTCACAGTTCATCCACTCGGGTCTTACTCCTCTTCAACTTCTCAAAATCCTTGGGACGCCCGACGCAGCTTTTCAAATCATTTCTTCCTCTTTTCTTTCTCCAGTCACTGGTTACACGAACCACATCTCCAGCGGACCTCAAATCAGGGAGAAACGTTTTTTTTCTCCACACGGCACCAGTACTTTCACCGAAACTTCACACCCGACTTCCAGAGGGTTTCCGGAATCGAGAATATTACGTCCCCCTCAGAGAACACATCGGTGAGTACAGCCTGGTTTACCGGTCTGCTTTCCAGTGAACTTTCAATTCAACTGATGAGTCCTTCATTTCAATTAACAACTCCGCCCAAGCCTCAAATCATCCAGGGGGGAGAAACACCACGCTGACCCTGGCTCAGCTCCTCGTCCTCGTCGCCAGAAATGTAGTAAAGAGCCACTACATATGTGAGTTTCAAAGTACGACTTTATTCAGTCAAGTACAACAGGTGCTCCCAGCTGGGCGGCAGTCATGACTCCTGAACATTCTAACACACACTCCGGGAAGCAGAGTGGGCTGTACCAAGAGGAGAGAGGAAAAGAGGGGTGGATGGGGAAAGAGAGGGAGAGGTCACAACACAGTGCTTGACTTGTGAAACAATAAGTGTCAAGCCCTTGTAAGGAGAATGCTTCAGCTTGCACCACCCATTGCCACTGTCAGCGCTGCCGATGACAATACCACCACAATTACTAACGCGCACTGGAAACCACCAGCTCAAATTAAGCACTGAATGGACTTCTGAAGGTCCACAACATGTGTTGTTGGGGCCTACAATTTTTTAGAAAATTAAGTAATATTAGCAGATTAATAAAGAATATATACATAAAAAGGCAAAATGATAAATGGTCATTTCAACACATTCTATAAACATGAAGGCATTTGAATGTGGATGCTAAAAATAGGTTGGAATAATTAACTTGAATTACTGGAGCAGAGTGAGTACCATTAGCAGAATCTAACATGGACGATTGGTGGCCTGAATTGAATTACTGGTTTGTGCCGATAAACCAACAGCATGCATTAGGAGCAAAAACGATAAAGTGATATGGTAGTCTAACATATTTTTAATTGTCTTTTAGAAATATAACCCATTTTTGGAAAGATTCAACCTTCACATTACAATTAAAATTTTGATTAGATGTTTGTGTATTTTGTAAATTAAAAAAAGGATTTCTGAATGTGTGTATTTGTTTTATGTGTACTTGTTTTTGGGATGTTTTGAGGTACACATCAAAGAAATTGCTAAATCTGGGGTCTCTGGTGTCAATTAGCTATTCAGTGAGTGTCCAAAGAAGTCAAAAAATTAAGAACAACTGTTGCAGATCATTTCTAAATGACTGTCATGGGTGCAGATGCATGTGTATACATTGCAGCATATGTGTTGTGAAACATACACATGCATGCATCATGACTCGATGATGGAAATATTTTACTTTATTGAATTTACCTTTTCGTACCAGAAAAGTGAAAATAAAAATATTAGAATTGTACAGCTCGGAGGCGCTAAATTAAAAGTAACAAAAATGTAAGAAAATGCTGGATGGGGAGCACTGGAGCAGGACCACTGGTGGGGAAGTGCAAAGAGCAAGAGTTCTGGTGGATGTGGCAGCCATAATAATAATAATAAAGCTGTATAAATAATAAATGGGAATATGATGTGGATTGGGGGTTTTAAGTAGTTGACATCTGCAATATGCTTTGTGGTAAGCTGATAAAAAGTGTGATGCACAACCGATGGTTAAAGCCAGCTATACCACAGTAGCATATGGCTGAAAGTGACTGTCCAAAAGCCCCTTTTTACTGTAAGTATGCCTGTATGTTGTTGTTGTGTGTGTGTGTGTGTTTGTGCATGTGTGCGTGTGTGTGTAGTGTTATGATGTGGGGTACATTAGGCGTCATCATGCAGCTAAGTCTGTCTGTAGGTAAGGCCTAAAAAATGTAAGCATATGATTACTAGTGGACGCAAGGAAAAGAGAATTGTAGCAATTTTTCTCTGCGACCTCATAAGTGAATAGGATGGTGTATGTAGGGTTCCACATGAAACCATGCTCTGCAAAAACATTAGGAATATGAAATAGTGACTACCAAAATGACAACCTAAATTAACTGTACCACTGTATGATTTTTTACGAGTATCCCTATGTCTATCCAAACTTACTTCCCACATATATAGGACTGGATTCATTTAATATTGTATCTCCATTCTTAGCTAATTTGGGGGATACCGCTTGATAGTTGGAGTAGGTACTGCTTAAAATTTTATTGGGAGACACTTAGGTAAGAGCAAGAGTTTTGGCATAAGGGCAATAGAATGATCATTGGGGAGAGGAGTTGGACTAACAGCAATGGCGGTCAACCTCGAATCTAGGGAACCGGGATCGAGTCTCGACAATGACACTGAACATCTTGTGATTCTCGGAAAATGAATGATCCTCTTTAATATGTGAGAATGAAATTGCAAATAAATTATATTAACATCTTTTTCCAGTTGTACGGGCCAGTGGGAATAGCAGAAACAACAGAGTCAAAAACATAGCCAAAAATTATTGGCGTGTTTATCGACAGTAGCCTTTTTATGAAACCCAACGTATACTCAGTAAGATTTAAATGCATAGCCACTCTTAAGATGCTAAATAATATTGTCCCACTCTTGCCACTACATGCACATAAGATGATTGTTATAGCAGTACTAATATCGAAAATAGACTATGCAAACAAAGTCTATATTGGTCTCACCGATATCACATTACAAAAACCCCAGCTTGTTAAAAATGAATCAACAAGGATAATATTGGAATTATGCGATCCCTTTACTTCAGCAATTCCACAGTTTGCCAGTAAACAACACATCCAATTTAAAACCTGCTCCCCTACATTCAAGATCCCTGGCCTTGCCCTCCTTTCCCCCGCTTTTTAGCATGACAATTGAATAAATATCTCTAAGCATGCAATCTAACAACGACTTGAGCATAACTGCTGGATTAGCCAACATTTTTTAAGACTAAATCTGGAGGAAGCCCTTTGCTGTAAACGCACCTGCCATGTGGAATTCCCTTCTTGCTCACTTACCTCAAAGCCGATTTAAAATCCTTTAGGTATATTCTTGAAATGTGATTTTCTTCTTTAAGCAGGCTTACTCATTATGAACATTAGTTCCATCAACAATCATATTGTTGGGGAGGAGCTAAACCGCGAAGAAGATGGCCGCTCTTTAGTGCAGCTCTGGTGACCCTTCCTCACTAGTCTCCCATAAGGCACAATTGTTTCCCCTTTGATTACTTCCAGGGGGCGGCCACAAGATACTTCCTTGCCCAGTTTGCTTACCTGCTTGAATTCTGCACTCCACCACACAGTGACCACGGAAGTATGAACATCATTTTCGGGTAGTTAGGGGTCGCAGCTATGATCCCTGCTACTTCTGGCAATCCCTTCACGTCCCCTGGCCTCAGAGGAGGCAAAGGTTTTGCTGCCTCTGAGGCCCGTGCCTATCTACAAATGACGTCCATGCATGGAGGCCTCAATGTGGCCTACTAGTACTGCTCTCCAAGCTCCGACACCCGGAGCCGGGTGCATAACAGTCCAGAGCGACATCAATACCTACTCCAAAGCCAGCAAGCTGCCTCCCAGGACATCTCCTACCACTGCCACCGCCCAGCTCACCAACCACTTACCACCACGCCTCTAGTTTGTCAGACCACTCTATATCCAGCTCCTTGCACAACCATCAGCTCTCCACCCCCCAACGACTAGAGCCGGTGGTGGTGCACCTTGGAATGGCACTACTACTCTCTACCTTCAACACCGGCTCCCTGATAAGGCCCACGGCTCTCCATACCCTCGACTCCTATGAAACCCACATTACCCAGTAGAAGTTTGCAGCCTTTTTGTCCCATTCTAAGGCAGCTCGATTTGCAATTTAGATGATTGGATCTAGCGCTCATGATTGTCTCTGTGAATGACCATGCCAAGGTCTTTTACGAGGCGGTGTAGCTTGAACTTTGGCTGGAACAAGAGGGGACCTGATTGTGACTGTCACACAAAGAACATATGTATTCTTAATCCACTGGGTACTGAATATTCCTCCTGGGTATATACCTTTTTATTTGGTGTGAACACTAGACGAACATTAAATACATATGAAACCAACAAGAAACCATACATATCAGGACTGGGCCAATTTGAACGTACCCAAGTTACATGAACAATTGGAACGGACAACCCCCAAATTAAACCCTGACTGTAACATAGCTAACGAGCAACTAAATACCTGGATCAAATCCGCGGTCATAATAGCTGCTCCTATAAAAAAGGCAAGATCCACAAGAAATAAAGCTTCAAAACCTTGGTTCTCGGAGAAATTAAGACTATTAAAACAGACCTGTAGGCGGGCCAAACGGAAATGGAGGGCCAACTACGAAGAAGGGGCCAAAGAGACCTATCGAAGGACCCTGGCCTCCTATAAAAAACTGATTCTGGAAGAAAAATCTTCCTATTATGTAAAGAAAATCAATGAGGCCAAAAACTCTTGTAAAGAACTATTCTCTACAGTTAAGAAACTGACTAATGCTGAGGCTAACGTCCAATTGGAGGAGAGTGTCGCATTTTTCAACACATTGGGACAATTCTTCATTAACAAAGTAAAGCCAGTATACGATTCAGTTAGCTCCAACAATCATGACATCACTCCAAAAGTAGGGGCTTACCCCAACCTCTGTGGGTTTAGACTTTTTGAAAAATTAATACTGGCAAGCGTCTTCCCTGATGGCTGGAAAACGGCATCTGTCCCACCACTATTGAAAAAGCCTAATCTGGACCCCCTAGACCCAGCCAACTATAGGCCTATATCAAAAATACCATTCCCGGCAAAAGTGCTGGGAAAGATACTAAACTCACAGCTGACAGGGTTCCTTACGTCCGCTCATGCTCTAGACCATTCACAGTATGGGTTTAGGGAAGAACACGGGACCATACCAGCACTTATCATGGCAGTGGAAGAGCTCAGGAGTATACTGGATGCAGGCGGGAAGGCTGCCTTGATTCTGTTAGATCTATTGGCAGCCTTTGATACCGTCAACCATGATATACTCCTGGCTCGCATCGCCGATTTGGGGGCCAACAGCTCTGATGTCACCATTCCTCAAAGATAGAACCTTCACTGTTAAAACAGGGCAATGCACCTCTAAACCCTTTAAATCCCCATGGGGGGTGCCACAGGGTTCCTCCTTAAGTCCGACTCTTTTTAACATATACATAGCCCCTTTACCTACTATCATCAGAAAATGTGGGTTCCTTCCTGTCTCATACGCCGACGACACACAAATAGTGGTGTCCATCTCTAACAACTTTGATGAAACGTCTGAGAGGTTCAGAAATGCATGGAACAAGTCAATGATTGGATGCAAACAAACTGTCTGAAATTAAATGGTGATAAATCAGAGGTAATGCTATTTGGCATAGAACCCAACATCTGGTCACAGAAATGGTGGCCGGACAGTCTGGGGGCTTGCCCTACACCAGTGGAAAAGTCAAGAATCTGGGTTTCGTGCTTGATGATAAACTCACATTCCTAGCCCAGACAAACAAAAAACTGACTTCCTCGGTGTGGTACACCTTGAAGCTGATAAAAAAGCTATTACCGTTCATCCCCGTAGACACCCGCAAAACCCTGGTTACCATGCTTGCCCTGTCAAGGCATGATTCTGGAAACGCCTTATTTGCAGGGATGCAGAAGCAATTCATGCTAAAATTACGACTTCAAAATGCAGCCGCAATTATGAACCAGTAGCCCACAGACTTAGGAGTCTACACTGGCTTACAGTTGAGAAAAGGGTGCATTTCAAATCAGCTTGCCTGGCCTATAAGGCCCTCCATGGGATTGGTTCCCACTTTCTAAAACAAAATTGAAAAGAATATGAACCAACAAGGAACCTCAGATCTAGCAAGGCAAAACTAATCAAAACACGCAGATTTAAACTACTGAGATGGGGAGGCAGAAATTTCCTGCTACGTGCCCCCACAGCATGGAATCTGTTGCCTCTTTCAGTAAAGAATAGACCTTCACTTCCAATGTTCAGGAAGGCCATAAAAACCTTGCTCTTCTCGGTCTAGGCGTTCTTCCAGCTTGGCAGGGCTAGACTCTGTACATTCGTTCCAGCGCCAAGATGCCCCAGGGCATTCCCGCGCTCTACAAGTCTTTAAATCAAATCAAATCATGTGATGGGTGTTCAAAACCTATTTAATTGGGGAGTGAAGTTACACGTTACGGGGTAGAGATGGTAGATACCTTTCTTATTCTCACATTTATTTGAGTTAGGTCACATTTATTTTCCATTTTTTCTTGTCATGAAAGTGCTGATGATGAAAAAGAGAGCACACTGGTGAGTACTTACTAGCAGCTCTTTGGTGGCTGCTTAAGTGAGGCACTTTCTGACCCACCTCACATTTTTTCACATTTCCTATGACCAATGTGCCAATATCATCCTCAATCCTTAGGATTATTGAAATACGTTTGTGGTTGATGTTTTATTTGAAATAACTACACACATGGGAGGTATGACTAAATAATATAGGCATAGCCGTACCCAGGAGGTATATTCAGTACCCAGTGGATTAAGAATACAAAAGGTCTTTGTGTGTCAGTCGCAGTCAGGTCTTTTTGTTGAGAAACAGTGTGAGTGGAGGGTGGCCTGGTTTTGTATCCCTTTGATGCTACTTGTTTAAGAGTGGAACAAGAGGGCACACAAACTGTGAACATGTATACATCCCAACCTACTTCGTGAACCTACCTCAATCTCAGCTCATCGCAATGAAGGGCCCAGGCAAAAAAGGCCCAACAGACAAAACACTTGCGTATTTAATTCTGATAGAGATAAATCTCTCTCTCCCCTGAAACCATGATGACCATGGAAAAGAGAAAACAACCCTCTTCCAAAGCTATGGTCTATGCAGAGTCAAAAAATAAATCCAGCAGCACAACGATATAATATATTGGAAATATCTCGATTTCTCTTATTTATTTAATGTACATAAACATAATTTGAAAACAATGATTTCAGCATCAATTCATCAAAATAGAACTGTCTCGCCCTCACAAACTGTTGTATAGCATTTTAGGACCCTAGTGTAATTTTCCCGATTTATGCCCTTATATAGGTATAAAATATCGTATCCTTATATAGGCATAGAAATCATAACCATATTAAGACATAGCTCAAGTAGTCCTAATACGGTTTGGCTACTTCCACTAGTTCCGAAAATCTACAACCATTTCTTAGAAAAACCCTCCTTCAGCAGTCAGGGACTTCCCCCTGCAAGAATATTAATTTATCCAACAACTCATGGAGTTTTCAGAGAATTAAGTCTCTAATGACGTTATTATGTCCAATCTTACGTCTAACTCGGCACCTTCAAGGTATAAATATACCCACACTTGTCCAAACGAACACACAGTGGTTTGGAGCAGTTCGACTATCTACCTACACGACACAGCTCGCTGCAGCAAGTGCTGAAGGAGGCCGACCCTCCAGCTGACGCACTGGGAGACTCTGTACTTTCTCCAGCCGAGCAATCCAGCTCCGGTGTTTCCAGGCTACCCTTGCGGGTTGCTGGGAAATCAAGTCCTGAGAGAGAGATACCAGACCTCCTACATTCTAAAACCAAGGTATGGAGATGATTAGATACTAAGAGAATTCTTGGATTAGATTCTTGGCAAAGAATACTGAAACTAAGCTACACCTCACTCACTTCTTCCCTTGTACTAGACCTAGGTTAGGTACACCGGGGTAGGCGTATTTTAGAAGCACCAGTTGAGTACTTTTAGTCATTATTTATCATCGTATGTATTTTATGCATTTTTAGGTATTTTATGGCTTAGAAACCATATCATGCTTTTACAATATTATTTTATAATACTCTTCGTACTGTACGCTCTGTACTTTACCGCAAGTATTACGATTGCAGAAGTTAATTGCTTATGCTTGAGAAAGAAGACTGTTCAATAAATATATTTTATTGAAAACGCCCATCTCTTTATTTTCTCTGCACCTCTAGTGAAACGAAGCATGCACGATTGACTGAGTGAAATAACTATCTATTGTTTCCGCGACTCTAGAGGTATATTTCTTATTCTTGGGAAACAAAGTTGTCATGTTTTAAGCGGTTGTCAGAAACTAATCATTTCTTGTTCATTCGAGAAAGTTTCTAGTGACCTCTGAGCTAGCTGGCACACTCACAATTAAGTCTTGTATATTCAGTAGAGACCTAGTCGACTTCAGTCCTACGTCTAAACTACAGGATACACTATTTCAATGCGCAAAGCCTATTGGGAATATAGGAACTACACTACAAAACAACATACCATCACACTTTACAGAACACCAAAACTCAAGGAGAAAGACTGTATATTTCCCCTCACAACAATGGTCCAAATTGATATTGCCTTACCACACACATATTTCTCTGGACGATATATGCATTTAGAGGTCCATTCAAACATCTATTCAGATTATTTAGTTCAGTTATCTTTTATGAACATCAAAATACAGAAATAAAAATCAGAAAGCACATATTTCACAATTGTAGTTTGATTCGGTGTCTGACTTTAAAAATCAGGGGTGCCGAAAGGCGTTTCAGAGTGAAGTGGTCAGCCAACTACACTCCTTCTTCAAGGCACTAAAAGATGTTTCAACTAAGAAAAAAAACAGAAACAGAGAGGGAAGAGTAGGGGAAACAGCCCAGCGTTTCTCTGCTGTCCATACAATTCATCACAGGAGTCATATTCAGCTGAGGGCAGCACAAGTGTTTCTTTGCCCACTTACTGCAGTCAATGAAATTGAGATATGCTGGCCATTTCTTCATTTGGGTGTGGACCATGTTATTTAGAACTATTTTACTTTGTGAGCCACTCAAGAAATCATTTGGATTACGCAAAAGGAAGGATATGAGAACTTGTCCCTCTAGTATGTGTGAAGAGGAAGGCTCTGGACACGGAATGAAGCATAGTTCTTATTTTATTAGTACCATATCCTGTTTCTATTCATGACTGCTCCCTGTGAATAATTGTATAGACATCAGAGAACTGCACGGATACCTTGCCCTGGGTTGTAGACCTCCGGTGGTTCTCACAATGTTACATGGTGCCTGGAATGTTCTTTCAGTAACTAGACATAATAAGCCCTGGCTTTCTATTACCTTGGCAACACCAAAATGTGTATTCTTCTGAGCTGGGCCAAGGTCACAGTTCCCATTCTTGAGGACTGGATGAATAGTATGTTGCAGAAAGTGGCAAGGGAGCACTTGATCTGCTGGATGAATGAGCAATCACTACTTTGTTGGGACTCCTGGCGCATATTTTTGCATCTCCACCACTGATACCACCTGATCAAATTCATGATCTACTCGAGGGGGTCCACCTTTTCGCTGTCTATTCTTAGATACTCAGATATGTGTTGTATTTTTTCATACACTTCACTTTAACTAATGGGTACTTATTTCATATTTCATAAGTATAGACTTTGTTTCTTAATTCTTTGTAAATTGAGGATTCTATCTGTTAACATTGTTGGGACTAGGTGTCCTCATTTGGTTGTGAAGCAGGGTCTAGTTTTACCATATGGTGCCCCATGCCCATTCTGTCCACATGTGAAGCATGTGAGTTTCAAATGCCCCTGTCGTCCCATAGACAAGGTTCTGCTAAACTGACCACACTGCCTTCAGCATCTACAGAGGCAGTAGGCCTCATGCCCTCCAGTAACCTCAGATGTATCTCTCCTATGAAGGCCAATAACCTTGTAGTGTAGTTCCTATAGTCCCAAAGGCTCTGCGCATTGGAATAATATCTTCAGTAGTGTAGACGTAGGACTGAGGTTAACTAGGTCTCTACTGACTATATTAGACTTAAGTTTTTTGCCAGCTAGCTCAGAGTTTACTAGAAACTTTCTCAAATAAGCGAGGAGGAGTTTAACCTCCCTGGATAGACAAGAAGGGATTTAGTTTCTGACAACCATAAAACATGGCAACTTTGCTCTCCCTGAATAAGAGTGTATCTCTAGAGTCGTGTGAAAACAAAAGACAGCTATTTCACTCAGTCAATAAGTGCGTACTTAGTTTCACCAGATTGCAGAGAAAAAGAGAGACGGGCGTTTTCAATAAAAGGTGTTATTTTTTGAGCAGTCTCTTTCCTCATACAAGAGAAATGAATTGCTAAAATTGCAATACTTATAGTTAAGTAAAGTGCATACAGCAAAAGCAGGATTATGAAATAATACTGTAAACACATTGATATGGTTTCTTAGCCATATGATACTTTAAAATGGATAAAATAGATACATACATATATACATTGACTAATCGTACTCAACTGGTGCTTCTAACTACGCCTACCCCGGTGTACCTGACCTAAGCCTAATACGTGGGAAGGAGTAATTAAGTAGCAGTTTAATTTAAGTTTGTTTTGCCAAGAATCTGACTCAAGAATTCTCTGTAAGGGTTTAGTCAGTTCAGTACCTGGGTATTAGAAGGCAGGAGGGCTGGTATCTCTCTCTCAGGACTCGGTATCCCAGTCACCCGCAAGGGTAAGCTGGAAACGCCGGAGGCTGGATTTCTCGGCAAGAGAAAAGACAGCGTCTTTCTCAGCGCGTCAAAAGGGAGGGGCAGCGTCCGTGGGCTCTCGCATAAGCTGGGCTCTCGGGCAAGTAGTAGCTGCACCAGATTCATCACCACCGTGTGTTTGCTTAAGGCAACGTTGGTATATTTATACCTGAAAGGTGCCGGGTTTGACGTAAGGCTAGACATAAGACGTCAATGAAGATGTCACTAAGAACTGGTTGTTCCTACAGTGCTTTACAGGAGTTCTCGGACGAAATCAAAACAAAGCAGCGGGGATTTCCCAGGTTGCTGGAGGCTTGGATATGTTTAAGAACTGGTGTGCTTTCTAGGGGGCTGGAGGAGTAGGCTTGCTTAATGTGACAGCATGCGCTATGACTGAATTATGAAAAGGGTTTCTATGCCTTTGTAGGGATATTATTGATTTATTCATCAATGGAGCGCACACCGCTAGCCCCTCCTCCGGATTGCCCCTCGGGACTCTGGTACTTGTCGTTCTTTAGTGGATCACCCAGGTGGGTGCAAGTCGGTACTTGTTGGACTGATGAATCTCTAGACCCGATACATGTCCCGGGTTTTAGGATATCGCCCGAGACATGACTCGGGTTTCGGGATAACTTCCCTCATCAGTAGAGACAGATCGTTAGGGGTGGAAGAGAAGGCTGCCACACAACCGTCAAAGGCCTCGATGCCAGAACCGGCACGCAGGTGCGTCGTCCAAGAGCCCGTCGGCCCAAAGCTCAAGGGAGCCATATTGTGTTTAGTCATCAATGGAGCGCACACCGCTAACCCCTCCTCCGCATCGCCCCTCGGGACTCTGGTACTTGTCGTTCTTTAGTGGATCACCCAGGTGGGTGCAAGTCGGTACTTGTTGGACTGATGAATCTCTAGACCCGATACATGTCCCGGGTTTTAGGATATCGCCCGAGACATGTCTCGGGTTTCGGGATAACTTCCCTCATCAGTAGAGAAAGATCGTTAGGGGTGGAAGAGAAGGCCGCCACACAACCGTCAAAGGCCTCGATGCCAGAACCGGCACGCAGGTGCGTCGTCCAAGAGCCCGTCGGCCCAAAGCTCAAGGGAGCCATATTGTGTTTAGTCATCAATGGAGCGCACACCGCTAGCCCCTCCTCCGGATCGCCACCTCGGGACTCTGGTACTTGTCGTTCTTTAGTGGATCACCCAGGTGGGTGCAAGTCGGTACTTGTTGGACTGATGAATCTCTAGACCCGATACATGTCCCGGGTTTTAGGATATCGCCCGAGACATGTCTCCGGTTTCGGGATAACTTCCCTCATCAGTAGAGAAAGATCGTTAGGGGTGGAAGAGAAGGCCACCACACAACCGTCAAAGGCCTCGATGCCAGAACCGGCACGCAGGTGCGTCGTCCAAGAGCGATACCCAAAAACCCGGGACATGTATCGGGTCTAGAGATTCATCAGTCCAACAAGTACCGACTTGCACCCACCTGGGTGATCCACTATTGAACTACAAGTACCAGAGTCCCGAGGGGCGATCCGGAGGAGGGGCTAGCGGTGTGCGCTCCATTGCGGTGGTTTCTACTAATTGGCTCCCTTGAGCTTTGAGCCGACGGGCTCCTGGATGCTGCCCTGCGTGCCGGTTCGGGCATCGAGGCCATTGACGGTTGTTTGGCGGCCTTCTCCTCCACCCCTAACCATTTCTCTACTGATGAGGGAAGTTATCCCGAAACCCGAGCCATGTCTCGGGCGATACCCAAAAACCCGGGACATGTATCGGGTCTAGAGATTCATCAGTCCAACAAGTACCGACTTGCACCCACCTGGGTGATCCACTATTGAACTACAAGTACCAGAGCCCCGAGGGGCGATCCGGAGGAGGGGCTAGCGGTGTGCGCTCCATTGCGGTGGTTTCTACTAATTGGCTCCCTTGAGCTTTGAGCCGATGGGCTCCTGGATGCTGCCCTGCATGCCGGTTCGGGCATCGAGGCCATTGACGGTTGTTTGGCGGCCTTCTCCTCCACCCCTAACCATTTCTCTACTGATGAGGGAAGTTATCCCGAAACCCGAGCCATGTCTCGGGCGATACCCAAAAACCCGGGACATGTATCGGGTCTAGAGATTCATCAGTCCAACAAGTACCGACTTGCACCCACCTGGGTGATCCACTATTGAACTACAAGTACCAGAGTCCCGAGGGGCGATCCGGAGGAGGGGCTAGCGGTGTGCGCTCCATTGCGGTGGTTTCTACTAATTGGCTCCCTTGAGCTTTGAGCCGACGGGCTCCTGGATGCTGCCCTGCGTGCCGGTTCGGGCATCGAGGCCATTGACGGTTGTTTGGCGGCCTTCTCCTCCACCCCTAACCATTTCTCTACTGATGAGGGAAGTTATCCCGAAACCCGAGCCATGTCTCGGGCGATACCCAAAAACCCGGGACATGTATCGGGTCTAGAGATTCATCAGTCCAACAAGTACCGACTTGCACCCACCTGGGTGATCCACTATTGAACTACAAGTACCAGAGTCCCGAGGGGCGATCCGGAGGAGGGGCTAGCGGTGTGCGCTCCATTGCGGTGGTTTCTACTAATTGGCTCCCTTGAGCTTTGAGCCGACGGGCTCCTGGATGCTGCCCTGCGTGCCGGTTCGGGCATCGAGGCCATTGACGGTTGTTTGGCGGCCTTCTCCTCCACCCCTAGCCATTTCTCTACTGATGAGGGAAGTTATCCCGAAACCCGAGCCATGTCTCGGGTGATACCCAAAAACCCGGGACATGTATCGGGTCTAGAGATTCATCAGTCCAACAAGTACCGACTTGCACCCACCTGGGTGATCCACTATTGAACTACAAGTACCAGAGTCCCGAGGGGCCATCCGGAGGAGGGGCTAGCGGTGTGCGCTCCATTGCGGTGGTTTCTACTAATTGGCTCCCTTGAGCTTTGAGCCGACGCGCTCCTGGATGCTGCCCTGCGTGCCGGTTCGGGCATCGAGGCCATTGACGGTTGTTTGGCGGCCTTCTCCTCCACCCCTAACCATTTCTCTACTGATGAGGGAAGTTATCCCGAAACCCGAGCCATGTCTCGGGCGATACCCAAAAACCCGGGACATGTATCGGGTCTAGAGATTCATCAGTCCAACAAGTACCGACTTGCACCCACCTGGGTGATCCACTATTGAACTACAAGTACCAGAGTCCCGAGGGGCAATCCGGAGGAGGGGCTAGCGGTGTGCGCTCCATTGCGGTGGTTTCTACTAATTGGCTCCCTTGAGCTTTGAGCCGACGGGCTCCTGGATGCTGCCCTGCGTGCCGGTTCGGGCATCGAGGCCATTGACGGTTGTTTGGCGGCCTTCTCCTCCACCCCTAACCATTTCTCTACTGATGAGGGAAGTTATCCCGAAACCCGAGCCATGTCTCGGGCGATACCCAAAAACCCGGGACATGTATCGGGTCTAGAGATTCATCAGTCCAACAAGTACCGACTTGCACCCACCTGGGTGATCCACTATTGAACTACAAGTACCAGAGCCCCGAGGGGCGATCCGGAGGAGGGGCTAGCGGTGTGCACTCCATTTCGGTGGTTTCTACTAATTGGCTCCCTTGAGCTTTGAGCCGACGGGCTCCTGGATGCTGCCCTGCGTGCCGGTTCGGGCATCGAGGCCATTGACGGTTGTTTGGCGGCCTTCTCCTCCACCCCTAACCATTTCTCTACTGATGAGGGAAGTTATCCCGAAACCCGAGCCATGTTTCGGGCGATACCCAAAAACCCGGGACATGTATCGGGTCTAGAGATTCATCAGTCCAACAAGTACCGACTTGCACCCACCTGGGTGATCCACTATTGAACTACAAGTACCAGAGTCCCGAGGGGCGATCCGGAGGAGGGGCTAGCGGTGTGCACTCCATTGCGGTGGTTTCTACTAATTGGCTCCCTTGAGCTTTGAGCCGACGGGCTCCTGGATGCTGCCCTGCGTGCCGGTTCGGGCATCGAGGCCATTGACGGTTGTTTGGCGGCCTTCTCCTCCACCCCTAACCATTTCTCTACTGATGAGGGAAGTTATCCCGAAACCCGAGCCATGTCTCGGGCGATACCCAAAAACCCGGGACATGTATCGGGTCTAGAGATTCATCAGTCCAACAAGTACCGACTTGCACCCACCTGGGTGATCCACTATTGAACTACAAGTACCAGAGTCCCGAGGGGCGATCCGGAGGAGGGGCTAGCGGTGTGCGCTCCATTGCGGCGGTTTCTACTAATTGGCTCCCTTGAGCTTTGAGCCGACGGGCTCCTGGATGCTGCCCTGCGTGCCGGTTTGGGCATCGAGGCCATTGACGGTTGTTTGGCGGCCTTCTCCTCCACCCCTATCCATTTCTCTACTGATGAGGGAAGTTATCCCGAAACCCGAGCCATGTCTCGGGCGATACCCAAAAACCCGGGACATGTATCGGGTCTAGAGATTCATCAGTCCAACAAGTACTGACTTGCACCCACCTGGGTGATCCACTATTGAACTACAAGTACCAGAGTCCCGAGGGGCGATCCGGAGGAGGGGCTAGCGGTGTGCGCTCCATTGCGGTGGTTTCTACTAATTGGCTCCCTTGAGCTTTGAGCTGACGGGCTCCTGGATGCTGCCCTGCGTGCCGGTTCGGGCATCGAGGCCATTGACAGTTCTTTGGCGGCCTTCTCCTCCACCCCTAACCATTTCTCTACTGATGAGGGAAGTTATCCCGAAACCCGAGCCATGTCTCGGGCGATACCCAAAAACCCGGGACATGTATCGGGTCTAGAGATTCATCAGTCCAACAAGTACCGACTTGCACCCACCTGGGTGATCCACTATTGAACTACAAGTACCAGAGTCCCGAGGGGCGATCCGGAGGAGGGGCTAGCGGTGTGCGCTCCATTGCGGTGGTTTCTACTAATTGGCTCCCTTGAGCTTTGAGCCGACGGGCTCCTGGATGCTGCCCTGCGTGCCGGTTCGGGCATCGAGGCCATTGACGGTTGTTTGGCGGCCTTCTCCTCCACCCCTAACCATTTCTCTACTGATAAGGGAAGTTATCCCGAAACCCGAGCCATGTCTCGGGCGATACCCAAAAACCCGGGACATGTATCGGGTCTAGAGATTCATCAGTCCAACAAGTACCGACTTTCACCCACCTGGGTGATCCACTATTGAACTACAAGTACCAGAGTCCCGAGGGGCGATCAAGAGGAGGGGCTAGCGGTGTGCGCTCCATTGCGGTGGTTTCTACATATTATTGATTTATAACCGGACAAGGGCAAAGAATAGGAATATCGATTCAGGTATCTAGATAAACACACTACAACCTCAGGTCCTGTCTTTCTGATGAACAAGTCTCCGAGCCCCTGTCCTCTCCGAGTACATCTTTCTGAACATAAAGAAAATGTAGCAGTAACAGGATGCATCTGTCATCTAGAAGGACAAGAGGGGCTAAGAATAGGAGTGGGGGCCAACTGGGACTTTCTGCAGCTTCTCACCTGATGTTTTGCTAGTTATGGAAACTAAGATAGTGACATGGCTTAAAATAAATAATGGCCTTATAAGGAGTTTGCACCATAAAGCTTCCCAGAAGTGACACAAAATGGTTTCAATAAAATCTTCAGCTTTTGTTATGTTCTGTGTTCCTGCTAAAGTTAGAATTTTCGGTCTACAGTTCCTCATTAAAAGTGTAAAAAAGGGCTACTCGCTAACTTACTAGTTGACTACCTCTCACAGTTAGTGCTTACTTTGTAAAATATTAAGTACAGGTGCTCACATTTTTATAGAAGGCAACACCCACTCCCAGACTCCACCCACTTCCTCCACAGGCTCCACCCACGTACTCTATTGGCTCCACCCACATCCTCAACTGTCACTGGCACAGAAAGCCAGATGTAATACCCGGTCTAAATTTCAGAAAATCACGTTGTTAATAAAATCAAGGCAAACCCACAAAAGAGACTGGATGTCATAGCTTTTGGAATCGCAGATAATTAACTTTTTCTGACCTTGAAAGGCCTGACTCTAAAGTAATGCTGAAATTCCTATCTACTTCTATTGTGTTTTGTTTCTCCCCAGGCTAGATTTTCAAATAACACCCTAAACTGCCCCGGACCATTCTATTAGTAGACGAGAGTACCACACCTTACACACTTCTCAATTCTTTTGCGGAGTGAATTTGGGGAATTTGCATCTCACTGGTATATGTACATCTTGTTCACAAAAAATATATGGTATTATAGAGCTGAGAAGTATGAGCCCACTAGGAAGTCATCTACCACATGAAGAATATCAGACTCTGCCAGATGCACAGTATGCACCTCTCTAGCATATGCACTGCCTGTAACTGATTCATGCACATCATTCAGTCCTGTATTATGCCCAATATGGACATCTAAAACCTCTGAATATATGCATATATCAGGTCTCTAAAATGTGCAAATGCTCATGTAAAATGTAATGTCACAGATATGCCTATAGTATACAATGCAGACCCTTTGTATATGCACAGTATGTAATGCTGTAGTATGGGCTCTGAAAATTACACTTTTCAGATGTGCAGATGACTTAAGCATTACAGCGCATATAATGGAGGTCTGAAAATGTTCCTTACCAAGTCAGAAACGTAAGCTTGTACATGTTTATGTTTTGTTGGTCTATCAAATATGACAAGTTGTGAAAGCCTATGTACATCATATGGGCAGCTGATATTTGCTCACTACTACTTGCCTCTGGCATATTTATATTGAATAGCCAGCTGATGTCAAACCAGTGCTTCAAACCTTTGGCAAATGCATGTTTTGTAGTCAATGATTGCCAAGTAGGCTTCAGGCATGGACACTTATGTGATCTAGGAACATTCGTCCAAATTTTAAATGTGTTTACAGCTAACATTCAGGGATTATGACTTTTAACACAGCAGCAGCACACTAACATTGCTGCAAATAATCTCTGTGATGCCCTCCCCTTTCTCATTTGAGAGGTTCTGTTTTGCTCTAAAAGAAACTTTTTAATAGAAGTTACATGAAACATAAAAACAGCATGTCTCTGCAAAATGTCCATAAAAGACTCTCACATATCACACACATTAAAAAGGGAAATTGTATTTAAAACAATCTGTTTAAAAAAGAATTAGTCAAGGTAATCAGGACAAGACTCTTGGCAGAACAGTGCTAGCTATATAAGGGGGCCCCCTGAAAGGCTGGGGCCCAAGGCCAGGGCGCACTTTGCCATCTTCACTGCTGAGTAGGTTTATGACTGTACGTGCAGTGCTGCTGAAAGATCTTCAAGAACATGTGCACCAGAAAGGGTACCTGAATGTACAACTAATGTAAGAGGATTCACAGATGTGTACTGCAAAAGAAAAAGCAAAACACAAGGCTAAATGGAGAGAGGGAAACTAAATTAAAGGGAGTCAGAAAGGGATGGAAGGAAAAAAGAAGACAGAATGAGTGGATACAAACGAGGGGGAAGCATAGAATGTGAATAGAGATAAAGAACAAGCGAGAGAGAAGACAGAGCCTGAAGGAGAGAGACAACCATGAGGAAGAGAAAGAAATTGAAGTAATGAGATGGATGAAGACAGAACGAGTGCTATGAAGGGTGCAAGCAAAAGAGAGAGACCGACATATGGGAGAAAGAGGAAAAGGATATAAAAAAAGGTAATTGGAGTACATTTGTTGAAAAAAATGAAAGTTGGGGAAAGTTAAGCTGGAAAAGAAAGACATATAGACAAGAGTGGATGGACAGGTAAAGTAAAGAAGGGAGGGATACACAGGAATGGAGGTGGAAACGTATTTTGCCAATACAATTTTTGTAAATGATATTGATGCCTTCTTTGCTTCGGTGATACAAAAGGGGATGTTGGACGGAGCGCTTGAACAAATCAAACACTCACCCCCAGTCAACTGATCTGGGTTTAATCCATCACCATTCTTTAGTTCACTCAGTCACCCCAGTTCAGACATGGCTATATGCAAATCAGTCTGACCCTGTGCCTTATGGGAACAGTCCAGCCCGAACTGCCAAGCCATGTCTTTCCTGGACCGGAAACAAGCATCCTGGGACCGGTTTCGGATTCATAATCCTCATCAGCCAGGCTTCGGTGGAATGCTGTTTAAAAAAAACAATGATGCTCATGATGTGGTGGGTCCGGGTTTTGTATGGAGAAAAGTTGATGGCCTGATCAATTGATAATTTGTCATATTCGCAGGGAAAAATCACCCCCGTCACCCATGGACACCAAAGTTCTTTACTGGTGTTGCTAAAAATCCATCTAAAGAGACACTGTTGTGTATTTACTTGACGGTTCTACGTCATTAGGGGAAAGCTAATCCAGTCAGGTTATTTTGTTTTACTAAACTATGTAATCTCATTTTAGTACAATGGGTATAATTAAAGTAAACCAAGATTACATATCCCAGAATGCAATGGGATGTTAAAGAAAATCCAAGGTGACAGTCCTATCACGCAAGTCACAAGAATGTATCCAAATCCTCTATACATGGACCACGTAGTTAACTGTATGAACGAAAGCCTTCGCCATGCCTCTGACCACCATAAGTGGTGGGCATTGTGAAAATAGGCTCGATCAATTGATCAGATGTTCGTGATCAACTCAGCTGCCCACCTTTCCAAAATTCAGAACTGGTAAATAAGCTACAAGATTAATTTGGGGATCACATTTAACGTGGTTACCATTGCTGGGGAAACCACTTCCTTGGTAACTATACTACACCAGACACTGTACAGCAGGAGTTTTTTCATTCTGAAGCCTATGTCCTGATCACAAAGTGGGCGTTATTGCGCATAAAATGTATTACATTTGCTTTGTAATGAGCTGCAATTTCATTAAACTGATTTAAGACACATTTTTGACATACTCGATTGCACTCACATCTATCTAATGTGTGTATTGTTTAATGCATTGTAATATAATTATTTTACGGATAAAGTTAAAATCTTAACTGCAATTATGATGGGGTTCATCATTTAGTAATATAAATCCTTGTGTCACAAACACTGCAATCTCCAGCATCCATGTTTCAAGCAAACACGTACTCCTCATTCCCTACTACCATTGGTTTCACTTTCTCTTCATATTTATACAGCCCTAGCTCTCGGCTCGGCAGGCTTTTTTCAGATCTCTTCAAAATACAGTAAGAAAGACTACAACACTGTGAATCAAGAAATAAAAAAGGGCAGACAGCTGGAAACCTGTTGCGGTAGAAACAACATACAGACACATTATTTATCATCACTAGGGTAGCCCGGCAATCAGGATTTTATGACCTGCCGTACATAAAACCAAGGCGATACAAAAGGGGATGATGGACGGAGCGTTTGAGCAAATCAAACACTCACCCCCAGTCAACTGATCTGGGTTTAATCCATCACCATTCTTTAGCCCACTCAGCCACCCCATTTCAGACATGGCTATATGCAAATCAGTATGACCCTGTGCCTCATGGGAACAGTCCAGCCCGAACTGCCAAGCCATGTCTTCCATGGACCGGAAACAAGCATCCTGGGACCGGTTTCGGATTCATAATCCTCATCAGCCAGGCTATCTTGAATCCAGTGGCCAAGTGAGCAAGGGACTCACGTCTGAGCATACCCTGCCACACTTAGGGCAAACAAAGCGATACAAAAGGGGATGATGGACGGAGCGTTTGAGCAAATCAAACACTCACCCCCAGTCAACTGATCTGGGTTTAATCCATCACCATTCTTTAGCCCACTCAGCCACCCCATTTCAGATATGGCTATATGCAAATCAGTCTGACCCTGTGCCTCATGGGAACAGTCCAGCCCGAACTGCCAAGCCATGTCTTCCATGGACCGGAAACAAGCATCCTGGGACCAGTTTGGGATTCATAATCCTCATCAGCCAGGCTATCTTGAATCCAGTGGCCAAGTGAGCAAGGGACTCACGTCTGAGCATACCCTGCCACACTTAGGGCGAACAAAGCGATACAAAAGGGGATGATGGACGGAGCGTTTGAGCAAATCAAACACTCACCCCCAGTCAACTGATCTGGGTTTAATCCATCTCCATTCTTTAGCCCACTCAGCCACCCCATTTCAGACATGGCTATATGCAAATCAGTCTGACCCTGTGCCTCATGGGAACAGTCCACCCCGAACTGCCAAGCCATGTCTTCCATGGACCGGAAACAAGCATCCTGGGAACGGTTTCGGATTCATAATCCTCATCAGCCAGGCTATCTTGAATCCAGTGACCAAGTGAGCAAGGGACTCACGTCTGAGCATACCCTGCCACACTTAGGGCGAACAAAGCGATACAAAAGGGGATGATGGACGGAGCGTTTGAGCAAATCAAACACTCACCCCCAGTCAATTGATCTGGGTTTAATTCATCACCATTCTTTAGTCCACTCAGCCACCCCATTTCAGACATGGCTATATGCAAATCAGTCTGACCCTGTGCCTCATGGGAACAGTCCAGCCCGAACTGCCAAGCCATGTCTTCCATGGACCGGAAACAAGCATCCTGGGACCGGTTTCGGATTCATAATCCTCATCAGCCAGGCTATCTTGAATCCAGTGGCCAAGTTAGCAAGGGACTCACGTCTGAGCATACCCTGCCACACTTAGGGCGAACAAAGCGATACAAAAGGGGATGATGGACGGAGCGTTTGAGCAAATCAAACAATCACCCCCAGTCAACTGATCTGGGTTTAATCCATCACCATTCTTTAGCCCACTCAGCCACCCCATTTCAGACATGGCTATATGCAAATCGGTCTGACCCTATGCCTCATGGGAACAGTCCAGCCCGAACTGCCAAGCCATGTCTTCCATGGACCGGAAACAAGCATCCTGGGACCGGTTTCGGATTCATAATCCTCATCAGCCAGGCTATCTTGAATCCAGTGGCCAAGTGAGCAAGGGACTCACGTCTGAGCATACCCTGCCACACTTAGGGCGAACAAAGCGATACAAAAGGGGATGATGGACGGAGCGTTTGAGCAAATCAAACATTCACCCCCAGTCAACTGATCTGGGTTTAATCCATCACCATTCTTTAGCCCACTCAGCCACCCCATTTCAGACATGGCTATATGCAAATCAGTCTGACCCTGTGCCTCATGGGAACAGTCCAGCCCGAACTGCCAAGCCATGTCTTCCATGGACCGGAAACAAGCATCCTGGGACTGGTTTCGGATTCATAATCCTCATCAACGGTGATGGATTAAACCCAGATCTTTTGATTGGGTGTGAGTGTTTGATTGGTTCAGATGCTCCGTCCATCACCACCCCCTTTTGTACCGCTTTTGGCCGCCACAAGTGTGGCAGGGTATGCTCAGACGTGAGTCCCTTGCTCACTTTGCCACTGGATTCAAGCAAGCCGGGCTGAAGACGGCTGCAATGCCAGAAACCGGTCCTCGGAAGCTTGTTTCCGGTCTAGGGAAGGCATGGCTTGCAGTTCGGGCTGGACTGTTCCCATGAGACACAGGGTCATACTGATTTGCATATAGCCATTACTGAACTGGGGTGGCAGAGTGGGCTAAAGAACGGTGATGGATTAAACCCAGATCTTTTGACTGGGTGTGAGTGTTTGATTGGTTCAGATGCTCCGTCCATCACCACCCCCTTTTGTACCGCTTTTGGCCGCCATAAGTGTGGCAGGGTATGCTCAGACGTGAGTCCCTTGCTCACTTTGCCACTGGATTCAAGCAAGCCGGGCTGAAGATGGCTGCAATGCCAGAAACCGGTCCTCGGAAGCTTGTTTCCGGTCCAGGGAAGGCATGGCTTGGCAGTTCGGGCTGGACTGTTCCCATGAGGCACAGGGTCAGACTGATTTGCATATAGCCATGTCTGAACTGGGGTGGCAGAGTGGGCTAAAGAAAAGTGATGGATTAAACCCAGATCTTTTGACTGGGTGTGAGTGTTTGATTGGTTCAGATGCTCCGTCCATCACCACCCCCTTTTGTACCGCTTTTGGCCGCCATAAGTGTGGCAGGGTATGCTCAGACGTGAGTCCCTTGCTCACTTTGCCACTGGATTCAAGCAAGCCGGGCTGAAGACGGCTGCAATGCCAGAAACCGGTCCTCGGAAGCTTGTTTCCGGTCCAGGGAAGGCATGGCTTGGCAGTTCGGGATGGACTGTTCCCATGAGGCACAGGGTCAGACTGATTTGCATATAGCCATGTCTGAACTGGGGTGGCAGAGTGCGCTAAAGAACGGTGATGGATTAAACCCAGATCTTTTGACTGGGTGTGAGTGTTTGATTGGTTCAGATGCTCCGTCCATCTCCACCCCCTTTTGTACCGCTTTTGGCCGCCATAAGTGTGGCAGGGTATGCTCAGACGTGAGTCCCTTGCTCACTTTGCCACTGGATTCAAGCAAGCCGGGCTGAAGACAGCTGCAATGCCAGAAACCGGTCCTCGGAAGCTTGTTTCCGGTCCAGGGAAGGCATGGCTTGGCAGTTCGGGCTGGACTGTTCCCATGAGGCACAGGGTCAGACTGATTTACATATAGCCATGTCTGAACTGGGGTGGCAGAGTGGGCTAAAGAACGGTGATGGATTAAACCCAGATCTTTTGACTGGGTGTGAGTGTTTGATTGGTTCAGATGCTCCGTCCATCACCACCCCCTTTTGTACATAAAACCAAGCGTAAGAAAAGAGAGGTTACACTTTTCTGGGCTTGTACCTCAACCATTAAACAAGACATACTTGTCCATGTTACGAAAAGTAAATCATTACTTACTGCCTTTCGGGTTTTAAATTTTTTAATTACAGGGCTGCTTCTGCGTGACACTCTGTTTGGTTTTGGAGTTGACAGACTAGTGCTGCAGCTGCGCAGTTCGCTGGGGCAGGCAGAAAGTGGGGACACTTATCCGCATTGGTCTGACTCGGGAGGAAACACTTGCCGATTCTCCAAGGAGGGATGGGGCCGGGCTATTAATTTATTTTCAAGCAGTCATTGGTAGCGCACTAGCTCTATGATTGCTGTTAGTTAGGCTGAGGCCAGGACCTCACCCAGGCAGTTTCTGGAGGTTTGTGCCTCATTATAAGGCGGGCGGCCTCGTCATCCAAATTCAATATTTTATGCGCAAATCCACACCAAATCAGCTCAACACTCAAACCCAGGTATGGATTTACAGTGGGATATCAGCTCTTCACCAGGAAGACCGTGTGAACATAGTGAGCTGATATCACGCATAGACCCGACCCTAAAAAATAAGTGTTGGTGCTAAGCACCGGAAAGCACTGGCACAAATTAAGCACTGCTCACAGTGTATTTTTTCATGACGGAGGTGCTGCCAGTTAACTAATTTATTTGGCATTTTTGAAAAAGTTTACACGGCTTCACTGTACTTTGATGTTCCATTTCTCTCTCTCTCTTTTTCTCTTTCTTTGCATTGCTGCGATTTTAAACTTACTAGACTGCATGTTTTTGCTCTTGATCCGCAATGTGTCTCTGACACTTGTTACTAGCTAGATTCCTTGGTGTTATTTTTGACTAATGATGTGTCTTTGATATTTATTGTTAGATTGTTTGAATAAATAATGCCACTCCTGACTCGATTCCTGTATTTTTACAGTGTGTCTTGTTATTTCAGGCAGCACATTTCTGTGCCAGTTTATGTGGTACAAACAACTCTACAACATTTGGCGACCAGGAAGGGTCGTGCATAGGACTTTACGGGCTGAAGAGAAGGAGACCTCTCCTGTGGCTGGGGCCGGAGTTTGTTCCTTGCTGGCTCTTCCTGACTGAACCACTGGACACACTCAGGTAAGTTAAAGAGTTTTTGGTTTTTCTCTTTGCCTGGCCTTAGTGTCAGGGTGTGATAGGTTGATGGTTTGCAGATGTCACCCTACTCTACTGCTCTAAATCCCCCCGTCTTCTTCTTACAGGCTGGTGTCCTGACACATCAAAATGCTCACTCTAAAAATAAAGCACGTAAGCAGGCACTGAGCCAGGACTTACTGTAGAACTACGACGTTTGAGGCTGTGGTTTTTGGGTTTCCTGTGCACGTTTTACTATATTGTACTTTCTTCATTTTGCATGTCTACCAAAGATAGGGAACATCTTTGGGACAGGGAAAGCAAGCAGATAGGACAGGGAAAGTCAGATCTGTCATGCGCCTAGGGCATACCAGTGTATTTTCTTCAATCACTGATGCGATGATTCAGGCGCCTATTTAATTAGTATAAATAAGAAAAGGGGAGTTGCGTCTTGCGTCTCGCAGCTCTTGCGAGTTCAAAAGGATTACAACTACAGGGGTTCATCAGTCCATATATGGTGACTGGTTAGGGAGGTTTAGTGCTGCCAGTATTAGAAATCTCCAGCTTCTGCAGATATAAAGGTTTAAAGGTGCCAACGCCTGATAGAAAAAAACAATTATGAAAGGGCGCCCTCGCTACCTTTTTTCATTTTCCGCATTAATGAAAAGAAACATTTCTGACTTTGTAACAAAATAAGAGGAAGTGCTTCATTTTCAAAACAAGCTTCTTCTTTTAGCTTCCTGCTCTCTCTGCCTAAGAGAAAACAACATTATTCCTATCTATTAGCACTTCTTCCAACAAACAAATTCTTCTCTTTTCATTCTTTTTTTCTGGCAATGGATGGCCAGTGTGAGGAGTGCACATTCTTGCCTTTTCTAACAATTGTGAATGATTTGCAGACTTTTAGAAAAAGTTGTTGTCTTTGTCCGTGGGTAGTTTATGATTTTTTTGTTTTCAAGTGACTCTGTTGTTTCCTTCTAAGATCGGTATCTTGTGCAACAACTCAGTTGGGCATATTATCAAGGACCGGTGTTAAAATTATCGCCGTTTTATCGGCAGGAAACTAACGATAAAACGGCGATAATGGGCTTGATAATACACCCTTGTTAATTCCCATAGAAGCCCATGTTAACATCAGAACATGGGCTTCAATGGGAATTAACAAGGGCGTATTATCAAGCCCATTATAGCCGTTTTATTGGCAGTTTCCTACCGATAAAACAGCGATAATTTTAACACCGGTCCTTGATAATATGCCCCAGTGTTACTTACCGTGTATTCAAATTTTGTTTTATTCACTATTTAGACATAATCTAGGTATGTAAAATGGTGTATATATATGTTGAATACATTTTGAAGTGCTCCATCCTGTTAAGTATATATGTACCCTGTTAGTTTGAGCCCTTTTTGTCCCTCTGCCCATTATATCCTGTTGAAAGAATATAAATATTTAAAGAGCATTGTAGCCTCTAACTTGAACACCGGCTTAACTTGATGTTAATGAAGTCTCTAGAAAAAGGTCAAAATAGGCTCTGCAATTCATGCATTGGACTGTGAATAAAATAAAGCCTTTCTTACATAAATAGGCAGCAATAAAAATACTTTCAAATACAGCCAACATTATCTTCCCTGTAATGATTAACAGCAAAATAAAGCGGGTTTACTGCACCAAAAATAAGTTTATATGAATAACGCAGTTGGAGGTAGGATGTAAGTCAGCACTTATTGCACAACAGACCAGTAGCCCTCCTTAACAGTCAATAAGACTAAATAGAACCTAGTACTGCACATCAAAGTGACATTCTGTCAACAGCCCAAGACATTCCACTAGGCAGATGAAAATAATTACAGAAACATGATGCTCAGTAAACAAACTGCATTACAGGGCAAAGAACCAACACCCAATGAAATATCTACTCGCGGTAAGGGTTCTGACTTCTATGTCAACAGGTTCACTGATGATTTGACGGGTTGGACAGGAAGTCTTGCCCCATAAAGGATTCTGTGATCATAAGTTGGATCCTTTGATCCACAGAATGTGGCAACAGCAGAAGACTGTATCCTACATGGGGAGAGAGATGAAGATTGGGTCTATCTGTACATGAGGACAAGCTTAAAAGTCTGGCAGAAATATGCACTTCAATTTGACCTCACACGATCCATAACAACAAATATCCCAGTGACTCATCACATGCCCCAGCTGTTCAAAAGCCCAGATGCTGTCCCTTAAAGTGTCCCATGGCCCAAAATGGACAAAGTCAATTTGAAAACACAACTACCGCCGCTAACAGAAGGTGCTGTGAAATGGATAGCAGCCTTAGAAAAACATACAGCTGGTATCACCTTGGTGGTCAGTGACAATAAAAGCCTGCTCACCTCTCTGATTGGAGTGGAAGCAGAAAATATACTAAAAGCAGGAATAAAAGGAACAATGCTAACAGAAGTACAATATGACGGTAATCCATTTAACAAAATGTGCACCATCATATGATGCCAGTTACACTGCAAGTACCCTGATATGCATTAGCAGTTAACACGCAGGGTGTTAACCCCACATGCAGTCAAAGACTAAAGCAATTCATCCTCAAATTATTTATTCCTACTTGCCTCCAATTCAATACCAGCCCATGCAGTGAACAGTGCCACCCCTCCAGGCACCAGCAGTAGTCCAAATGCAAGCTCCCATCCAGTAGGTACAGCCACAGAGCACACACAGTTAGCTAGCACAAGAGAGATTTTGAAACTACAGCTCATCAACAAAGAAGTTAGTGACACTGGACTAAGAGCAACGGAAATATCAGAGCAGATGGCGACCAATAGACAGAATGAAGGAATTTGGGAAATAAGCCTATTCTTCTCTCCCGATTTCTAGTGCACAGAATAGGGGAAACAAGACGGGAGACAAATTGGTGGAATGGAATGCACACTAACTACACCTATTTCCGTCTTGGAAAACACATAACATTTCCTGGAACCAAAAATTAGAGGACACATATCACCTATCCAGGACAATGGCCTCTACAATTAGACTCATCTTGGAAATGGTTGCTAATAAAGCAACAAAAGCGTACATACAAATATGGTTTAATAAAAATTCTGGATGAGAATAGGGACAATAGGCAAGACCAGAATATGCTTCAAAATATAGGTCCATTACATTTGACCATAGCAACAGATACAATTGCATCTGTAATGTGGTTGCGTGGCAAAGGACTTCTGTCTATTCTAGGCCTTTATGAGCAATACACTAAAAGATCAGGCGTATTACACAACATGCATGACACATAATGCACCTCAGTTGGTCTGTGGGGGCCTGTGTTCATATGCTGGCAAGTCTACTCAGGCTTTCATCCTTCTGAGGTGGATGAAATGAGTACAATTGATTTGGGGTACAAAAAACATCAGCTTTCAGCACCAAGGTACCCTACTGGGTGAATGTGTGCTTTACAAATACACATTATGTTATGTTAAAATAGACTCTATTTTAAGGCTAGCAAAATCTACAATTTAGGCTTCAGCACAGCCCAGGCTTTTTGCTTTTTGACGAATCTTCGCAAAATTCTCCAAAACAAAGTCTATCCAGGTAGGCTCCTATCCTGAAAGTTTGGGGGTGATTCGTCAAGTTGGAGCTGAGAAAAAAGGGGGGTCCCAAAACGCTTTTCCCCATGTTAATTTCCGTAGGAAATTGTGCGACGAGCTACAGCCCGAACTGCTGAATGGAATTACCCCAAATTTAGCAGAAAGGTAGAGCTTTGTTCAGAAAGCGACCTTTTTTTTAAATGGTGTAAATCCGTTCAGTTGCAGTAGTAGTAAAATTTCGATATCTGGGCGGAGCCTAAGTCGTGCGAGCGAGCTTTACTGTGATTGGCTGCTAGTAGTCCAAACCAGGAAGTGTTGGTAGCCATCTTGTGGCTCAGTAGAACGAGTCACCCGAAAACAGAGAAACAAAGGAAGAAGATAAGGGAAGGGGGCAGGGTAAAAACACCCCGACCCCCTAGGCCTTTTCAGGGGGTCCTAAAAAAGTATATATATATTATTTTTAAATCGGAGGAATACGCACTGGGGTCTCGCGTTGTAATTTATTGAGGCCCTTGGGTTGGCTAGGTTACAGGTGCATTTCTTAAAAAATATTAGCGGGGGCTCGCAGGAGTTGCGGTGGCCCACTGGGGTTTGCACAGCCCCGGGGCTTCAGTCACGTTGGGAGGGAGTTGCACGGCCCCCCTCCTGGAAGCCTGTATGTGTTTATAACTTTGGCGTTGTTTGATGAATCTTTATGAAACTCTTCAGAAAGTTTCTTTTTTTTTTATTAGATCCTATATTGAAAGTTTGGGGGTGAATGGTGTAGGAGGGGCTGAGATAAAAGGTGGTCCCAAAACGTGTTTTCTCCATGCAGTTTAGATACGAAACTTTACAGAAGAATACAGGTGAAAGTGCTGAACGGAATTATGGCATATTTGGCAGTGAGAAAGGTGATGGTCCAGAAAGCATGCTTTCGTTTAAATGGTGTAAATCTGTTCAGTAGTTTTTCAGAAATATCAAATTTTAAAGATATCGATATTTGAGAATTCTGACATGTGATTGGCTGAGGGGTTACAAGCACAATCGTGCGGCTCATTGGCTGTGAACTGTTGAAACCAGGAAGTGTTGGCAGCCATTTTGTGATTTATTCCATTAGCTCGCTTGTCTCTGTGTAGAAGCCATTAGGTCCGCAGTTTTACCACTGCAATGCAACACTGGCATATGTGTGAGATATGTCTTTCACGCTGCCTCTCCTCATATCACTAGGTCGCGGCTATGGCTTTAGAAGCCCGTTCATCGGCTCCTACCACTTTACGTTTGCAAGCTAGTACGTTGCTGTGGGGCGCAGGTGTCTCTTTGCAAGACTGGGTGCGAACTGTTGATAAGTCACACTAAATGAGCATTGAAAAGCCATTTTGTGATTGAGTCCGTCAGCTTGCATCTGCCTGAGGCAACTCTGAAAGCATACCGGAGCTCTGTCTGTGAGAGATACCCCTCTCAAGCTGCTTATCCCCACATCAATAGGTAATGCACCCTGTTCCCATATCACCAGCACACCCCCAACAACCTTATTGGACCCACAAGTCAGCCTCTGCGAACTAGTGGTGGGCTGCAGCTGTTCCGTTGGGACTTCTGGGGCTGCAGTTGCATGTATGAAGTCAAGACTGGAAATATGCCACAGGTCTTTCTCTGCAAGATACCCACTTCATGCTCCCTCTGCTCAACATCACCACTTCACAGCTATGCCTTTAGAAGACAGTGCGTTGGCTCCCAGCTCTCTACCTTTGCGATCTACTATGCTGCTGTGCCTCTACCTCTGCGAGCTACCACGCTGCTGTTCCTTTGGGAGAGGACGGCCCATAGTTCTACCTCTGCGAGTCGAGGCCACGGGCTGCAGCTGTCCCTCTGCGAGTCTGGGTGCGAACTGTTCATAAGTCATACCTCATGAGAATTGAAAAGCCATTTTGTGATTCGGTCCGTCAGCTGGCATCGGATGTATGACGTTACAACGCATACTTTTACCACGCATACCTTTACAACGCGGTATTTACAACGAATACCGTTACAACGCATAGCGCTTAGAGGTGCTGGATAGTGGTAAGTATAATTTTCTATTCCAACTCCAGTCCCCGTGGACACTAGGGAAGGTGTTGGATAGAAAATTAAACTTATTACTTACCGTAGAGCGCCCCCCCAGCGCAATGCGTTGTAATGGTATGCGTGGTAATACCTGCGTTGTAATGGTAGTGCGTTGTAAAAATTTCGTTGTAAACGTTGCATACCGCTGGCATCTGTCTGAGGCATATCTGAAAACATACCGTAGTTCTTTCTCTGAGAGATACCCCTTTCATGCTGCATCTCCCCACATTAGCAGGTAACACACCCTCTCCCCACATCAGCAGCATACCCCCAACAACCTTCTTGGACCCCGAATCTTAGTCATGTATAGATTTACATATAAAACATTTTATTTAAACAAAACAACAACAAATAAAACCATGTACAGCTCTGGCGTGTCATCGCTGGTCCATTTGTGAATCACAGCCTGCAAGACAAAAAAAAAGATAAGATGGTGGGTCATGTATCCAGGAAAGGAGATAGAGAGCGAGAGGGAAACAGTGAGAGAGATATGAAAAAGAAGAGAGAAAGAGTGAGAGAGAGGAAAATAGAGAAAGAGTGGGGGAGAGAAAGAGAAAGAGAAAGAGTAAGATACAAGGAAGAGAGGAAGAGAAACAGTGTGAGAGAGAGGAACACAAAGAGAAAGAGTGTAAGAGAAGAAGAGAGAAAGAGTGAGCTACAAGGAAGAGAGAAACAGTGTGAGAGAGAAGAAGATAGAGACAGAGTGACAAAGAGAGAATTAATGAGATACGAGGACGAGAGAAAGAGAGAATCAGTGTGAGAGAGGATGAGAGAGTGAGAGAGAGGAAGAGAGAGAGGAAGTGTAAGAGAGAGGAAGTAAGAGAAAGAGTGAGCGAGGAAGAGAGAAAGAGTAAGAGAGAGGAAGGCAGCCACAGAGAAAAAGAGTGAGACAGAGAGGAAGACAACAAGAGAATCAGTGTGAGAGACAGGAAGAGAGAGAGATAAAAAGAGAAACAGTGTGAGAGAGAGAGAGATAAAGAGTGGGAGAGAAGAGGAGAGAAAGAAAGAAAGAATGAGACAGAGAAAAAGAAAAAGTGTGTGAGAGAGAAAGAAACAGATAGAGAGGGAGTGTTGAGACTGGAAAAATCTTTGCAGCTCACCTTTGTGTCACCGGTGTGCCTCCAACCACATGCTGGGAGATACTGCAGACCTCAAGTTTAGTGATCTGAAAGATAAAGAGAGAAAGAGTGAGAGAGAGAAAGAGTAAGATACAAGGAAGAGAGAAAAACAAACAGTGTGAGAGAGAGGAAGAAAAAGAGAGGAAGAGAGAAAGAGAGAGCTACAAGGAAGAGAGAAACAGTGTGAGAGAGAGGAAGACAGGGAAAGAGAGAAAAAGAGTGAGATATGAGGAAGAGAGAAAGAGAGAAAAGAGAATCAGTGTGTGAGAGGAAGAGAGAGAAAGTGTCAGAGAGAGGAAGAGAGAAGGAAAGAGTGAGAGAGAGGAAGAGAGAGAGAAAGAGTGAGAGAGAGGATGAGAGAAGGAAAGAGTGAGAGAGAGGAAGAGAAAGAGTGCGAGAGAGGAAAGAGAGAGAGAAAGAGTGAGAGAGGAAGAGAGAAGAGTGAGAGAGAGAGAAGAGAAAAGTGAGAGAGAGGAAGAGAGAGAAAGAGTGAGAGAGAAACAGTCAAAGAGAGAAGAGAGAGAGAGAAAGAGTGAGAGAGGAAGAGAGAAAGAGTGAGAGAGAAGAAGAGAGAGAGAAAGGTCAAGAGAGAGGAAGAGAGAGAGAGACACACACAGACTGCTGCACACTATCCACTACCACAGCCCAGAGGTGACTGCCCATTGCTGTGGAAAGAAGTATCTCTGCTCATCTACCGTGACC